>NW_022436994.1:11630126-12054047 GCF_009761245.1 Sapajus apella
CATCCTCTCCAGCATCTGTTGTCTCCAGATTTTTTAATGATCGCCATTCTAACTGGCGTGAGATGGTATCTCAATGTTGTTTTGATTTGCATTTCTCTGATGACCAGTGATGATGAGCATTTTTTCATATGTTTGTTGGCCTCACGTACGTCTTCTTTTGTAAAGTGTCTGTTCATATCCTTTGCCCACTTTTGAATGGGCTTGTTAGTTTTTTTCTTGTAAATCTGTTTTAGTTCTTTGTAAATTTTGGATATCAGCCCTTTGTCAGATGGGTAAACTGCAAAAATTTTTTCCCAATCTGTTGGTTGCTGATTCACTCTAATAATTGTTTCTTTTGCTGTGCAGAAGCTGTGGAGTTTGATTAGGTCCCATTTGTCTATTCTGGCTTTTGTTGTCAATGATGATTTAATTTTTTAAAATTACAGCTTTGGTTTTTTTGAGTCAATTTTTTAGTCAATATCTTAGAATAAACTAAGATATTAGTTTATTCCATTGAGATTTTCAAATTATGTATTTAATGTTTGACAGATTATTCTCTTTTAATCTGAAAATTTCTTATGCTTGTGATTATGTCCTATTTTCCATTCCTGATTTTGTGAGACTGAGAGATGTTATGGCTGTAACCCTAACAATATGTTACTGAAGATAATATGCACAAGTCTCTTTTGGGGGCACCAATTATGAATTTCTGTTTTAACACAGCCTGGGAAGTGTCGTTTGTATTTGGAACTAGAATACTACGGAAGGTAGCTAGTGAGGCATGAACAGGGCAGCAATGGGTTCCCCACCCCCTCACCACCCCCACCAGGAGTGTTGAGTGACCATCAGGTGATGGTCAGGCAGTTGTTAACCGTCTCGCTAAAGTAATAATTGGTCACAGCCGGCACCAGGGAAAGGCCGTCTCCTAATAGATAGAAAACACCTGAAACTGGTGATCAGCCACTTCCTGATAAAATCTCAGGAATTGGGAGAAGTAACGCTAGACTCCGGAAGTATGCCAACATATAAAACTCCAAGTCAAGAAGTCAAAATGCATGCTTGTCTTTCAAGTCACCAGCTTGGCCCTCCTCCAAGTATACTTTTCTTTCTTTCATTCCTGCTCTAAAGCTTTTTAATAAACTTCACTCCTGTTCTAAAATGTGCCGTGGTCTCTTCTGCCTTATGCCCGTCGGACTAATTCTCTCTTCTGAGGAGGCAAGAGTTGAGGTTGCTGCAGACCTGTAGGTATATGGATATTCTCCACCAGTAACAAGGAGGTCATTGCTGAGAATGGTGAGAGCAGATCTGGAGGCAGAGCAGAAACAGAAGCCACACCACAGTGGGTTGAAGGAAGCAAGAAAACCAAGGATGTGGAAATGTTGACTATTCTGAAAACAGGCCCCAAAGAGAAGCAACTAATGGGTAGCTGGAGGCAAGAGACAGTGTATTAGTCAGTTTTCATGCTGCTGATAAAGACATACCTGAGACTGGACAGTTTACAAAAGAAAGAGGTTTAATTGGACTTACAGTTTCACATGGCTGGGGAAGCCTCACAATCATTGTGGAAGGCAAGGAGGAGCAAGTCAAATCTTACATGGATGGCAGCAGGCAAAGAGAGAGCTTGTGCAGGGAGACTCCCATTTTTCACAAATGTCAGATTTCATGAGACTTATTCACTCTCATAAGAACAGCATAGGAAACATCTGATCTCATGATTCAATTACTTCCCACTAGGTCCCTCCCACAACACGTGGGAATTCAAGATGAGATTTGGGTGGGGACATAGACAAACCATGTCAAGCAAAGCTCAAGATTAAGGAGAAACCAGCTATTGAGTAAGTGGGCTGGTATCCATACTGATCTTGTCCACCCAGGTATATGCTCTCACAGAAAAACCTACCTAACCACAGACCAAGGAGATAACCCCTGACATAGTGTGTGCTGCCCTTTTGCAGTTTTTAAATAGTTCCAGTGATACACTTTTTTTGTATTCATTGTGTATTGTCTCTCTCCTTCACTAGACCCAAAGTTCCATGAAGATATGAATCATGCCAATACATTTTCTCATGCCTGTTCTAGCAGCTGGCACGTAGTAGGTTCCCAGTAAATATTTCTTGGATGAAAAGACGCAAAAATGCATTTCAGCTTTGATTTTGTGTTAGAAAGGCGGTAACGGGAGGGTGTGGGGCTATTACCAGCAGGTAGGAAGAGGTTAAAGTTACAAGAAAAAGAGTATAATTATAACAAGATCTTTCACAAAACGGGATTAAATGGGTCTAAGAATAAATATAAAAGGCTAATTATGGAGGAGGAGGAGGAAGAAAAGAGATACCTATTATATCTTTTGTAGAACATTACAATATTAGTATGTGGGTTTGTAGACAGAAATTTAGGGTCATCATTTCCTGACAACCCTAACCATCCTGGGCAAGGTGAGATGGAGGCTGATGTTCTGAGAGGGGATCAAGGGGAGTAGTGAGAGCTTGGGACAGCAGTCACTGAAGGGAAGGCAGGAAAGGAAAGAAAACACAAGGACAAGTCAAAGGACCAGGGACAGGCCTGAAAGGACTCAGTAGAAGCTGAAAAGCATGGGTGGGTGGTCTGTAGACCCTCAGCAGCCCTGTTGCAAGGAAAAGTGGGTTATGGAAATATTCTGGGCAAGGTTTCAGAGGATTAAGGGAAGGGTGTACTAATTTTCACACTGCAATGAAGAAATACCAGAGACTGGATAATTTATAAAGGAAAGAGGATTTTTTTGTTGTTGTTGTTTGTTTTGTTTTGTTTTGCTTTGGAGTTTTGCTCTTTCGCCAAGGCTAGAGTGCAGTGGTGTCATGTCGGCTCACTGCAACCTCCACCTTCCGGTTTCAAGCAATTCTCCTGCCTCAGTCTCCAGAGTAGCTGGGATTACAGATGCTCACCACCACGCCTGGCTAATTTTTGTATTTTTAGTAGAGATGGTGTTTTTACCATGTTGGCCAGGCTGGTATTGAACTCCTGATCTTGTGATCTGCCCACTTCAGCCTCCCAAAGTACTGGGATTACAGGTGTGAGCCACTGTGCCCAGCCCAGAAAGAGTTTTAATTGACTCACAGTTCCACATTACTGGGGAGGCCTTAGGAAACTTACAATCATGGGGAAAGGCAAAGAAGAAACAGGCACTAGCAGTTGGAAGCAGTTTTTCACAGGCTGGCAGGATGAAGTGAATGCAAGCAAGGAAATGCTAGAGGCTTATAAAACCACCAGATATCGTGCGACTCACTTACTATGAGAACAGCATGAGGGAACCACCCCCATGATTCAGTTATCTCCACCTGGTACCACCCTTGACACGTGGGGATTACATTTCAAGGTGCGATTTGAGTGGGGACACAAAGCCAAACCATATCAAAAAGGAGGGCTAAGGGAATGAAGATGCTGACTCAGGAACTGCTGAGAGGATTTAGGGATTTAGGGGAGATCTCCCATGTGAGGACTGAGCAGGTAAGAAAGTGACATCAGGAGGCTGCTGGTCACAGGAAGCATCATGGAAGAGAAGGCTGTGGGTCGGAGAGCTGGAAATCAGAGTTTACCTTTTCAGAGGTGGGGTTGTTTCAGGTGAAGGCTGGGTCCACACATGCTAGGTGACTAAAATCACGGAAGTTAGGATGAGGTTTAGAATGGTTATCATCCCAGCCACTGGTGGCCCTAGCAAGACTTAGACCATACACTGGAGAAGAAGACTTGGTTTCATGTCTTGATCACCACGGCAGTGGGGAAGGGACAGTTGATATTCAACAGAAACAAGAGGGGCTGGAGCCAGAGGGAAGGATCAACCTCGACATGGAAAGAGATTACTGAGGATGGAGAGCAGTTAGAGTGGCAGGCACTTTGACAAACCAGGGGACTGCAGATCCTGGCTTTGAAGCTAATGTCTGGAAAGTCATGAAGACCTTTGCAGGAGCCCTCTGAAGCATCCTCCCTGAGTGGTGGTTCTCAGATGGAAATGCTGTGTTCCTTTCAGCCATGCCTTCTCAGCCGCTGAAAACCATCCCTCTGTCTCTCCCATGCCTCAACCAACTGGAAGATCTATTGAGACTTAGAAGCCCAGAGACCCTCTGAATTTGATTAGGGACTAGAGAGTCTTAGAGCCCAGGAACTAAGATGTGGAATGGAAAGATGGAAAAAAATAGTCGGAACTACCTCCTAGAACTTGCTTCCAAAAACCAATGTGCTAAAAACTTTGTAATAAAAATGCTCATATCATTTCTCCATCTGAGGAATGTTTGTGAAAATAAAAATCAGTTTGTTCTCATCATAGCTCTAGGGAGTCATCACTTATCTTGGATTTTGTGTTAATAAGCTCATGAAGATCAGGATTATAAAATGCATTCATGCTACTTAGAAAACATTATGAGTCTGAATTTCTCCTTGTCCCTTATTTCCCCCAGGAACATTTCTGAGCCATATTTTGTCATTAGCCCCACTAACTGTCTGTCAATTTCCAATCCATAACCCGAGACCACATGCCTCATGTGATTCAGGTGTGAGGGCCCAGGCATGTGCACAGAAGTCTGCAGTAAAGCTGGTGCCTGTCCTTTAATTATCTGCTCACTCTTGGGAAAGTAAGAGAACTTTGCAAGCTTAGCAAATGTTTGAGCTTACCTGAGAGCGATAAAAATCTTAAGGAAAAAAACTATTTGGGATATAGACTAAAATATCTTCAGATGAATCAGATATGCACCATAGGCTTGGACAGCCTGTCAGCCAATGACTAGGAGATATGAAAGATCCCAAAGTAACTTTGGAGGAGAATTGAGAGACTTGAGGGACACAATCTGCTTTCTCTGAAGGAGCTGGTTTCAGGACTGCAGGGTCATTTCTCCAGGGAGTGTACGGTTTTTGTGACTGTTTCATGAATACAGGAGAAAGAAGTAATTTCCTGGGGTCTTCAGGAACCTGAGATGTGGTCTGGCCCTGTCATTACTAGCAACTATCTTGACATTCTGGCCTTAACTTCCCCATATGAAAAATGGTGCTGATAGTCAAAATTGATGCTTTCAAATTGTGCTTCAGTTGGAAGGCTGAGGGGTGTCTCAGCACATCTTATAGCTCTTGCTCTCATGTCCTTGGCTTTCAAATTTTTGACCTTATGGCACCAGCTTTGATGCCTGTCTTTGGGGACTCATTGGAATTTTCACTTTATCTCTTAGACCTTGTCGTACCACTCAGCTCTTGCCTGTGTTCATTCTCTCAACATAAGGATCCCCACCAGCCTCCAGAAACTGGATCCTTCTTCATTTTACAAACAACCCCCGAGTCCATGGAGGGGTACCTAGTTGGGAACTGGACCCTATCCCAGGCATCATCTTGCCCCTAGCAGATGTTCACCATTAGCACCACACCATGACAGATTCCAGAGCATCTGCGAGCCAAGTACCAGTGCCTGGCTGGATTCACAAGGGCCTCAGTTGAGAATTATATGATGACCTAGATCCGGGAGCCAAGCCCTCTGGCATCTCAGTGCTTGCAGTCATGTTTCAGCCAGGAGATGTGCTTTGAATCTCTTTCTCTCAGAACTGCCATGTATGGTTGTGCATTGCATACCTGTGCAGGACTCTTTCCAAGATCTATGATGCAAAAAGTGTCCCTGGGACCCCCATGGGGGATAAATTTGCATGGCTATACATGGCAGACTGCCTATTATTACTCCTGGAACAGAGTGTTTTCCGGGCTGTTATAAAAAGGTAATTGGATGCATAGGAGCTGGGCCTTCTTGATGGCTTAGAGGCACTACCTTAAATGATCCAGTATGTTGTGACAACATGATTTGATTACTAATCCTTGAATTTAGCTACTGCCAGGTGAGGTGGGCCATGTCCTTCAAATGGTTTAACTCTGACACTATTAATTGCCTGACATCCCAGGCAATTGAGCTAAAGATTCATGACATGAGTCAGAACACCAAAGAGAGACTCAGAACCCTAATAAACCCTCTGGACTGAGATGCTTTCAGCCTTTCATACTGTATAACAGCTGATGGTAATGATCCAGGGGGAGCAGCTGACACATGGTGACTCACAACAGCTCTGGGCTAAGATCCATCCAGTGGCAGGGATCATGGAGAGCTGGCTGTCCAGAATGGAAGCCTCAGTCTTCCAAGAGGAGACACCGGTACCCAAGGACTGTGGCAGTGCCTCAATACTATCCACATTCCAAGTTCCTTAATCTGGGCCATGGCAGTGCTACCAGCCCTACATCCAACATGGCACCTCCCAGTTCTGATTTCTCCATGATCCACAGGAGGGTAGAGATATTCATCTGTTTGTACACTGACCTGTTCCAAGCCCTGGCACACAGCAGATACTCAATAATTATTTGTTGAATGAATGAATGAATAATCAGCCATAAGTCAGTGATGGGCCCTGGGTTCCTAAAGAATTTATGCATCTATTTCTGATGTCTGAAAATGTCCTAAAATCCCTAGGACACGATGCACACTCTTGGGGAGCTGACCTCTCCCATAGCCAAGACAATCTCAATCTGTCCTCAACGCTAGTCATGCATCTGCGCCAAATTTAACTCCTCTATTCATGACAGAGATCAGAGTCCGTAGACAATGCAACCTCTTTACCTATAACCAGGACCACCTACTTCCACAATTCTATTTCTGGTTGTGGAAAACGTTACCCAGAGCTGTCCATTTCTGACCCCAATGGTCTACTTCCCAGTACTACATAGAGTCCATCAACAGGCCTATTGATTACCCCCAACAGAGACACAGAACCAGATAAGTCCTCTGGCACTGAAGACATGGTCCACAGAAATTCATTCCTTATCTCTGTGTAAGGCTGAATAAAGATTCCCAAAGTTATTTAGTTACCTTATCTCTGTGCAAGACTGAATAAAGTTTCCCAAAGTTATTTTAGCCATAATTTCTGGAGATAATGAATGTTTTTGGCCAAAGGGGCTTGGCAGATATGTTTAGGTTAAATCCATGGAGATGAGATTATTCTGGATAATCTCGGTAAACCCAATATAATCACAAGTGTTTTTATAAGATGAAAACAGAGGGAGATTAAGAAGAGGAGAAAGCAACGTGAAGACAGAAGCAGAGATAGGTGGGATGCGGATACAAGCCAAAGAATGTTGGCAGCTACCAAAAGCTGGAAGAGACAAGGAACAGATTTTCCCTTAAAGCCTTCAGAAGGAACCAGCCCTTGCTGCACCTTGGTTTTTGCCCCGTAAGATTCATTTTGGACTTCTTGTCTCTAGAACTGTAAGAGAATAAGTTTATGTTGTTTTAAACCACTAAGTTGATGGCAAGTTGTTACAATGGCAAGTTGTTACAATGGCAATGGGAAATGAATATAGCCTTGATGTAAACAGCTCTTTTCCAGGTGACAACAGGTTTGTCACAGCACCTGTGAGCACCATAGTCATCCAATCAACCATCCGGCTCCTAGAAGGACTACAACTTGCTCAAAAGAATTACAAACACCTTCTTGCCTGTCCAGCAGAAACATCATTTACAGCAAGGTAGAAGCTAAAAGGGCCCAGCCAGAAGTCCATCTCCTGCGAATTCTACCATTCACTAAAATTCTAGCCACCAATCAGGTTTCCAACAGACCTGCTGGCCTCCAGTCTGTGTGGAACTTGATAACATCTATCACAGGGATGTATACATCTGCCAGTGGCTTGACAATGAAGAATTCTCTGCCCAAAACAATCCATGCATTTGGAGGACAGCTGCCTTGCCTTTACCCAGGACCAATCATCCTCCCCATGGGAGGGTCTGTGTCTTGTGGCCGTTTCCTTCTCCTTCCCTCTCCTTATGATTTTGAAGCCTTTTGCTATTTGCTAGCATCTCTCATGTGAAGCAAAGACAAAATAAGATTCAGTATGTTCTTCTGATTCACCTGACAATTGTGATATTTTTTATGCTTTATATGATCTTTATTTCTTTTTAACTTAGTTGAAGTCCGACTGAAAAACGTAAAATTTCTTTGTAGTTAATAAGAGAATAGATCTGATTAATATTTAATTATGATAAAGAGGTTCTGAACTTTTTATGTAGGTGCAACCAGTTGAGCCCCAACTCTCTTAGGCTCTGTGCAGCATGCTTTGAATATGTCACCTCATTTAATAGTCTCAATGAGCCTTTGAACAAGTATGTGGTTAATTTTAGGTGTCAGCTTGACTGGATTAAGGAATACCTAGGAACCCGGTAAAGCATTATTTTTGGATGTGTCTGTGAGGGTGTTTCCAGAGGGGATTAGCATGTAAGTATGGGTGAACAAGTTGGGGAAGGCCCACCTCCAATGTGGGCCAGCACTATGCAATCTGCAGGAGGTCTGGAAAGAAAACAAACAGAGAAAAACAAATATGTGAAGCCATCTGCTGAGTCTGGAACACACTCTTTTGCTCAGTCTGGAACACATTCCTTTTCTCCTGTCCTTGGACAACAACTTCAGGCTCCTTGGCCTTTGGATTCCAAGACTTATACCAATGGTCCCAGGGTTCTCAAGCCTGTGGCCTGGGACTGGGAGCTGCACCAGTGGCTCCCCTGGTTCTGAAGCCTTCAAACTTGGACTGAGACATGCTACCAGTATCCCAGGGTCTCCAGCTGGTGAGTGGCCTGTCCTGGGACTTCTCAGCCTCCATAATCAAGTGAGCCAATTTGCCTAATAAATCCTCTATTTATCTTTGTATCTATCTATCCTTCCATCCATCCATCCACCCAACTACCCATCCATCCATCCACCCACCCATCCATCCCATTGGTTCTGTCTCTCTGAAGAACTCCCACAGATACAGAATATATTAAGATGGAATAAACTGAATCTGAGGGACTTGCAGTGACTTGCCAAAGCCTGCATATAGCTAGTGAGAGGCAGATCCAGAGAGTACATTTTGGTTCTTTGCAAAGCCTCTGCTCATTCCCCATTTCCATGTGGCTAAGAAATTGCCTAATTACCTGTAGTTGCCCAGGAGGCTCTATTCAAACTCAGATAGTCTCCTAGGCAGAATGACTTGTGTGCTTTGTGCAATTCTGAAGTTCCTATGATGGCCATTTTGGCTTGGAATTTACCAAGGATTCTCAGGAGTAATTCTGACATGGGAAAACCTAGTTAATGGTACCCTAGGGTGGGAAGTTTGGGGTTATAACATTATTGTTCATTCTATGCCCCCTCTGGCAGAAATGTTAGGTGGAGGATTTGATGGTCCTGTGGCAGAATGGACTTTCTGTATATACCTTGGTTCAGAGCCCCAGAAAAGGCAGCTGTGGTCACATAGTGCATGTCTGCCATCTTGCTCCCATGCCTTCCCCTAGGCAGAGCACCTGCTATGAAGTAAAGTCTAGGAGCTTGGCTATGATAGTCCAAGGGAGTCTATGCTTTGCCAGTACATTTAAGATGATGAAGGCAAGGAGGTAGGGGATAGCCTTAAGGTGTCATGATGGGGAGAAAATTCTCTAGCATTCTTTTTGCACACTGACTCAAGTTTCTTGCCATTTAATGAATGACAGTCTGACTGCCTCTCACCTGCCTTTTTTTATTGAGGTAGGTGCAATTTGAGAAGCTTCAGAAAGTCCAACCTTTTCAAATGTGCCCAATCAGCTGGGACAGACATGATGTTTCTAATCTGGGTATTTTAATGTTTTAAAAAATGTACAAATATTTCCTTAAATATTATACCATTCAACAAGCATTTGGTAGCAATTCTTTCATAACATTCAGGATTTACATGTATCAAAGAATATATTTGTTTGAAATCCACTGAGTGATTTTCTTCAATTAGTTATGTATTGCACTAGTTCTGTGACTTATTCTGTGTAGTAAAAAATAATGCTATTATCAAAAGATTTGAGGATGTGGTATCTTCTGTGTCCCTAGGAGATTAACAATGACATAGTCGGAGTACACAAATTCTACACTTGAGAAATTTTTTAGGCTTTAATGTTTTTTTTTTCTTTAAATAGATTACAGTTTATTTGAAGAAAGAACCCAAATCTCATATTTTTGTTAAACGATTATCAATGAATGACTACCAAACACAAAAACATGGCCTATATTGCTTTTTCTTCCATTTACACTTCCTAGTATCACCACCATCCTGTACTAACCAAAATGTTTGGAAGACATTTTGAAGCTACAGACTTTCTTGTCAATAAGATTAGCTGGCAGTCCATTGATGCACTCAAAGACTAGTTCAGAGATGAAATGCAGAAGAGTGACTGGCAGCTTATTGTGGGGCTGAAGGAAGTATTTGAAAACATCTAATTTTTCCACATGGAGCAGGAACTGGAGTAAATGCAATACTGTGTTGTAATATCCCAACAAAAACAAGACAAAAAAATGGAACAGATGTTATCTGGACACTGATGGACTTAAATATGGAAGGAAGAAAAATAGGTGTAAAAAATGTTTTCCATGAGAAACCAAGAAACTTACACTGGTTTGACAGTGGTCAATTACATACCCCCACAGTTCCAATGTGCCTGTTCACTCACCCCTCCTTTCCCCAATCCTTCTCTACTTGGCTGCTGTTTTAAAGTTTGCTCTTCCTCAAATTTGGATTTTTATTACAGATCTAAAGCTCTTTCAATTTTATATTGATTAAATCAGTACTGCAGTATTTGATTTAAAAAAAATCCTTGTGTTTTCCAGCACACTCTTTGGGAAAGGCTGGGAAATGAGCAACTCATAGGATGGAGCCTGAGACCAGAAGCCTAGTGATCCCAAAGTCACTGCCTGCTGGTCTTGGCTGGGTCCAAGACACATAAAGAAAGCAGACCTTGGCAACCACACCAGTGTTTGAGCCACAGACTTAGCCCTCCTGCATCAGACTGCATCCTTACAGTGTGCATTACACAGCTGGACTCTCAACACAGGTGACTGCTGAGCTGTGCTTCCTTTTAACTCCATATGGCTTTAATAGTGGGAATAGAATGTTTTTCAATTTTTTCGTACCCAAACTTTACCATCATAAAATGGGACCTACATTCATGTTTTTCACAGTTAGAGTGAACATGAGGTGAAAGGCAGTATGAAATCTTCAAATGGTAAGGCATTACCTTAGTGCTAAGTACAACTCTTAAAGGTAATGACAGCTATTAGTACGGCAAAGAAGGTAAAGCTCATTTAATGCAAAAAACAGTGATGCTATTTTGAACAACATTCACACAAGGATGCTTCATATATGAATTTAGTTCAAAGTCAGAGTGATGAAGATGGAGAAAATAAAATAATTCTACCAGTAGGCTGAAAGGCCCTGTGGCTGTGCTCATGTTTCATAGAAAGGCACAGGGATAATTAATTCCCTTTGAGATGGGAGAGTTAATCATCCCCCCATCTCAACCTAAACAAGTTCTTTCTTCTGTTGGGATTAGAATGGATTTAGTCTACCTTCCTGCACACTTTTAAAAATTGATATAGTGTTTATATTACTGCACAATGAGATCGATGTTCAGAAATGTGCAAGATTCTAAATCTACCCGAAACATTATATCTCCAGAGTACTTAGCTTACCCACAGGAAACATAAAGAAGCACTTATTTACCCATTTTACTCAATTATACCCTGCCTAGTGCCAAAAAGAATTAATAGTAGTTTATAGTAAAATACAAAAAAATTTAAAACAAATTTAAGATTAAGAGAAAATAAGGTAGAAAAAAAAATAAGACCAGGCCAGAAATTATGTTGGGAAAAGCAATTTCAATGCAACTCACTACAGTTATAGTTAAAATCTAGACAGAAGTTTGTGGAAACTGACAACCTGAATCTAAAAACCTCATTGGACAGCAAAGGGCCACAAATTGCCAAAACAATTTTTTTTGATGTGTTTGCCCTATTGGATATCACATCTTAGGAAGCTGGAGAACATTGTACAGCGTAATGTCAGTGCATGGCTGGAGAAGCAGGTCTCAAATGGACAAATGTATGCATGGAAACCTCATCCAAGGTGGAGCTAGCCTTACAAAATGATGGGGAAAGATGCACTGCTTAATAAATACAACAGGATCGGCTCTCTCTCTTAATGTCCTCAAATTAATTCTGGCTGGAATGTTGACTTAAATATGACTGAAGAACTGGATGATGCTTGGAAAAAATGATGGGAGAATATCTTTATGGTATTGGCTTAGGAGAGGGCATCTCAGATAAAGACAAACAAAAATATGAAAAAAAATACAAATGTAACCACATTAAGATCACAAGTTTTGTGTAAAGAGAAAGAAAGAAAGGATGAAAGAAAGGGAGGAAGGAAGAAAGGAAGGAAGGAAGGAAGAAAAGAAAGAGAGAAAGTAAGGAAGGAAAGAGAGAAAGAAAGAAAGAAGAAAGAAAGAAAAAAGGAGAAAAGAAAGAAAGGAAGAAAGGAAGGAAGAAAGGGCCATAAGGAAAGAGGGAGGAAATGAGGGAGGAAGGAAAGAGGAAAGAAAGGAGGAAGGAAGGAGGAAGGCATGGTACTGAGTAGGAGAAAATGTTTCAAAATCTACCCTCAAACAGATAAATAACAATAATATACAATGAATCATAAATTGCATGTAGATAGATAATTTATTTATAATATGTAAGTCAATAGGAAAAATAAACCTCAAAAAATTGAAACAGGGAAAGAATGAACAAGAGATTTATAGAAGAGGAATCCAAACATCTGAAATATGTTCAAACTCACTAGTGGTAACAGAAATGCACACTAAAAGTATAGTAATATACTATGTCACATCAGATTGGGGAAAACAAGTCTACTAAATACTCTAAATATTAGAAAAAAATATGGAGAAATAGGAGCTGTCATATCTTGGTGGTGGAATTTAGTACAATTACTTTGGTGATGGTTATTAAATGTGAGAATGTGCATAGCCTATGACTGAGCCATTTCACTTTTAGGTGTGTTTCCTGGAGATAGTGTTGCACGTGAGGATATGAAGACACATATAATCAGGTTTCTTGCAGAATGTTTGATAGTAAAATAAATTGAAACCTAAAAGGAATAGACATACATACATTTTGTGTATTTATGCAGTGAAATACTATATACCAGTTTGAAAGACAAAATAAGAGCCACAACAATCAGAATAAATCTCATAAACATAATGTTGAGAGAAAAGTAAGTTTTTCAAAGATTTACCAATAGGATGCTATTGATCTTTAGTTAAAAAAAATCAAAATACCACTATGCATATATTATATACATACACAAATATATGGTAAATTGATCAAAAGGTGGCTAAGAAAAAGAAACATTAAATTAATGATAGTGATTTACCCGAGGAAAGAAAAGGGCAATGTGACAAGGATAGCTACATGAGGACCTCAACTGCATCTGCAATTTTTTTTTATGTAAAAAAAAATCTCAAGCAACAAGCAATTCAATAAAAAAAGACAGGCAGAAGTGTATGAGTCGGAGCTTTATAGAAGAGAAAACATAGATGGCCAAAAAAATGATGAAATATTCCACCTCATTAGTAATCATGGAAATTAGAATCAAGGCCAGAATGAAATGTCATTTTTCACCTATTTTATTGGGAAAAATTAAGGAATCTGACTAACCGTGTGTTAGAGTATGTGGACCAACTGGTGGGAGTGAAAATTGGGACGGCAGCTTTGGAACATGTCTTGGCAGTCTGTCATGGAGGTGGTTATTCACATATCCTATAGCCCAGAAACTCCACTATGAGAAGTTCACCCTGGACAATCTCTCGTGCAGCACAGCAAATGATACCTATGAGCATGTTCACCACTAGTTTTTCTAATAGTAAAAATGGTGAACAATCCCAAATTGTGCAAAATTGAGGCATGTCTTCACAACAGAACAAGCCAGCATTGAGTGGACCAGAGACACATAACATGCAGTTAAATTTTGGTAATGTAATGTTGGCTCCTTGGAACATGTGTTGGTAGACTTTGTGTAATGTGGTACCCTTTCAATGAAGGTCAAAACAAGTAAAATAATCTATCGGTTGAAAACAACATATTGACTAGCTATCATATGATTTTTTTCTATGTGATATAGATATATATAGATATAGATATAGATATAGATATAAAATAAAAAATGTTTTTTTTTTTTTTAAATGACAAACACAGAAATCAGGATAGTGTTTGTCCTGAAGGGGTAGGCAGGGACACAGATAGGGTGAAGCCTAGTTGTTGTTAATGTGTTTTTTGGATTGCATGGTGGATTCAGGAGTACTCATACTATCTAAAATTTAAAAAAAATGACCACATGAATAAATTAATCTATAACTAATTGAAAGCCATGAAAGAGCCAAGAATCATATTGTGTCAAGAACCAAGAACTATGATTAATCTGACTTTGTACATCTGTGGTTCATTAAAAATAAATTTAAAAAACAGTTAATAGAGATCAATGTTATTTTGATAAAGCAGGCTGGTGGGTGCTGAAGTTTCTTTATAGTTGTCTGTTAAGTATGAAATATTCTATGATTTAAAAAAAGAAAAGTTCAAGCACATCATACATCCTTTCCAATGGTTCCTTTATGTTTTTTTTTTTATTTTTAGTGTGTGACATAAACAAAGCCATGTTACAGAAATAAGGAGACAACCAGGTGGGGGCGGACAGAAAAACTCCAACAACCTGAGCACTGGGAGGAATGTGCCCTGGGGTGGACCTACAGAAGCTCCTGCCTTTTGAAGCAAGGAGGAGCCTGGCCCTTCCTCTTCCTGTGTGCAGCCAGGGATTCAAGTGTAGAGGCCGAAAGCAGTCTAGCAGGGGACTCTGGCCTTGCGGAGAGTCCCTGTGTCCCCCTTTTCTTCCTTTTCACTCAAACCTTTCTTTACTCACTCTTCAGACTGTCTGTGAGCCTAAATTTTTGTGGCTGTGGGATGGACAAGGACCCAGTCTTTAGCTGAGCTAAGGAAAAGTCCTGTAACAATAACAATTTCAGAAGTTTGATCTTGACAGAAACAGAAGTTTAATGCTTTCATCAGATAATACAATTCATCAGCATTAATGATATTCATTGCAATCACTTGGCTACCTGAAGATTAAGCAAGGATACGTAGTAACTGGATCAATGTTCCATTCAATTACAGAAGAATTGAGAGTTCTTCATGTGTGAGGCACTGTGCTAAGTTTTGGGGGTACAAAGGCAAATGTGTCCTATGTAAATAGTTCACGGTTTTCTGGAGTTTCCTTTCACACAGTAACCTCATGAGCTTTTTATTTTTCTCTGTTATTTCTTCAGTATCTGTAGATAGCATATATGTTGACAGTGTTCTCGGTATCATGTACAGGTGGCCATAGGACATTACACATTTGTGTCCCCATACACATACATCCACTTTCTCATTCAATAACATTATTCAAACATTTGCTGAAGTGCTAAGTACCAGACATGGTTGCAGACATCAAGTTAGTTGATTTTGTGCAAAAGGCAAAAGTATTCATGTGAATACATTGCACATTACTGTATTTGTTTAGTTCCTCTGGTGATTCCGATTTGGAAACTCTTTCATATTCCTTCTGGGGAGTTCTGTTTACTCTGCTGACCTCAGAGTAAGGGCTTATGGATCTATATTTCTGTATTTTTTTCTCTAACTATACTCAATATGACTGTGAATGAGTTTTATATCAATTCACATTGTTAGGCTGCAAAGAACAGAAACCCATTTATGCTACCTTTAGTAACGGGATTAGTTTAGAGATACAGAGGAGATGGAATCTCAGTGGAAGAAATATTTGGAGCCAGGCCATGCAGAGAAGAGAGGCGGATGGTCATGATGGAGGCCAGGTGTCTGGAGGGACCGGGTAATCCTTTTGCCCTCTTACTGTTTTCTGTGGTTGCTGCTGTGATGGCACCAGAAGTAACTGCTGTCACTGTTGAGGAACTCCTGGCGAGTTTCCTTCCGCATGTGCTTGTTTCTAAGATTATATGAGCCAATAGAGATAAAGCCCTTGAAATAGGGGATGGCATTTTGCAAGCCCTATATATTATTGTGTATTGTTATTATTGTTGCCTCAAAGTTTATTCATTACTTGAACTTATTCTGTACTCCCAACTACTTTCTTTCTCCTTATTTTATCCTCTATTCAGACTGTAAGTGGAGTCTTATTTTCTTTTTTTTTTCCCATTTATTTATTTTATTGCATTTTAGGTTTTGGGGTACATGTGAAGAACATGCAAGATTGTTGCATAGGTACACATGTGGCAGTGTGATTTGCTGCCTTCCTCCCCATCACCTACATCTGGCATTTCTCCCCTTGCTATCTCTCCCCAGCTCCCCACCCCCCACCACCCCTCCCCTATTTCCCCCCAACTGACCCCAGTGTGTAGTGCCCCCCTCCCTGTGTCCATGTGTTCTCATTGTTCAACACCCGCCTATGAGTGAGAACATGCGGTGTTTGATCTTCTGCTCTTCTGTCAGTTTGCTGAGAATGACGGTTTCCAGGTTCATCCATGTCCCTACAAAGGACCCAAACTCATCGTTTTTGATGGCTGCATAATATTCCATGGTGTATATGTGCCACATTTTCCCTATCTAGTCTATCATCGATGGGCATTTGGGTTGGTTCCAGGTCTTTGCTATTGTAAACAGTGCTGCAATACTTACCTGGCAGGGGAGATACCATGATCACAAGTCTCATTTTCAAACTCCCCAAAGAGGCTATTTCATTGTAGTTTTTTTTCTTTTTTCTTTTTTTGTCAGGCCAACTCATAATTTACGGGTCACCATTTGAGACAGCCCATGCAGTTAGAATGGCTGTGAAGCTACAGCCTGCGGCACGTGGACGGCTCCCAGCTCACGGGATGATGCCGGACTCCTTCCTCAGCACTGACTGTGGCCTTGGCACTTTCTCGGAAGACTATGGCAGGCACTGGAACTGACCTGTTTGGTACAAGAGTGCTTTCCCTTGTCCAAATTATTTATCTCAAAAATGTGCCTACTGGAGTCTTAGCAACTTTTTAAGATGAAGTCAGTGGTACCAGTTTGGAGTCGTCATACCCATATACTAAAGTAGCTTCATGATTATTCTCAAGATGATTGAGGCATGATTTCTATCTGTGCAGAGAGACTCAAGGGCTGAAACAGTCTGTACTGAGGAAGGAAACCCAGATTGTTTCATGACTGTTCCAAGAGGCTCTGGCTTCTCAGACATCCTGTTCTGGCCCCAGAGTCTTTTTATGCATCTATAACTCATGCTTCAATCAACTTGAGAATAATAATGAGTTAATGTATTAGTTAGACCCAAATAATCCTCAGTAAATTTTAGAGTTACCAAGATTATTTTCTCATAAACAACAGCCTAACAAAATAGATCTAACACCTGTTTCTCAATATCCAGATACGCTGGAAATATCCTGACAGTTTATTTATATTGGAAATTACATGGGATTTGGGGTCAGAGGCCAAGAAGTTGAATCCTGACACTGTCACTCAACAGATGGGTGGTTTTGGGTAACTTAACCTCTCTGAGACCAATTACCATCATTTTAGAATTTTTCAATACTGTTTATTAGTACAACCATGCTATAAAACAATGATGTAACATGTTAGAAAAAAAATAAGGGGCTTCTGAGCCAAAGGCGGAAGATATAGTAGGTTTAAAGAAATGAAAATAAAACTGTAGACTGGGAATTTCTTATTACTCTCGGTCATTAATATTTTTAAATTATTTCTGAGAACACGATTTATTCGGTGAGGAACAAAGAAACTATAGAAATATGACCTAAATGTGTGTCAAATGAACAAAACACAACAGAAGGTTTTGTTGTTGACGGTGACTTAATTAATAGAGGCTTTAATCCTTGTTTGTAGTGGGCAGAATGACTAATTGAGTACTAATATATCTCTATTATTTTTATCTCTAAATTCTCAAATTGTACTGATGTGTGAACTGGGGATATGTAAAACCCAGGGGCGAACAGGATTTCTGGTTGGATTGAAGTGTCTTATAAACCAGAGTTTTATTTTGCACAAGGGTATGACTCTTTCCTAATTTATGGACCCTTCAGTTTTTTGTTATTGCCATGTGGTTTTTAAATTGTAATTTTTAATAGGGATATAATTTGGAAGCATTTGTTCCTTGGAGTAAAGATCTTACCTATTAGATTTGAATTAATTTTTCAGAAAGTGCCTTTAGGATAAATGTTAGCTCAAATAGGCTTTCTTCAAAGTTGACAAAGACAAGGAAGGAGAGAGGGGGCTGTGACCCTACTCAACTGCCTGGCCTTCCCACCTGGGCCTGGCCTCCTTGGCTCATCCAAGAGGGGTCTGGTGCCTGCAGCAGCCTATGAACAAGCTGCCTGAAATCCAGGTGGAATAAAGGTATTTCTGTTTCCCATCAGCACGTCCTCAGAGCAGAAATTAAAAAGTGAAACCTGAACCTAGAAAGCCCCACTAATGGGAACCCCACATTTGGCAGAGCTTTGTTGGGTTTTTCATGGCCAAACATATGGCCATCGCTTCCCAGCCTCTTTCCTTCCTCCACCACCTTTTTTGACCATCTATACTCAGGCCATGGGTAACAATCACTGTTATCGCTACCTTCAACCTGTCCAGAAATTACAGCAGAAAAGATAAGAGAAGCAGTGAAGAATGGCTCTACATTGAATGTGTACTTGGTTGCCAGGAACTATATATAAAACCTTTTATTTAATCCCACAGCAATCCCACAAATAATTATGATTAGACTTATTTTATAGATGGGGAAAAAAATGAGGGTTTGAGATGTTAATTTAATTAGGAAGCCAAGGTTGCACTGCTAGTACGTTGCTAATTGTGAGCCAAACTGAGGCCCTTCTGTTTCCAGTGTTCGAGTGCCTGTGAAGCTTCTCTAAGTGGGTGGGGCAAGTGGGAGCCCCTGCCTCTGCAGGGAGAGAGCACCCGGGATGCCTGCGTGCTGGGGTGCCTGAAAGTCTCCTGCATTTCTAAGCCAGATCTTGCAAATCTGTGTTTATTTCCCCCTACTTCAGAGTTTGCCTACAATTTGATTGCCTGCTGGCTTGGATGAATACTCAGGAGAATACTTTTGATTTTGTGTCCTGGGGCTAGCTAGTCCAATAATATGGAGTACTGTGAGAGATACTAGCATAGCTTTTCATAGAATGATCTTCAACAATGTTTAAAGAAACCTGTAGTGAAACCACTACAAACCAGCATCACCCTGATTTCAGCAAATGGTCCCCAACTTGGAAACATGTCACCATTCAAAACTCATTTTCAGGTTGGTCATTTAATATTCAGATCACATTTTCGGAAATGGTATTATAAATGGCAGTTAGGTTTCCAGGCTACCTTATAAAAACCTACTTACCACATAATGTAGCTGGAATACTTCTTATTTATAATAAAAATAGTAGAGAATAATACTATTGTAATGCTAGAAATTAAAATAAGTAATGATTGTGGGCTAATTAACTTTTATGCAATTTGTGAGGCCTCCAGCTTGAGGAAAACCAGTGTAACAGCTAAGAGCTTGCTCTGGGATTAAAACATCTGGTTCAAATACTAGCGTTATGGCCTACTTATCGGTGTGATCATGGGACAACGTATAACTCACTATAATTCACTGAGACTCAATTTACTTAACTATGAAATGGGGATAAAAACACTTCATAGCGTTTACGTAAGCATTAAGTGAGATAATATGTCTAAAGCGCTGGTGTTATAGAGCTTGACACCTACAAAGTTCCTGGGGTATGATAACTGTCATGGATGTGATTGATACCTGCTGATCATTAAGCCCTCCCCACTGAATGGGCACTATGCCAAAGATACTGCCTGTAATTTAAACCCATTAACCTAGTGAGGAATTAGTCCGATTTTTACAAATGTGTGCTACAGGTGCTCTGAAATTAAGCAACTTGCCCAAGGTCACATCAAAATGTATCAACTTGTCTGGATCACAGGGTCAACTTGTCTGGACCATTCAGAAACACCCTCGCAGACATACCGCCCAAAATAATGTTTAACCAGATATTTGGTTTAAACATTATTCTGGGCAGTGCGTCTGCCAGGGTGTTTCTGGATGCAATTGACATGTGAATCTGTGAACTGAGTAAAGGAGAGTGCTCTCCTCAATGTGTGTGGGGCTCATTGAATCTGTTGAGGGTCTGACTGGAACAAAAGAGCTGAGGAAGGGAGAACTCTTACTGTGAGTGTCTTTGAGATGGAACAGGGCTCTTCTCCTGCTTTCAGACTTGGACTGGAATTTATGCCATCAACTCTCCTGCTTCTCTGGGCTTCAGACTTGGACTGGAATTGCATTATCAGCCCTCCTGGGTTTCTAGCCTGTCAACTACAGGTCATGGACTTCTCAAACTCCATCATCTCATAAGCCAATTTCTTATAATAAATCTCTTTAGATAGATGACAGGTGAAAGACAGATGGGGGGATGGATGGATAGACAGATAGATAGTCCTACTGGTTCCATTTCTTGGGAAAGTATTGATAAATGCAGTCACAGAGATAGAAGGTGAAAGAATGAGGCCTGGCATCCAGGTCTATAGGTTTGAAAACCGAGAATCCTCTGAGGTCTGGCTGTGGCTCCCTTTGGGTCCATGGTTTGGACTGCCCAATTATTTTGTACAGGGTGGCACTGCCCAAGCCAGGAACGGGAATAGTCAAGGTTATCAGGGCCAGAAAGAGGGAGGAGAAATAGTAGGGAAGAGCAAGCAATGGTGTGAGCCAAGGCAGAAATGGGTCCCCAGTTCTTATCAATTGTTGCTTAACTTAACTTTGGGATTTCACCAAGTTTTATCAGAGACTCCTTTTAACTTCTTCCAAAACTTGATGATAGGAGCCAAAAGTCCTTCAAGGTCACATGACTTTATGGCCTCCAGCATCATGCCTGGCACATAGCATGTATATGAGAAACCCCATTAACTCTGAGTAAGATGTCACAGGACTTACATAATTTTTCTGCTACTTCCAATGACTTCAGATTCCCTGGGAAGCAATGATGAAGCATTTGATTTTTAGAGGTTTCTTATCTGTCAGAGCGTCATATCACCACCACCTACCTTCAAAGTGACTCCTCTATTAGGGAGCAGGGGGACATTTTCGCTAGCGATAGATGCTAAGACAGAAATTTTAAAAAGTAGCACTCCCACGCTGAACCCATGCTCTGTGTTTTCCCTGACTAAAAGGAATCTCTCTCCTGCTTTACTCACTTGGCTTCCAGCTTTTCCATTTCAGGAACTGATCTTTGCCAGATGGTGTTTAACTATCTTCAATGCAATCATTATGTTTATTTATCTAAATGTCCCTAAAGCTTCTACTCATGAACTTGGTTTAAATCATCTCTCTTCTGACTCGGTAGATTCTCTAGAATATAATATTTACAATCTAAGCTTCATAGAACCTCACCACATTGAAACATGACATGATTTTTTAGAACACAGATTAATAAATAAATCCAATACAAAAATTAAATATATAAGGATGAAGAGAAAGGAAGAGATCACAGAAAATCTGGAAAACAAAAAGTAAAAAGCAGATAAAGCTTTCTTAAGTAGCGAGAGCCAAAGAAAACGATGACCACTGGCATTGTGTCGTCACACTTTCTGCTGTTATTTTTAACTTTTACTTGCTTTTGTTTGTTTGGTTCATATGGTTTATTTTTCCTTTGCCGCTTGATAATAAACGAAGTAAAAGAGATTTTGTTAGAGTATTAACATGAGGTTCAAAAGTATCTGCTGCTCCTTCCTTTTCTTTGGACCAGACTTACTGCCTTCACCACCACCACTGCCAGGCGCGGTCCTGCCGGCGCTGACACTGCTGTGCGGCCCGGGCTGGAGCTTTCCTATCACCATCGTTTCTGCATTTCTCACTTGTGAAAATCCTGGAAAACCCAGGATGCTGAAAATACTCAACTCAGCGTTTCTCCACTGGAATTCATTAGCTTCATGTTGTTACCTCAGCTTCCTGAATGGCTGAGGTCAATCTTGAAAAGGTGACAACCTTATCTACCCGGAACCTGGCTGCCCTGTTCTTTCGTCCCTTCCACATGCTTTTTCTCTGTACAGACCTTCTGACACTGAAGCAGATATTTATACATGGAAATAATACACAGAATGCTGAAAGAGACTGGAATCTCTCTCCCCTTATCTACGTCCATGTGGCTGCTGACAACAGAGATATATAACTTCTGGGATACATCTAACACATGAAAGGTTAGAACATCCATATATCACCCACTACTTTCTTTCAAGAGGAGTTTCCTAATTTTTGCAATCACTTGGCAGGTCTATATTTCACTGCTTTATCCACTTTCTCCCCACACTGATTGCTGATATAAATGTGGGTAGCAAAGCATCATTCCTAAGACTTTTGCCTGGGCTTTATAGTTGCTACCAACAATTCTGCCGCAAAAACTACGAATAAAAATAGGCTCTGCAGCGAATAAAGTAAACAGGGGTCTTGTAGAACCCCGTGAATTGGTGTCTAGAAAATGGGCTTTTCATCTGTGTAGCCTCTTGGCAAAATATGTGCATGTTCACTAACCCCTGTGCTAAATTACTGAGTTTTACTGCATTTTGAATTATTTCATGTCTGACCCACAGTTGAAGAGATATATAGCAATCATCGAATTTTTTTATTCCTTTTTGGCTTATTTTTTTCCCTTCTATGGATAAGCACAGAGGCAGACTTAAAGTAGAACTTTACTAGGGAAAATCTGCAGCTGTATAGGCTAACTGAAAATATAATACTTCAGTGTCTACCAGTTGTCTGTTGAAATGTGAAGTTGCCAAAAAAAATGTTTAGGACAATTCTTTATCCCTATTAATGAATGACTCCCAAGAGAAGGAAATAAAGTAGAACCCAGCATATGCCAACAGCTGGTGTGGATATGAATAGTCATTCTGGCTTGATTAAAGTCAGCAAACTTTGTCCCCTGTCTTATCGTTTATTCAAAGTAGAATGATGCTGGAGGTGTGACTAACAGTTCTACGGATTAACTGTAGAACAAAACTAAACCTCTGGATAAATGTTATCTGGCAAAGAAATAGACATGAAGGTCTGTATGCATGTTCCTGTGGCCATACCAATTGGCCATACCAATTCCCCAACTTCTCTAGGATCCCTCTTTTGAGTCTGTTTGAGTCATATAGAAACATTACGCTTGCTATTTTCTGATAATCAAATCTACTTCCAAGGACAAGGTCTATTTTAATTGATTTTATTAACAAAACTGGATATCCTTACGGATTATAAATAGGTCTATTACAGACAACCAAACACATGTAGTAATTGACTACCTTGATCACTTCCTGTGGATGCATGTTAACCTAAGCCATGAGGGCAGATACTTGAGTTCTACAATTTGAAATGTCCAGGCACCTCTGGATGTGAGGAAGGCCTGCCATGGTTCTATTTGCATTGAAATAGACAGCCACCAAGAAAATAAGACTCTTAGGAAAGACTCTATGTACTAAGGCAGTCCAAGGACAAGGTATCAGTGTTAGGGGGAGGTACACTTCTGAATTTGCATGGTATCTGTCACTTCTACAAGTTTTTCCCAACTGGGAAGAGAAGGCTTCAGTTAGAACTGAAAGTGCTGCTTCTGGAGTCCCCAGTAGCAGAGTGTGGCTTAGCTAAAATTCCATTGTTATTTCGGATCTAGGATTCCTCTTCCAGTTTGGAACTATCCAGGAAACACACATCAGAACCACCTAATAAAACAACAAACAGACCTAGTCCTTTAACATTTCAAACAATTGTGTATGGAGTCCTCTCAGAAACACTTTCATAATATGTTGCCAAAGTACGTAATTATCACAAGAGTTTTTATATCATGGAGGTACTACAGTGTAATGGCTTTGAAATAAAACGAGTTTGGTTGGAATCCCAACTCTACCACTCACTATATAGATGCCCTCAAGCCAGTCCCTTGCTCACTCTAAGACCCAGCTTCCTATTCTGAACCAGGAAGAGAAATGATTAAATACTTTATCTCATCACAGTTGAATTTCCGATAGTCCAACTGAGTCCTGGGGAATTAAATTTGCCTCTACTTTTCTAGTAAGTTTCCCAGCTGCTAATAAAAGTTCCTGTTTGTTCAGATAATTGCCTGTATAATGGTCCTTTAGATAATGATCAGCCAGAGTAAAAACGAAGAAAAACAATGAACCTTTCCGAGCTCTGTCCTGTGGCTCTTTGTGACATCCTGCAGCCCCTCCTGGGAGCAGCAGCTGTGGGCTGAAGCAGTGATGGCTCCCTTTAGACATACCTAAATCTGTAGTCTCTCCATCTCTTTCAGAAATTCTTCTTTTTCTTCTACAAATTCTGCAGTCTTTCTCCTATTTCTTCTGCAAACTGTTCAAAATATTTAACCTCTTTCTTACTATCACAAGGCCTGTCATCCACACTTTGGAAACATTCTAGAGTGAACAGGGGAAAGCAAATTCTTCACTTCTTTTATCATTTCCTTCCTGGAAACCTCTTCTCTGATCTCTCTGATGCCAATCTTGTAGTCTTTCCAACTAGAGCAGGAATAATTTTTCTAGAGATAAAAATGATCATTTCTTCTCTCATCCCTCCTCCTTGAATTATTTCAGCAGTTTCCATGTCCTTTAAGTTGAAGGTGACACATCCTTGCATGACTTACTCGACCCTTTGCAGTCTAGCTCCTGCCTGCTCCTCAATGCATTCATTTTCTCCCTCTCAAAGCTCGCGCCAGCCTTTCCCCGCGCCAAGCTCCCTCTGGTTTCAGAGACTTAACTCACCCTGCTGTCTTGGCCTCAAGAATACATCTCTTCTTCCCTGCCACGTGGCTGACCTCACTGCTCATTCAAGAGCCAGCACAGGCCCTGCTTATTCCAGAAAGTCTTCCCTGATGCCTCTCACTCCCTGCAGTCTTGGCAGGTGCCACTAGCATGTGATCACAGGGTCTACGATGAGGATTAAAGGAGATAGGGCATGGGAAAACTCATGCCACATAGTAGGCTTCCAATAAATATTACTTTCTTCTAGTGACAGAGACCAACTCTGAACATTATCTAGTCTTGTTCCTGTGTTGCCTTTCAGAATTTCTTCAAAGCATTACTCTCTCTTTCTTGAAGCTAATGCCTCTTCATTCCTTGTAAACATACTGAGCATCTTGTCAGGTGCATAAATTGCTATCCAGCCACCAAAATTTATTTTCTGAAACATTCTCATCAGTCCTTTATTCTGGGATAAATGTGGCCTTATCTGTACCCTTATCTATACCCTTACATAGATAGGGTTCTAAGGATCTCTATAAAGGTCTCTTCCAGCTCTAACATTCTTTGATTGTACGATTTATTTTTTTAAAAAAACTCCTTAACACAGATAAAGTCAAATTCCTGGAACTCGATCATACAATTTAAAGATTCTCTAGGGCCTAAGTTCCTCCTCCTCCTCCCTTCGCCTCCTTTCTGCTACATGCCCCTTAAGTCATTTTTACTACTCACTAACTCCCTTGGCAGGGAAGCAGAAAGAAGGCGCAATGCTGGCACAGCAGCCTTAGTGAAAAGCATGATGGGAGAGGTGCAGAAGGTTGGCTGAAGAAGATAGTTCAGGTTCATGATACCTCCGCCTCTTCAAACTGATCAAAAGTGGGTTAGCTGGAAAATTACTATGCTGTCTTTGATTTTTTTTTTTTTAAGATGGAGACTTGCTCTGTCACCCAGGCTGGGGTGCCCCAGTGGTGCAATCTCCACTTACTGCAACCTCCACTTCCCAGGTTCAAGCTGTTCTCCTGCCTCAGCCTCCTGAGTAGTTGAGATTACAGATGCATGACACCACATCCAGCTGAATTTTGTATTTTTAGTAGAGATGGGGTTTCACTATATTGGCCAGGATAGTCTAGAACTCCTGGCCTTCAGTGATCTGTCCGTCTCTGCCTCCCAAAGTGCTGGGATTAAAGGCAGGAGCCACTGTGCCCCGCCTTTCTCTGATCTGTTAAAATAACAAATGCTTTGTCCAAATAATTCACTAACTCCAGGCCATGACATTCACCCTAGTATTGAATTCCAGGGTCTCTGCTCCAACTCTCAATCTTCTCTCCTTCATCTAAGCTGGCTTGGGGTTTGTCCTGCTTCTCTCTCTGTGCCCCACCACACTCACATCCCTCTATTTGGGAGAAATATGGAATGAAGGACACAAGGACTTGCAGGCTTGGAACATGTAGCTGTTTCAACCTGGCATTTTCTATTCCGCTAAGGAAACCTCACTGAAATTGCCAGTGAATGCTATAAAGAGATCTCCTAGTTGTAATGTCTGAAACTGACCTGGGGATTTTATGTAGAACTCTGCAATGTCAGCAGCTGCTTAGCTACACATATTCCACACACAACCCCTTTTATAGCTTTGACTTAGAGCCAACTTCTGTTTCCAGCTCCAGTGCCAAGAGCCAATGGCTGCTTAGATTCATGACAGCTCATTCTTCCCTAGAACTTTCTTTTCAATTCAGCTGACAGAGGCAGAGCCCTGGGGTCCTTATTCATCCCAAGGAATATCATGATGCTCTTTGCAGAATTCAGATTAGGTCCTGGTACCAAGCCTGGGTGCTGAGTACTAGGACTTTGCTACCCTGGCTCTACAGCTTGTCACAGGCATCTTCCCCAATGAAGGGGCCTGGAAAGGCAAATCAGTGAGTCCAGTTTTAGTTTGAGTTTAATGATTACTGACTGTTTTTTTTTAATTCTTATGCATGGCCAAGAGCGTTATGGCAAAGTTTCCCAGACTTGAATTGGGGGAGAAAAATGTATAATGTGTGACCAAAAACTTTTCTAACATTTTAGCAACTTATATTCATAATACAGCATTCCTTCCAAAACTGGTCTTGCTCCCAGCCTGTGAAATATGAGAGGAGGTCAGGTTGATGACCTGCGAGGGTGATGGTGGGTATCTGGACTCACTGTCAGAGCAGTGTCTTTGATGAAAGTAGTGACCCTGCATTGAGTGCTGAGGACAATATGTAAGCTATTTCTTAATTGTGTTCTATGTGTGCATGTTACTTTACGTAATTTTCATAGTGGTCCCGTTAGTTCTGTAGTAGTCTTATCCTCATTTTACAAATGAAAATGCAACATTACAAAGTTACATGGTTTTTCTTTTTTCTTTTTTCTTTTTTTTTTTTGAGACAGAGTTTCACCCTTGTTACCCAGGCTGGAGTGCAATGGCGCGATCTCGGCTCACCGCAACCTCCGCCTCCTGGGTTCAGGCAATTCTCCTGCCTCAGCCTCCTGAGTAGCTGGGATTACAGTCACGCACCACCATGCCCAGCTAATTTTTTGTATTTTTAGTAGAGACGGGGTTTCACCATGTTGACCAGGATCGTCTCGATCTCTTGACCTCGTGATCCACCCGCCTCGGCCTCCCAAAGTGCTGGGATTACAGGCTTGAGCCACCGCGCCCAGCCTAGTTACATGGTTTTTCTAGAGTCACATAGCTCATATGAGGCAGGGCTGGACCTTGACCCATAATGACATGCCTTCAGAGTCTATGTTTGTCCCAGGATTTTATAATATTTCTTGGGTATATTATAACTTGGTTTTTCCCTTCTTCTTTGGTCACTTCCCCAAATTATAATTTTTCTATTTAAGTTTAGTGCAATCACCATGATTTAGATAAAGCCTTTCACTCTAGGTACGGTGGTTGGGTGAGTTCTATCATTAATTCAACAAGTATTTGCAACTATCTTACCAAAGTCTGGTGCTGAGCTAGCTCCTCATGGTCATATAGTTTTATGGGGACATGGCTTTAAGCAAATTGTTGCAAATGTGATGAGCATCATAAAAAGGAATTTATCAGGTAGCACAGGTCATGATGAGTCCACAGGACACACTGGAAATGGAAGGATAAATAAATAGGAGTCAGTCGGTCTTCTGAAGAGGCTAGGGAAGAGTGTTCTCGGTTGAAGCGAGGCATGCTCGAGGACTGGAGGTCAACTAGAGGCAGTTAGCCAAGATTCTGCGGTTTCCCGGGAATCACACCTGGGGGCTGAAGCTCCTGGCTGTGACTCCTAGGCTATGCATGCAGGGACATCTGAGGAGTGTGCGAACCCAGGCTGGGGCCTGGGGCCAGATGTGCTCCGAAACTTTGAGTGTGGTCCCAGGACAGCCTCCTACTCATTCTACATCTGTGGAGTTGTGAGGAAGTTTGGAAGCCTAATTCTCAGTTTCAGTCACTCCAGGGAGTTCTGCTGGGGGGGAAGGGGCAGGCTAACTCCAAATCACCGTGGATCAGCACAGGATTCCTGGCTGAATAAAACTCAGGATGGAATTTTACGCAAAAATACAATAAAGCCACCCAGCTCAGAATTTAGAGAAAGGAGCCAAATCTTCTGCTGGATTGTGATCATGTGGTTTTTAATCTCAAAATTGTGTCAGAGTTTATTATTCACTAACATTTTAAATTTGGAGGGGAAGTATGCTATAGGATAGCTCAGGACTATCCATTAGAAGTAAATAGGAATGGTCCTGTTACATTTTATTTCTGGGGAGTTTGTGACTTTTGCTGTCACAGTTTCCTTTGTGGAGTGAAGTCATTGCTTCAGTGATTATGGTTGAGCTGGTAACACATTAAGCTGATGTTTATTGATGAGCATCTCTCTGTAGCTTTCTATTGGGTTGAGAACTAGGCTTCATAGGTGAAGGCAAGAGAGCAGCTTTCATGGGAATCAGACAAAGAAATCCATTCATTCTGGCATCCCCCAACTACTTGATGCCTACTGCACTTGATGCCCGGCACTGGGAAAATACACATCTTGCAGGAGGCCACTGGGGGACCATGGTTATGGTCTCTTGAGCAGAGAAGGCTGGGGAAAAGAAGAGTCTAAACAGTGAGCCGAGAGGACCACAGACAAAGCTCACCTGCCTTCCAGGTATATGCAGTGAGCAAACGGGGCAAGGAGCCGGCACTGAGAGAAAGCGCTGACATAAGGAAGATAATAAATGTTCTGAGATTTCAGCACCATCGGGAGTCCTGACATGTGACTGCCAGGGCTTAGTTCTCTCTCTGATTCATATTTCTTCTCTACTATGGAATTATTTGGTTCTTGAGCTGTAGAATTACTGACTGATTCCTTTCTGGTCAGATTCTTTTGAGCTACACACAGACTCCTCTCTTGTAATGAAAATCAGGTTTCCTGTTATAGTTTGCTTTACATTTAGGGAACGAGTTGCCGTCTGGAATGAGCAAGTGTTGGGTTTGAGTCATATTTTCCATGCTGATGCTGAGCTTTCATGCTGCCTATGTCTGGTGCTGAAGGGGAGACTAGGAAATAAGAAACTGCAGCTAGTTCAGAAAATTTAATTTTTACCCGAACGGTTAATTGGCTCCTGGGGGGAACAAAGACATGGCGCTACTGTGGCTGTTTCCTGGGTGCAAGAGAGTGAAGCGAAGACCATTCTAAGTCAGCAGCGAGGAGGGCTCCGTGCCGGTGGCCTCGGTCAGTGGGGACTGGACCCATCTCTCAGAGCATGTTTTGGGAGAAAAGCTTAAAGAACTCCTCTGATCTTCTGTATCTCTGAGGACCATATTGTGAGTTGCCTTCAAAGATTCAGAGCCCATCTTGAGGTCCTTGACTGAACATGGCAAATCGGGAAGCAAACAGTTACTGGGACTATTTTCTTCAGGGAGTTGTGTAAGTCAAAACAAGTGTTTGGGAAAAAGTCCAATTATCAGCAAATGACAAAGTTCCAAGCCAACGTGAAAATTGTGTACATAGTAAGAAGACATTTTTTGTTACTAAAATGGTTAAATGAATTTTAAAAATAGTAATTTGGACTCGTTTGACTAGAATTATTTTATTTCCTTTCCAAAAACAAGGATGAAGTAAAGAATGTTTGAACCATTATAACATACATATGTACACACATGCAAATATACACACAACACACACATACACATAGACACACGTATACACATACATACACAAATACACATACAATCACATACTCATACATGCACATATACAAATACACACATAAAAACACAACACACATATATGTACTTACACACATATGTACACATATGCACAATATACAATTAAATATACACACACAGACATATATGAAAGGCAGAACGGAGAGAAATAATTTCAAAAGCTTCATGGTACTTTGAACCTGTCTTCTTGGGAAGAAGGCAAAATCATCTTTTAGTGAGAAAAATACCTTAAGATAATTAAAAAAATAAGGCCACTTGCGTGTAGCTTACATAGGAAAAGAGAATAACAAGAATTTAGCAATTTGCAGTATGAAGGAGAATCTCTTGAAGAGGAGAAAATCCCAGGAGACGGGAAGGACAGGCCAGGAAGGAACTCACTATGGTGTCAAATGGCCCCTGGGTTCTTTCTTTGGAAATGCCCAGAAGCGAACTTGGAATTATTTCCTGTCTGGTGCTGTAGTTCCTCTCAGCTACCCCAAAACCTTACATCCCATTCTCTTGTATTGAACTTTGAGTGAAATGGAGGAAGAAGGAGTAAGAGAAGCAGGAAGGAGGTTATCAGACCTAGAGGCAGAGAGCTGGGTGGGACCATGACAGAGCCCATTTCTCTAGGTGTGTTTGAAAGTGACCCTGGACAGCAGGAGTGGGTCAGGGAAGGTAGCCGAACACTTGGGTTACTCCTGCACTCATTAAGTTGGCTTCTTTTGAGTCAGGAAAATATTTCCAGCAGCCACTGTGTGGCTCGGTGGCCCTCCTACAGGCTTCCTCTTTGCCCTCTGTGAGAGGGCTGAAGAGGTAAACATCTACAACTTGAGAGGTTTTTCTTGATCTGAAGGAGTCTGAATGTTTGTGTGGATGCGAAGAGGCGTTTGACCCCTAGAGGGTGATCACACCCTACGGTAAACGAGAGGACACTGGAAAGGCAAAAACGGAGAAGAAAACGGTCCTAAATTCCCTGTGTCCATTCCAGCTGGTGTGTTACGGTGTGTATAGTACCCATGTGTTTACGGCAGCCTCTCTCTGGGTATATCTCCCAAATCATAAGGCAGAGTCTTTTCTCGACCTGGAGCTTGATGCCTTCCTGATGCAAAAAGCTAGGAGCTGGTGAGCCCCAGCCCTTCTGGTCACTCACAAGAGGTTTGGGAAATGAGGCTGGGTGAGGACTGGGATTCCCTCTGCTTCTGCAGGTGAGACCAGCAATCTCTGATGAAAACTGACTTTTCTACAGACATTGCGACTGCAGCTAGGCAGACCATGCCTGCAGGAGGGAAACTGGACCACCTCAGGGTGACTTTGAGACTGAAAACTAGAAATTAGAGGCAATAAAATAAGGCAAAAATACCCTTATATAACTGACTCTTAGCAGAGCTTTGGTGCAGCTTCTGAGTGTTGTGAAGCCCACGGTTGAAAATGGAGTGGCCCATCCGGTCACAGGACACAACTTCCCCTCCAACCCCTGCCTCCTTCAAAGCCTGCGGCTGGCCAGTGAAGCCAGCTCCCTCTTCTGAGGTGTGAGCTCGCAAACTTTCCTCCAGCCCAGGCAGGCCGAGGAAGTCCCCAGCATTCCCCAGGGGGATGTGGAGACCAGCACAATGTGTACATATAGCCTGTCCATGAAAACACTCAAAACCCAGAAACAAACCAGAGCTTTTTCATGTGCACTTTTCAATGAGTTTCGACAAAATTATATACACATATAACCATCATCACAATCAAGATACAGAACATTTCAATCACCTGCAAAACTTTCTTGTGCCTTTTCCCAGTCAGTGCCCCCTAACTCCCATCTCCACACACCCTCTGGCCTGCTTTCTATCACTATAGATTGTTTTGGGCTTTCCTAGAGTTTCATATAAATGGCATCAGATAGTAGGTACTCCTTTTGTATCTAGCTTCTGTCACTCCGCATGTTTTTGAGATTCATCCACGTTGTTGTGTGTATCAAGAGTTCATTCCTTTTCATTGCTAGCTAGTATTCATGTGTGTGGATGTGTCATAATTCATCTATTTACATGTCGATGGGCATTAGACTGCTCCCAGTTTTTTACCAGTATGAATAAAGCTACTATGAGCATTCATGTGCAAGTCTTCCTATAGGTCAGTGTTTTGATTTCTCTTGAGTAAATAGCTAGGCACGGGATTGCCAGTTGCATCAAAAGTGTATGTTTAACTTTGCAAGAAACTTTCAAACTGTTTTTTAATTGGTTGTATAATTTTATGTTCTGATCAACAATGCAGAAGAGTTCTTGTTGCTCTATATTTTTTCCAACACTTGGTACTGTTGATTTTTTAAATTTAGCCATTCTAGGGAGTGTGAAGTGGTATCTCATGATAACTACTGACACTGAGCATTTCATCATATGCTTATTAGTCACCTGGGTTTCTTTTATGTAGTGTCTATTTAAATATTTTCCTTATTTTATTGTTATATTGTCTTATTTTGTTGTTGAGTTTTTAAAAAAATATATTGTGGCTTGCCTTTTCATTTTCTTTTTTTTCTCTTTTTTTCCTTTTTCTTTTTTAATTTTATTTAACTTTTTTTTATTTCAATAGGTTTTTGGGGAACAAGTGGTGTTTGGTTACATAAACCAGTTTTTTAGTGGTGATTTCTGAGATTTTGGTGCACCCATCACCTGAACAGTGTACACTGTATCCAATGTGTAACATTTTATCCCTCACCACCCACCACCCACCCTTTCCCCTAAGTCCCCAAAGTCCAACGTATCATTCATTCTTACGCATTTGAGTCCTCATAGCTTAGCTCCCACACATGAGTGAGAACATATGATGCTTGCTTTTCCATTGCTGAGTTGCTTCATTTAGAATAATAGTCTCCAATTCCACCCAGGTTGCTGTGAATGCCATTATTTTGTTCCTTTATTATGTCTGAGCAGTATTCTATGGTACATATCGGGATACACACACACACACACACACACACATCACATTTTCTTTAGCCATTTGTTGATTGATGGGCATTTGGGTTGGTTCCATATTTTTGCAATTACAAATTGTGCTGCTATAAACAGGTGTGTGCAAATATCTTTTTATATGACTTCTTTTCCTCTGGGTAGATACCTAGTAGTGGGATTGCTGGATCAAATGCTAGATCTACTAAAAAAGCAGAGTTTTTAATTTTCATGAAATCCAATATATCATTATTTAATGGTTTGTGTCCTAAGAAATCTTTGATGCTCTCTACATGATGATTTTCTTCTGTATTTTCTTTTAGCAGTTTCATGGATTAGTTCTTATGTATAGATTTATAATCCATTTTGAGTTAAATTTTATGTATGGTATGAGAATAAGCATTGATATTCTTTTTTAAAAATATGAATATATACTAAATAGTTGTTGTCACATCATTTTTAGGAAAACTATTATTTCTTCCATGAATTGTTTTGGTGCCTTTGTTGAAAATCCATTGACCATGTGTGTGTGCATCTACTTCTGGACTCTCTATTTTGTTCCATTAATCTATGTCTTAGTCTACTTGGGATTCTGTAAATATATCTTAGGCTAGGTAGCTTATAAACTACAGAAATTTATTTCTCACAGTTCTGGAGTCTGGGAAGTCCAAGATCAAGGTGCTGGCAGGTTCGCCACCTGGTCCATCCCTCTTATTCTTCATGCCCCACCAATGTGAACTATAGCACAGGCCCATCTCTAAGGGAGAGAGCAGATGATTCTAGGCAGTAAGTTCAGATTATGTCCCAGATTGCTTCTGGCTAATAGATCTGTTTAATATGTTCGTGACTATATATCTTTTTTCTCTGTAAAATGCTAACAATGACAGCTGCACTTAAAAATATCATAGACTGAATGGGACAATTCACCTGAGAGTTACACATATGAGATGCTCATACATTGTGAAATCATTACTTATCTCAAAACAGTTTCATAAGGGAAACTTTAAATAAAGAAATAAAGCAAGAGAGAGAAAACAGTAACATTCCATAAATATTATTTGCACTGAAATGGCTTCCATACATTGCTAATTCCATCCTTCCTGCTTCTACCTACTGGAAGCCCAGTCATGCCTAGACTTATGTTGAAATAAATGTTAGCATAAAGCATCTGCTATATATGTGGCAAAGGGAAAAGAAAAAAAATTATAACACAACCCAAAGCAAAAAAAAAAAAAGACTCTGCTTATATGATTGAGGATAAATTTTATATACACATTATCTCAGAGTTGAGGAAGAAAATCAGAGAAACTTAACTGGAAAAAAGCTGGTACATGCCTTTTTTTAAAAAAAATTTCTGATATTAGATTTCTTTACCTGCTGGACTATATCAACATTTTGCAAGTTCTACTGTAAAGTATGATAAAAAATGAGTGAATATTTACAAATTTTGTTTTGCCTTATTTTGGGTCAGGCTAGTGTTTAAACCTAAATGCCAGCAGATATGCTAAATACATAATGATACAATCATGAACAATTGCATGGATGCCTCCTGGTTTTTCTTGGGACACCTTTGTTCATGCCAAGTGCTGTCTTTGTGTGGATGTAGATGAATTATTTTCTGGGAGTAAGAAGTGGAGAAAAGCAAAGGACATCTCCCTCATTTCTTTAACCTTGGGGATAAATCTGGTTTTGGCATCTCTCAGAGGGAAAGAATATCTTGACACATACATAAAGCTCTTGGAGAAAGCTTAGTGTCCATTGGCAAGAAAGGGCAAGATTCTGAATACATCTAAATAATCGGCATAGCATTAAAATGCCTGCCTATGGCAGACAGTGCACCAGGATATAAATCATGCTGCTTGCCACGTGCAGCACATCAGACATAGGGTATGACTCTGGCTCATCTAATAAAATGGCTTCTATGAAGTTTGTGTAGATAAATTAAAGCAGCATTGCTAAGAATTATGTTCACAATGCAATTTTGAGAACAGACCCGAATGGGCAATGCTACATCTATAATGAAAACTAAGCATCTCTCTGTTGAGATGCACGCAGGCAGGAAATTGATCCATGCATTAAGCATTCAAGAAATCCACATGCTCCTCCTAAAAGTCAGGGGTAACTGGTGTGAATTTTGGCATTCATTCTAACTACTAAGATTTGTTCTCAATTTATTCTCAAATCACAAGGTACAAGACCCTCTTGGGGGCAATAATTATAAGGACTGCCTACCCTGGGGAGAAATTATGCCTCCAGAATCACTTCTTGGTTCCCCAGAGTGTCATGTTTTGCTAAAATATTTCTAACGTTGAAGTTAGGGTTCCTTTGATATTTTCCCAGGAATTTTTCTCCAAATAGTTAAGGACAAAAATAAAGCAAAAGACATCCTACTTTTCTTCTCCTCATGTTATCTAGAGGATAATTTTCTATGCTTCTCTCCAAGTGGTCCTGTATCCGAATCCAAGAAAAAGATCTCTCTTTTCCTGAAAGTCCATTATGGCCAACACAACATGAGCCTGTGCAATGGGGACAGGAGTGTGGAAAATCCTCCAGGAGGTAAAGTGAAAGTCAAACGGGCAGTATTTAAAAAGACTCCCAGTTACCTGTATGGTCGGTTCAGCTCTGTCCTGATCTGAACATGTTTTTTCATAGTGATGTTATTCAAGGCTCAAATTCCTGGGTTCCTCGGTGTAAATAAATCTACTATGTATAACTAGCCTACAACAGAAGGTACATCACCGTATATAGAATGTCAGAGAGGCTTCTCTTTGATGAAAAAAAAAAGTTAAATGTTTATACAAAATTCTGTAGGTCTGGATACCATTAACTTTCAGCAATTAATAAAAGTGACACTAGGACACAATAAATTCTAGTTTTCAAAGAAACAATTTGACTTTATACATTGCTTCTGCCTCACTGGTGTTTGAGATGAAAGGGGCAGTAATTGAAATGAAACTCATCAGCATTAAAGAAGGGAGAAGCTGAGGAGGGGGCAGCGGTAAAGAAGGCTGTGGAATCCTGAGGCCACCAGCAGGAGTTTATGGACCTGAGGAGGCAGCCACGGGGACACGAATCTACTTAGGAGCAAGACCAGGGCCTGCTGAAACTATTTGAAGTCTTTAAAAATGAGGGAATAAGCAAGGGGTTAGTTAAACACATTTTTGTGTGTTACCTTTCTTTGTTCCAGCTCTATTACTTAAAAAAAAAAGTCTTACACTTTTACTAGACAGGTTTCTGTAAACTGACTTTAGAAGCGAGTGAAAAAATAGATATGATACGCGAATAAGGAATAAACACACTGCTGACATGGTCCTGAGCTATCTTGCCATTCTGGGGGCCTTCTTTCGAAATCTAAATAGGTCTAATAGCTAACATTTGTCAAGTGCTTGGCGTGTGCCATGGGCTCTTCTCAGTGCTCTCTGCACCTCCTCTCACTCACGCTTTACTGGAACATATCTAATCTTCCATATCAAATCTTACCTTCTCCTCCCCTCTCCCCGCAGTCCATTCTCCACCGGGTTTTTGGAATGATCTTTTCAAAGCAAATCTTATTTTGTCATTCCCTTGTTCTCAGCCTTTCAATCACTTCCCATTACTCTCAGGAACATATGCAAGGTTTTTTTTATCTGGCCTCCAGGGTGCTGTCTGCTTTCCTGGCACTGTGCTCCCCTCTGTTTTTGGAGTGCACAGCGCTGGCCTTCTTTCCTTTAGTCATGTGCTCACACTCCCTGCCCCACACATGCACACAGGGCGACTGCTCCTGGGCTGCTCTGCTCTGATTAGCTCCCACATACTGCGCAAATGCTGTGTCCTGGAGAGCAGGATCCCGACTCCTGTCGTGAGATCCATCCCACATCCCCACATCGCATGCTGTCGTGAGATCCATCCCACATCCCCACATCGCATGCTGTCGTGAGATCCATCCCACATCCCCACATCGCATGCTGTCATTGTACCTGTAACTCCTGGGCTGACGTCATCATAGTTGTCATTGTTCATTTGGAGGGTGACCATTTGCTTCTTTCACATCTTTTCCACTACACCGGAATTGCTACAAGGGGAGGGGTCACCTCTATTTTTGTTTCACACAATTTCCTCAGCCCCCATCACAATGCCTGGCACAGAAAAGGTGCTCTATTCAGATTGACAGATTGAATGGGTAGATGGATGCTGCATAAAACCAAAACCAACCTGACTTGCCTTAACACAAGAGTCTTATTATCCAGAGAATCGAGGGTTCACATGGGAAGAACCAGTGCATCAAGTTGATTTGCTCTTAAGAAGCTACATTTCATTTTTACTTTTTTTGGAACTCAGTCAGCAGTGAGCAGTTAGGGTTAGAGTCTGCATCCCGTAAGCTACATTTTCTTCAAGACTCCTATTGGTTACACAACTCTTTCTCCCTCCAAAACATTTTGGTCATCCTCTACTTCATCACCTCCCCGTCTTTACCATAATTGCATCCGTCCTGTATTTTTTTACGGAAAAGCTCCTTTGTTTGGAAGCTTGTATTCAATTTCAATGACTTTCCCCCTTCCCGCTGCTTCATTACATTCCTTGAAGATGGAGGTGCCCGATTCATAGTCTTCCTCTTTAATTCAATTATTTCTATTATTTGGGAGATTTTGATCTTTACGAAGCTCATTCATGCCAAGTACTGTTCTTACAACTTCCCTCCTCCACCACAACCAGAGCTACTCCGGGCGTCACTCCACTACATTCTCACACACCTCTCCCTCCAACTCACACTCACTCATCTTGCATCAACCTTCTAACCACACACTTCCAGCCCCCTCTTTCCTTCACTTCTAGTAGTCAGCACCCTGTACTATCTCTAGAACCTCATCTTTCTAGAAACCCTGTCCTGAAAGTTTCCCAACTTTGGATCAATCCCCAAACTGACCCAGAGGAGATCATCCCCTGTATCTGAGCTCTCTTGGAGAAGCCCCCACACCTGTGCAGATGGGTATTGTGGCACATTGGTGGTCTGCAGCAGCAGCTGAGCCCCCAAATCTGTTTGGAATGTCTTTATCTCGTCCTTGGCAGCAACCTGTGGCAGAAGCAAGGCTTCACCATTCTCCTCTCTCTCCCGCTCAATCCTTACCAGCACTCTACACAAATGGCCTAGCCTCCAACTGTATCAAGGAAATGAAAGGAAAAGGATGTGAATGGCTTCATCATCCATCTCCCTTTCATCTTCAAATTTGTGTGCAACCACATCAATCCCTGTAGCTGCCCAAATCCCATATAGTGGCATATCCTCTCTGTTGATTAAGGACAGCATCCTTCACCTCTGCTTTGGAGCAGATCTCCTCCTATTAGCATTTTGCCACCCTAAAGTGTTCCCTGTTTACTCTGCCTCAGCCTCTTTAATGCACCTGGCAAGTTGGCACCAATGCCCAGAGACTCATGTCCTGCACTGCTCTAGAATTCCCCAGTCTCGCCTCTCTCTGCCTCTATCTTTGGCCCCACAGTTTCTCTATCCCATTCTTCATTTAGCACCACTAGGTAGTAGGCATGCTTTCAGATATGTGACCCTTGTTCTCACCTTTCTATTTATAGAATCTATGATTTAGTTCCATGCACAATACCCTCAAGCACTAGAAGCTGTCAAAATGCAAAAATCCTGAAACTCATCTAACTAGGTGCAGCCTTTGAGCATCCCTCCTCCCAAACTGAAAAAGAATAAAAAATGAGACACTTGCATTATAAGAAATGCTGTCTTCTCATTGAGTGCTGTCTTTTCTTCTATTCAGACTTCCATAATAGAGCCTACATACATGATCTACATGTATATTTGATTAATCATGGGTTGAACCTATCAAATGTGAACGTAATATGCAATTTGCTTATCAGCAAGGATGGACATGCAGGGAGGAATAAAGGAAGAAGTAAACAATTTAAAATCAACAATTAGACACAAAGACATGATATGGGGGCTATCATTTATTTATTTTTCATTTTATTTTATTTTTTCTATTTTTTTTTTCCCCCATTTATTTATTTTATTGCATTTTAGGTTTTGGGGTACATGTGAAGAACATGCAAGATTGTTGCATAGGTACACACGTGGCAGTGTGATTTGCTGCCTTCCTCCCCATCACCTACATCTGGCATCTCTCCCCTTGCTATCTCTCCCCAGCTCCCCACCCCCCACCGTCCCTCCCCTATTTCCCCCCAACTGACCCCAGTGTGTAGTGCCCCCCTCCCTGTGTCCATGTGTTCTCATTGTTCAACACCCGCCTATGAGTGAGAACATGCAGTGTTTGATCTTCTGCTCTTCTGTCAGTTTGCTGAGAATGATGGTTTCCAGGTTCATCCATGTCCCTACAAAGGACCCAAACTCATCGTTTTTGATGGCTGCATAATATTCCATGGTGTATATGTGCCACATTTTCCCTATCCAGTCTATCGTCGATGGGCATTTGGGTTGGTTCCAGGTCTTTGCTATTGTAAACAGTGCTGCAATGAACATTCGTGTGCACGTGTCCTAATAGTAGAACGATTTGTAATCCTTTGGATATATACCCAATAATGGGATTGCTGGGTCAAATGGAATTTCTATTTCTAGGTCCTTGAGGAATCGCCATGCTGTCTTCCACAATGGTTGAACCAATTTACACTCCCACCAACAGTGCAAAAGTGTTCCTGTTTCTCCACATCCTCTCCAGCATCTGTTGTCTCCAGATTTTTTAATGATCGCCATTCTAACTGGCGTGAGATGGTATCTCAATGTTGTTTTGACTTGCATTTCTCTGATGACCAGTGATGATGAGCATTTTTTCATATGTTTGTTGGCCCCATGTATGTCTTCTTTTGTAAAGTGTCTGTTCATATCCTTTGCCCACTTTTGAATGGGCTTGTTAGTTTTTTTCTTGTAAATTTGTTTTAGTTCTTTGTAAATTCTGGGTATCAGCCCTTTGTCAGATGGGTAAACTGCAAAAATTTTTTCCCATTCTGTTGGTTGCCGATTCACTCTAATGACTGTTTCTTTTGCTGTGCAGAAGCTGTGGAGTTTGATTAGGTCCCATTTGTCGACTTTGGCTTTTGTTGTCATTGCTTTTGGTGTTTTGGTTATGAAGTCCTTGCCTACACCTATGTCCTGAATGGTTTTGCCTAGATTTTCTTCCAGGGTTTTTATGATGTTAGGTCTTATGATTAAGTCTTTAATCCATCTGGAGTTAATTTTAGTGTAAGGTGTCAGGAAGGGGTCCAGTTTCTGCTTTCTGCACATGGCTAGCCAGCTTTCCCAACACCATTTATTGAACAGGGAATCCTTTCCCCATTGCTTGTTTTTGTCTGGTTTCTCGAAGATCAGATGGCTGTAGATATGTTGTGTTGCCTCCGAGACCTCTGTTCTGTTCCATTGGTCTATATCTCTGTTTTGGTAGCAGTACCATGCTGTTTTGATTACTGTAGCTCTGTAGTATAGTTTGAAGTCCGGTAGTGTGATGCCTCCCGCTTTGTTCTTTTTGCTTAGAATTGACTTGGCTATGCAGGCTCTCTTTTGGTTCCATATGAAGTTTAAGGTGGTTTTTTCCAGTTCTGCAAAGAAGGTCATTGGTAGCTTGATGGGGATAGCATTGAATCTGTAAATTACTTTGGGCAGTATGGCCATTTTCACGATATTGATTCTTCCTAACCGTGAACATGGAATGTTTCTCCATCTGTTTGTGTGCTCTCTTATTTCGTTGAGCAGTGGCTTGTAGTTCTGTTTGAAGAGGTCCTTTACGTTCCTTGTTAGTTGTATTCCTAGGTATTTTATTCTCTTTGTGGCAATTGTGAATGGAAGTTTGTTCTTGATTTGGCTCTCTTTAAGTCTGTTATTGGTGTACAGGAATGCATGTGATTTTTGCACATTGATTTTGTATCCTGAGACTTTGCTGAACTTGCTTATCAGTTTCAGGAGATTTGGGGCTGAGACGATGGGGTCTTCTAGATATACAATCATGTCGTCTGCAAATAGAGACAATTTGACTTCCTCCCTTCCTATTTGAATGCCCTTTATTTCTTTTTCTTGGCTGATTGCTCTGGCTGGAACTTCTAATACTATATTGAATAGCAGTGGTGAGAGAGGGCATCCTTGTCTGGTGCCACATTTCAAGGGGAATGCTTCCAGTTTTTGCCCATTCAGTATGATATTGGCTGTTGGTTTGTCATAAATAGCTTTTATTATTTTGAGATACGTTCCATCGATACCTAGCTTATTGAGGGTTTTTAGCATAAAGGGCTGTTGAATTTTGTCAAAGGCCTTCTCTGCATCAATTGAGATAATCATGTGGTTTTTGTCTTTAGTTCTGTTTATGTGGTGAATTACGTTTATAGACTTGCGTATGTTGAACCAGCCTTGCATCCCCGGGATGAAGCCTACTTGATCATGGTGGATAAGCTTTTTGATGTGCTGTTGCAATCGGCTTGTCAGTATTTTATTGAAGATTTTTGCATCTATGTTCATCATGGATATTGGCCTGAAGTTTTCTTTTCTTGTTGAGTCTCTGCTGGGTTTTGGAATCAGGATGATGTTGGTGTCATAAAATGATTTGGGAAGAATTCCCTCTTTTTGTATTGTTTGGAATAGTTTCAGAAGGAATGGTACCAGCTCCTCTTTGTATGTCTGGTAGAATTCAGCTGTGAACCCATCTGGACCTGGGCTTTTTTTGGGTGGTAAGCTCTTAATTGCTGCCTCAACTTCAGACCTTGTTATGGGTCTGTTCAGGGTTTCGGCTTCTTCCTGGTTTAGGCTTGGGAGGAGGCAAGTGTCCAGGAATTTATCCATTTCTTCCAGGTTTACTGGTTTATGTGCATAGAGTTGTTTGTAATAATCTCTGATGATGGTTTGAATTTCTGTGGAATCTGTGGTGATATCCCCTTTATCGTTTTTTATTGCATCAATTTGGTTATTCTCTCTTTTCTTTTTTATTAATCTGGCTAGTGGTCTGTCTATTTTGTTGATCTTTTCAAAAAACCAGCTCCTGGATTTATTGATTTTTTGAAGGGTTTTTTGTGTCTCTATCTCCTTCAGTTCTGCTCTGATCTTAGCTATTTCGTGTCTTCTGCTAGACTTTGAGGTTTTTTGATCTTGCTCCTCTAGCTCTTTCAGTTTTGACGATAGGGTGTCAATTTTTGATCTCTCCTTGCTTCTCATGTGGGCACTTATTGCTATATATTTTCCTCTAGAGACTGCTTTAAGTGTGTCCCAGAGATTCTGGTATGTTGTGTCTTCATTCTCGTTGGTTTCGAAGAACATCTTTATTTCTGTCTTCATTTCATTGTTTATCCAGTCAACATTCAAGAGCAAGTTGTTCAATTTCCATGAAGCTGTGCGGTTCTGGGTTAGTTTTTGAATTCTGAATTCTAACTTGATTGCACTGTGGTCTGAGAGACTGTTTGTTACCATTTCCGTTCTTTTGCGTTTGCTGAGGAGTGATTTACTCCCAATTATGTGGTCAATTTTAGAGTAGGTGTGATGTGGTGCTGAGAATAATGTATATTCTGTGGATTTGGGGTGGAGAGTTCTGTAAATGTCTATTAGGTTTGCTTGGTCCAGGGCTGAGTTCAAGTCCTGGATATCCTTGTTAATTTTCTGTCTGGTTGATCTGTCTAATATTGACAATGGGGTGTTAAAGTCTCCCACTATTATTGTGTGGGAGTCTAAGTCTCTTTGTAAGTCATTAAGAACTTGTCTTATGTATCTGGGTGCTCCTGTATTGGGTGCGTATATATTTAGGATCGTTAGCTCTTCTTGTTGCATTGATCCTTTTACCATTATGTAATGTCCCTCTTTGTCTCTTATGATCTTTGTTGCTTTAAAGTCTAATTTATCAGAGATGAGAATTGCAACTCCTGCTTTTTTTTTGCTCTCCATTTGCTTGGTAAATCTTCCTCCATCCCTTTATTTTGAGTCTTTGTGTAACCTTGCATGTGAGATGGGTTTCCTGGATACAGCACACCAATGGGTTTTGTCTTTTTATCCAATTTGCCAGTCTGTGTCTTTTGATTGGGGCATTTAGTCCATTTATATTTAGGGTTAATATTGTTATGTGCGAATTTGATACTGCCATTTTGGTGCTAGCTAGGTGTTTTGCCCTTTAGTTGAACTGGTACTTGTTGTTCCTTTATATGTGTAGAGCCTCTTTCAGGAGCTCTCGTAGAGCTGCCATGGTGGTGACGAAATCTCTGAGTACTTGCATGTTCCCAAAGGATTTTATTTTTCCTTCACTTATGAAGCTGAGTTTGGCTGGATAGGAGATTCTGGGTTGAAAGTTCTTTTCTTTAAGGATGTTGAATATGGGCCCCCACTCTCTTCTGGCTTGTAGGGTTTCTGCTGAGAGATCTGCTGTGAGTCTGATGGGCTTCCCTTTGTGGGTAATCCGACCTTTCTCTCTGGCTGCCCTTAGTATTTTCTCCTTCATTTCAACCCTGGTGAATCTGACGATTATGTGCCTTGGGGTTGCTCTTCTTGACGAATATCTTCGTGGTGTTCTCTGTATTTCCTGGACTTGAATGTTTGCCTGCCTTGCTAGGTTGGGGAAGTTTTCCTGGATAATATCCTGAAGAGTATTTTCCAGCTTGGATTCATTCTCTTCGTCGCATTCAGGTATGCCTATCAAACGTAGATTAGGTCTTTTCACATAGTCCCACATTTCTTGGAGATTTTGTTCATTCCTTTTTACCCTTTTTTCTCCAGTCTTGCCTTCACGTTTTATTTCGTTGAGTTGATCTTCGACCTCTGATATCCTTTCTTCTGCTTGGTCAATTCGGCTGTTGATACTTGTGCATGCTTTGTGAAGTTCTCGTGTTGCGTTTTTCAGCTCCATCAATTCACTTATATTCCTTTCTATTTTGTCCATTCTCGTTAGCATTTCGTCAAATCTTTTTTCAAGGTTCTTAGTTTCTTTGCATTTGGTTAGAACATGTTCTTTAAGTTCACAGAAGTTTCTTACTACCCACCTTCTGAAGTCTGTTTTTGTCATTTCATCACACTCGTTCTCCCTCCAACCTTGTTCCTTGCTGGTGAGGAGTCGTGATCCCTTCTAGGAGGAGAGGTGTTCTGGTTTCGGGTGTTTTCATCCTTTTTGCACTGGTTTCTTCCCATCTGTAAGGATTTATCCACCTGTCGACTATGTAGTTGCTGGCTTTCAGATTGGGTCTCAGATCTTTCAGACTGACGTTCTGTTTGTTGATGATGATGTTATTTCTGTTTCTTGGTTTTCCTTCTGACAGTCTGGCCCCCTCTGCTGTAGGTCTGCTGAGGTTCACTCCAGGCCCTGGTTGCCTGGGGTTCACCTGCAGCAGCAGCTGAACAGTAAGGGTTGTTACCAGTTTTCTTCTTCTGCTATCTTTGTCCCAGAAGGATAGCTGCCTAGTGTGAATCTGATCTCTCCTTTATGAGGTGTCTCTTTGGATATATAGTTGTCAGGGAGCTGCTTGAGGAGATGGTCTCTTCTTTATAGGAGCTCAAATGGTGAGCTGTGAGCTCTGTTGTTCATTCAGAGCTGCTGGGCAGGTACGTTTAGGTCTGCTGCAGCAGAACTCATAAACTGCTTTTTGTTCCCAGGTGCTCTGTGCCAGGGATTTAGGGCTTTATTTATGAGTTTCCGTTATGCTGCTGCCTTCTTTTTTTTTTTTTTCCTTCAGAGCTGCCCTGCCCAGCAAGGAGGCAGCCTAGTCACTGTCGGCCTGTAGAGGCTTTGCTGAGCTGCTGTGGGCTCTGCCCGGCTGCCGAATGAACTTCCCTGCAGTCCTGTTTATATGGGTGTAGTTAGAACTGCTTTGGCCATGGTGGCCTGCCTCTGTTGAGGCGGAGTCTCTCTGCTGTGGCAGGTTGCCTTGGCAACGGCGGGCTGCCTCAGCATTGACTGACTACCTACATCGTGGCGGGCTGCCTCAGCAATGGCGGGTTGCCTTGGCAACAGCGGGCTGCCTCGGTAATAGCGGACGCCCCTCCCCCACAGAGCTGGACCGTCCGGGGTTCAGCTGCGCTTGCTGTGAAACTCTCAATCCAGAGTTTCTGGTTGCTGTTCTTTTGTGGGGGTGGGACCAGCCGAGCCTGATCGCCTGGCTCCCTGCCTCAGAGCCTTTTTTAAGTTGGTGTTCCAGTCGCCTGTTGAAGAGGCGCCGGGGTCTGTTTGTTTTCCCCTGCGGCCACTCACTGCGCTGGCTTAAACAGCGGCACTGAGGTTTGTGGCGCTTTTTTTTTTTTTTTGCCCTGGAATCTACTGTCCTGTTTCCCTGCTCAGTCCCCTTTTTAAACAGACGAATGGGCGACTTCTTGTGGCGTGTCCAATCACCAGCCAAAAGGGCCCCCGGACCGGTGTATTTTGTACGGAGAACCGCGGCTCCGGGGCGCTGACAAAGCAGCCGCGCGGGGCAAAGCAGTGGCGCTGGCCGGCACAGCCGCACTGGTGACCTGTGGAGTTCCTCCGCCTGGGAATTTCCTAGTCTGTGGGCAATAAAAATGCTGCGTCCACTCACCCTCTGCGCTTTCACTGGGAGCTGCAATCCTGAGCTGTTCCTAAATGGACATCTTGGATCGAGCCCCTCATTTATTACTCTTATTTTCTGAGTCCATACGGGAGAATCAAAAACTGGGAAATTTCAGAATATAAACATTTCCTATTATATCTTCTCAAAACACAGGTTGAAATAAAAGACGTATGTTCTTCAGAATATGATAAATCTGTGTCCTGGGAAAATACATGTTTGACAAATAAGAGAAGTGGAGTGCTTTGCTTGAAGGGGCCCTGTAGGCAAAAAGTTCTCATCTAGTGAGCTGGGCATCCTGGTTAATTTCTAAGTACCACAGTTTCTCAGCTGTAATAAAATCTCTGAAGATCTCTTTGAGACTGAAATTCTGTATTACCTTTCTTCATCTTCATAGACCCAAGACTTAGAAAGCACTTATCTAACTCTTAATTTCACATGAATTTTAGATTTACATGTAATAAAAATTTGATGTCTCCTCAAAGATCAGACAAATTAAAAGAAAGAGAGAGAATTTGTTTGCCTGAGGAGCCAATTCACTGTCCAAAATCACATCCGTATACCCTGGCAGCAGGCTTTGGGACTGCAGGAGAGCATTCTCAATTCCAGAGACCACTCTAGCCACTGTGAGAGCAGACATAGTCTAGTGGAGTCTCTCTCTGTAATTAGCATGGCCATTTTTTTTTTTTCAAGTAAGTAGTTGAAACCTACTGATTGTATGACAGTATCTTCTTTTCTCTATGCATTTAAAATTTCCCTAGACTTCCTAGGAAGAATATGCAAAGCTGCAGAGGAGGATGAGAGTGTTGGCAGTGTGAGGTTTAGGGAATCATGAGAGAGGCACAGACTGGAAAGGATGCTGATTTTGGGTCTCTGGGGGCCACAGAGTCCTCTCTCCAGACCCTTCACCATAAGAGAGAGGTAGGTCCCATCTCTTAGCTTTCTGTGCAGTTCTTCTGGGTCCTGACTTCAGTAAAGCCCTCTGTAAGTTTTCTACAATTTCTAGGGGACTGAGAGATTTTTGTTGATGTTTTGTTTTGTTTCTTTTCTTAATCCCTCAAATATGTTTCTAGAGAACTAGTTCCAAGATATTTGTGAATCATGTTTTAAAATTGAGGACAAAGTTTGATCCACTACAAAAAATTTAAAAAAAATCCTACCAAATCACGATCTAGAATTACCATTACTTTAATACATTATAAAAATGAAAATGTAAGATGGAGAGACAGCCACATCTTATGCTGTAGCACTATCTCTACTACCAGAGTTGGGAACTTTACATGTGTGTATTTGAAAACACAATATTATAGTTACTTTTCTCATTTTGTCTTCATCCAGTTAGTTTTACCACACAATGGCACCAATCATCCATGTTGGGATCGCTGTCTTAGTGATAACTTCTACTTGAAAACCAATGGCTCTTTTATCTACATTTTTAGTAACACTCCTTTATTAGTAAACCCTCAGAAAGATCTGATCTGTCCTTTCTCTCACAGTGGATGTATGTTGGACATGTTTAGCATAGCATGTGCTATATTGCATTGTGTGTTCTTTTCTCAAACATACTGGAAGAGCAGGGACACTTTTATGGTCTACAAAGAAGAGGATTTGACTGGTTTCACTGGGAGCTGGTCTCTTGTTTGCCCAGAAAGGATACCATTGTCCGCATACATGTCCACTGATCATGGCTGCTGATTCATTACCCCCAAGGTAGAGCCAGAAAAAAAATGGTTTAAACAAGAATTATTTTTTTACAAGTCAAATGGATAAAATTTTTAGAATAAATACAAGACCGAGAATTTTTTTAAAAAAATTATTTTCGATTGGCACAATAATTACACATATTTATGGAGCACATAGTGATGTTCTATAAAACACTAGAATTTATTCCTCCTGTCTTGCTGTAATTCTGTGCCCTTTAACAAATCTCTCCTTATCTTCTCTTCCTTCATACTCTTCCCAGCCTCTAGTATCCTCTGTTCTACTTTTTACTTCTATGAAATTAATTTTTTAAAGCTTCTACATATGAGTGAGCACATGCAGTATTTAATTTTCTGTTCCTGGCTTATTTTACTTAGGACCATGTTCTCCAGTTTCATCCACTTTGCAGTAAATAACAGAATTTTGTTCTTTTTTATGGCTGAATAGTAGTCCATTGTGTATATATATCATAATTTCTTTTTGCATCCATTGTTGGACACTCGGGTTGATTCCATATCTTGGCTATTGTGAACAGTGCTGCAATAAACATGAGGTGGCAGACATGCCTTTGATATACTGATTTCCTTTTGTTTGGATAAATAGCCAGTGGTGGGATTGCTGGATCATATGGTAGTTTTATTTGTAGTTTTTGGGGGAATCTCTATACTATTCTCCATAAGGGTTATACTAGTTTACATTTGCACCAATGGTGTATGAGAGTTTCTCTTTCTCTGCATCCTCACCAACATTTTTTGTATTTTTGACAATAGCAATTCTATCTGGGATAAGATGATATCTCATTGTTGTTTTGATTTGCATTTCCCTGATGATTAATGAGTTGAACATTTTTACATATATTCATTGGCCATTTGTGTATCTTGAGAAATATCTGTTCATATCATTTGCCCATTTTTAAATCAGCCTTAAAATTCTTTTTCTATTGAGATGTTTGAGTTCCTTGTATATTCTTGAATATTAATTCCTTGTCAGATGAATAGTTGAAAATATTTTCTCCCATTTTGTAGGTTGTCCATTCATTCTGTTGATTGTTTTCTTTGTTGTTTAGAAGCTTTTTCATTTAATATAATTTTATTTGTTTATTTTTGCCTTAGTTGTCTGTGCTTTTGAGATCTTTTTTATAAAATATTTTCCCAGACCGATGTCTTGAAGAATTTCCCCTATGTTTTCTTCTAGTAGCTATATATTTCAGATCTTAAATTTAGTCCTTGGATTCATTCTGAGTTGGCTTCTGTATAGGGTAAAACATGAGGGTCTAGTTTTATTCTTTGCATATAGATATCTAGTTTTCCCAGGACCATTTATTGAAGAGGTTGTCCTTTTCCCAGTGAATGTTCTCAATGCCTTTGTGAAAAATCAGTTGGCTGCCAATATGTGGATTAATCTCTGAATTCTCTATTCTGTTCCATTGACCTGTGTGTGTGTTTTTATGCTAGTGCCATGCTGTTTTGGCTACTCTAGTGTTGTAGTATATTTTGAAGAATAGTAATGTGATACCTTCAGCTTTGTTCTTTTTGCTGATAATTGCTTTGGCTATTCAGAGTCTTTTTTGATTCCATACAAATTTTAGGATTGTGTTTCTTTATTTCTGCGGTATTCTGGTAGGGATTGCACTGAATCTTTGGTTAGTATGGCCATTTTAACAATATTAATTCTTCCAGCTCCTAAGTATGGATGTCTTTCTATTTGTGTGTGTGTGTGTGTGTGTGTGTGTGTGTGTGTGTGTGTGTGTGTGTTTCTTACATTTCTTTCATCAGTGGTTTTAGAGTTTTCATTGTAGACTTCTGTCACCTCCTTGGTTAAATTCTTTTTCTAGATATTTTATTATTTTTGTAGTTATTATAAATGGAGTTGCTTTCTTGATTTTTTTTCAGCTAGCTTTTTGTCTGTATATAGAAACACCACTGATTTTTGTTGTTGATTTTGTAGCCTGTAACTTTACTAGTTTGTTTATCAGTTCTGAGTTTTTTGGTAGAGTCTTTAGATTTTTCTATATGTAAGATCATTTATGTGCAAACAGGAACATTTTTACTTCCTCGTCTCCAATTTGAACGTCCTTTATTTCTTTCTCTTGCCTAACTGCTCTGTCTAGGACTTCTAGTACTATACTAATTAAGAGTGGTGAGAGTGGTATCCTTATTTTGTTCCCATTCAGTATGATTTTAGTTTGTTATATGTGGCCTTTATTATGCTGAGTTACTTTCCTTCTGTACCGAATTTATTGAAGGTTTTTATCATGAAGGAATGTTGAACTTTGTCAAGTGCTTTTTCTGCACCTGTTAAGATGATTATGTGATTTTTTTCCCTTTATTCTGCTGATGTGATGTATCATATTTATTGATTTGCCTGTGTTGAACCATCCTTATATCCACAGGATGAATTCTACTTGATCATTGTGTGTGATCTTTTTGATATGCTGTTGGATTCAATTTACTAGTATTTTGTTGAGAATTTTTGCCTCTATGTTCATTAGGGATATTGGTCTAGAGTTTTCTTTTAATTTCGAGTCCTTATCCAGTTTTAGTATCAGAGTTATGCTGGCCTCCTAGAAGGGTTTCCTTGAATAGAAGAATTGGTATTAATTCTCCTTTAAGAGTTCAGTAGAATTCAGCTATGAAGTCATCCAGTCCTGGAGTTCTCCCTGTTGGGAGGCTTTTATTACTGATTCATCTCATTACTTGTTATTGGCCTATTCAGGTTTTCTATTTCTTTTTGATTCAATGTTGGTAGGTTGTATGTATCCAGGAATTTAGCCATTTCCTCTAGGTTTCCTTCTGTGTTCTGTATCTGATTTCTAATGAGAATAGATATATTACAGTATCTAAATGTTTTAAAATTTAATAATTTTAAGACTAATATAGGAGATAGGAATAGGGAAACAAAGTTTGGCTGGCAGCATGATTGATGATGGTTGAATTTTTGGTGAGGAAATAGACCCCTGGCCTTGATCTAGATGGAGGAAGAGTAAGACAAAGAGCACTATATTGGTTGCCGAATAAAACAAGGAGCATTTAAATTTGTCACGGTAACTTAAGAAGCAAAGAGTGAGAGGGCTCTGGATGAACGGGAAGCAGGGTCAGCTGCATGGAAGGCTGTAGGAGGCAGGGGTCAACCAGTGAGATGCTTCCCAGGGGAAAATGGCCGGGAGGCTTCTAGGATCAGGAGTGTCAAATATGAACTAATAGGCAGTGTTCTGTCATGTGCTCCTTTACCTCTGACTCCTTAGTAAATTTTATTAAAACTATCGAAAGATGGTAGTTTTATCAAAATTAAAGTTGTTTGAGAACTTTAAAATAGTCGATGAACAGTTGTAATCATGGAAAAGCATCCATGTTTCCACATTTGATTTGATGCAGACCGGAGAGAAACAGCAGATGCAAGCATTGAGAATCCAAGTGAAAGACAGTTAAACAGAAGGAGGATATTAGAAGAGGGAGTAACTATGAGAAATGGAAAGTCCCTGAGATTCCTGAGAAATGCAGGGAGTTGACTAAGTGAGGGATGGGGAATAAACTCATTTTTATTTTAACATTAAAGAGAAGAGTGCTCTCATAAGATGGAAGACTTGGAAACACCCACACAGCAGATTCTTGGGTTGCACTAGCAAATACATCTGACGCTTTTTCAAATGGCAGCTTCTCCTGACTTGTTACTGACAAGTTGAGCAATGTCTTCAACTTTATGGTGTAAACGGAACTGGGAATCCTGCCTATGACATCCAACATCCTCATGTCATGGGAGGATCATGGTAAAGTTATTCTCAGCACCCAAAATTCTACATAGGAAAATGATTATATGGGTAAGGCATATTCAAAATAATCTGGTTTTAGTGCCCAAGCCCACAAAGCTGTGTTGTATAAAATATTGCTTCCTTTAAAATGATGGTCTTGAGAAAACAACATCAAACAGAACTTTTTGAGATCAAGAACAGGAAATGAATGATTCAGCAGGCTGGATATCACCCAAGGAGCTGTCTTCACAGCTGTAAGGAATAGCTGTGAAAGGTTCCAGGGGACTTGCCTGGTACCATTTGAAGGCAGTCAGGCTGGGAACCAGAGAGAGCTCCACAGAGTGTGGTGAAGAGCAGTTGGAGAGCCAAGCTTCAACCCCTCAGAAATATGTCATCCTGGTGCCACTCTTTCTTGTCTTCTAACTGCCTCTGAATCCACATTTGGAGATGTTCCATGGTGACTCAGGACTTGAGAGAAAGCAAGCATCATCCATGGCAGGAAAGTCAAGGTGTTTGTTCTGCTCTGAGAGACTGAAAGGATGATTTATCATGGAAGCTGACATTGCTGTACTGTTTTCCAAAATCTAATATAGTTCTGGTTATCTGGAAAGGACTGCCTTTGGGCAAAGCTGGGGTGAGAGTGCAGTTAGTGCTGATTCATTTGTGTGATCTCTCTCTCTCTCTCTCTCATATCTTAAACTACAATTAGCAAACAACCAGATTTTGGCTGCTATCATCTTATGTCTGCCCAGTGATTCTTGCCTGTACAACACTGCTGACTCTGTGGAGTACATTTTGGAGGAAATAGCCCAGGCATTAAGATTTGAGACCTGACTTTGGAAAAGAGTAGAAGCCCTCAAGTGCATCTTCTTGAACACATGGTGCCTTCCTTTAGCAGAAGAGCAAAACCCATCTACCTCCTGTAAGCATTTCCACTACTTAGTCCTGAAACGTGTTCCACAAAGCCTTCTTCATCTTCTCCATCTTTCTAAAACATGTGTTTTCATCATGTCACTCTTTTGCTCAAAAATCTTCAGATATATCTACAGTATCATTATAGTACGAGAGATTTTTTTTTCTGAGTCTTATCTGTGTTCTGTTTATTTTATGCATCTCTGCAGCTGCACACAACCTTTTCAGAATGAGCTGGGGTATACATGCAAGGACACATACATGCCTCATATGTAATAAGACATACCTTAGGCTTTTTCTGTCATCTAACGTTTCTGTCAAAGGCCATGAGCTGAGGACGAGGATAGAAAAGCGCCTCATATTTTTCCAACTGTGCTTAATCTTCTCCAGGAATTATTAAGAGGTGGCCAAAGTGGTCTTACGAATCTCTGTTCCAATCATCAAATATTCATAGAAAGAGAAGACTATAAGTGTAAGGGGAGTTAAATATAGTGGAGGAAGTTTCTGCAGTTTTCATGTTGCATTGTTGCCTAAGTGGGGACTGCCCAGCAATTCCTGTCCCGCAAACCAGGTGAGAAGGGCTCTGAGGAAACTGTTCATGGAAACTGTGGTTGCTAAGAGAAAGGAAACCTGCATTTCCCTGCACAGTGAGGTGCTTTGCTGAGCTATGGTGTCTGCAGGTCTTCCCCAGGGCTTCCAGTCCAGCAGAAGGAAGACTGGTAAGAGAATTCTCAGGATAATTTTGTGTATCTCTGAAAACTTATGGTGTTTGTGAGTATGGACAGCAATGCTCACTTCTGACCTAAGGAGTCCTGATGGCGGGAAGCTGGATAGAGCAGGTGCAATTGCAGGGTGAGGACGAAGGTCAGAAGCATGGCAAGGATGCTTGAGTTTGTCAAAGTGCACAGACACTGAAGAGGAGAGCCAGCCTAAAGTCTTTTTAAAGGCACCCTTATGGAGAGGACTAGCTTTGGGGTCCATGCCAGCTATGAGCATTTTTGTCAGTTGTATTCCTAGGGTCAGGGGCTTGTAGATGGTCACAAAGGAGAGCTGGAGAGCACAGTAGCTACATCAATCTGCACAGGGCTTCTAGAGAGGCAGCACATGCACCCCATGAGAAATATAACTTTAGGCCAGCCCATGGTGACCAAAAGAACTACATCAACAGGAACAGTTAAATAATACAGACTAAAAACATTTCCTCCACCCCATTCTCAAGACCTGAGAGAGACCACAGAATCTGACCCAGATGTTGATAAGGGAAGGGAGGGCTTGTATAGCACTTTTAAGGTGCTGGAGGAAAAAATAAAACTGTTTGTTGTTTTTACTCCAATAAGTTTAGTCTGTGCAATAAGCATTTTACTTCTTCTTCAAAAATCTACTTCTTCAAAAATCTACGTTTTTACTATTCCATAAAAGAAAATGTGTACTTCTTGTACACATATGTTGAAATGGTAATGCCCAAGGTCATGACATTAGAAGGTGGGGGCCTTTGGGAAAATGATTAGGTTATGGGATTGGTGCCCTTATCAAAGAAGCCCAGAGAGCTCCCTTGCCCCTTCCACTGTGTGAGGACACAGTGAGGAGATAGCTGCCGTTGAACCAGGAAGCAGGTCCTCACTGGACACCAAATTGGCTAGCACCTTGATTATGGACTTCTAACCCTCCAGAACTGTGATAAATAAATATGCCTCATTTGCAAAAGTTGAAACATGAGTTATAAGACCAATTTACCAAACTACCATGTTAATGACCGAGTAAGATTTTGAATCATTTTAGTAGAATCTCCAAATGATACAAGTTTAAGGGCAGAAGGTCAAATTTCTGTGTTTTATTTCCCAGCTTAGATTTCTGGAGGTCTCTAAATAATGTCTGTCCTTTTCAGTGGTGTTACCTTTCCTAGGGAAGGTCTGGGATCTACAAATGCTGTGTGTGCTGCTGCTGGGGATTTATGGCTGAGTGTTTCTAGTGGATTCAGGCCATCCTTTCTGGGAATTTTGGCAGCATTTGCAACTGGATTCCTGCAGCGCAGCCTACTGCACAGCTCCTGTCCTAGGACCTTATGTTCTCTTCTTTTTGGTTGAATTTTTTGTTTTCCCAAGGTACATTCTTTAGTAGCTTTTAAAGAATAGGTACATGAAAAGCGCATTCTTTAAGTTCTTACATGCCTGAAATTTTTATTTTGCCTGTACACTTTATGAATAGTTTGAGGGATTTTGTTGTTGTTATTGAATATAGTTCATACACCATAATATTTGTCCATTAAGTTATGCCATTCAGTGGTTTCAGTGTATTCATAAAGCTGTCCACCCATCACCACCATCTAATTCCAGAACATTTTCATGATTGACTGGGGACTTAACTTTTAGTTATTTATGCATCCAATATCCTATAAAAGTTGGGAGTAAGGACTACATATCATATACCTAGTGCTAGGCAAAAGCAGTTGTTCATTTATGCAAAGGTAAATGGAAGTCTAGAGACTGTCACTGGGTTTGGTGAAGTAAGAGGCTGTTTTGGGAAAGCCCGTGGTGTAAGGATCTGTGGGCAACCTACAAGAGATGAGGAATTCTCCAACTAATACCAGAAAGAGGCTGGGAACCTCAGTCTTACAACTGCAAGGAAATGCATCTGTCAACAACCTAAGTGAACTTGGAAGCAGATTCTTCCCCAGTAGAGCCTCCAGGTGAAAACACAGCCCAGGCAATCCTTTGATTACAGCCTTGTGAGATTCTAAGCAGGAAATTCACCTAAGCTGTGTTCAGAATTCTGATCCACAGAAACTGTGAGGTAATAAATATGTGTTACTTTAAGCTGCTAAGTTTTGAGGTAATATATTACATAGCAACAGAAAACTAATACATTTGACCTCAACATCTTCCTACTATTCATTTCAGTGATTGCTCCAGCATGGGGCAGCTAGCCTTCATTTGGCATTTGTCAGCAACCAAGAATGGGCCTTCAGATTGAAGAGATATCCCCAATATATCATAAATTTACTTCAGCATTTGAAGAAGTCATTATTCCTCACATTCCTTTGAGGAAAATAGTTTGAAAGTCCAAAAGCAAGTCTGCAAAGTCATGACATGGTGAATGTCTTCAGAGTCTTCCCTACTGTAGGGAAAGAGCTGAGGAATAGAGCGGATACCAGCACTGCCATTGCTAGGACTGAAACTATGAAAGAGACAGAAGGTATTATTTGTTGAAATCCCATTTTTGTTTGTTTGCTTTGAAGGATGAGGAGACTGGAGCCCAGAGATCTGATAGGTAACAGCTGGAAGGGCTACACAGACCATCAGATTTAGAATCAGGCAGATCCTAGATCACCTACTGAAAAACAATGCAGTGAAGATCTACTTTAAATTTTGATTGTGGTAATTAGCAGCATGTAAAGCATTTAGGATGGGGTGGCATTTAGCACATGCTCAAGTTTCTTTCTAGCCTTCCTGTTTTCACTTGCTCACGGTCACAAAGTTAGTCACACCTAGAGGTAAAATGACTCCAAAATTGTTTGTTTGCTTGCTTGCTTAACTTTTCCATCCTAATGCCCACAGTACTTCTCCTGGAAGAGCCTGCCCAGTCCTGACCGAGGCTGCTGTGCCACACAGCCAGTGTTAGTGCCAAATGTCAGCAACCTGCCTGATTCTGGTGCCAAAACTGCACCCTGAGCTTTGGAGCCAAGCAGGAAACAAATATCCAGGGAAATGAAGTGTTGGATTTCATTTATTTATTGGAATTTGCTTTTATGTATTAAATTCTGCTGTTCTGTCTTGCAGGAATCTTCTAGGAAACATGGCATGAGGCACGTGCTGCTACATTGATCCAGTTTGCACTGGACGAGATGCTCATGACTTCTCCTGGTTCTCAGACTCCTTGAATTGGATGGGGCATGATGGTTACACACTGAGGGCACAGTCTTCACTGCCTGAGTTTCACATTGTTCAGAGGGGCCTTTTAATTCTTCCCAGGGACACGTTTTCTTGAGTCTTCATCACTAAATTTTCTGGGCAGACGGAATAGCAGAAAAAGCACTTAGGTGGGAAAACATTTGGTGCATTTGAGGAACTAAAAGAAGGCCAGTAGTTGTGGAAAATGAGAAATATATGTTAGAGTAGCGGCAAGTGAAACCACAGAGGTCGAGAGGGCCAAGCTTAGCAAATCCCTGCAGGTGGCGATGAGATGCATTTCTCTAGTTGCGATGAGATTTTTACTTTTTAACAATCCAATTAATCAAGTAAACAACAAAGCTTAAGCAATAGAGCATGACTAATAGTGTCAAACACCTTTCTGTGCCTCTCATTGTTACTACTCCCACCCCTCCCCAGCTAAGTTTCCACTACGTATTGTGAAATGTATATTTACGAATCAATTGCTTTTGGTGTGGTTTTGTCTCGTAAGAATGCTTTCCCAAACACACATATTGTGATGTTTCATACAATTTTGACTTTTATGGACATAGAACAGTTCTACCTGTCTTCTTTGGCAACTGTATCGATGTCTCAACTTTGATTTTCCTGATTCACCCATGTAAATGTGTGCCAGTGTAATTTTGCTATGTATAGTATTCTATCGCACGGCTATACCTATAGACAGCAGCTGTCTCCAGTTATTATTGTAACAAATGCTGGTGCTATGGACCTCTTTGTACAGGTCATATTGGGTATGCCTGCGAGCACTTTTCTGGGACACAAAAATAAGAGTAAATTCGCTGAGCCATATCTTATGCATATCTCCAAATTTAAGAGAAAATACCCAATTGTTTTCCAAAATAGTTGAACCAATTTACATTATCAGCAATAGAGTATGAATCCTCATCTTTCTACATGCTCACAAAATGTTTTTATTTTTTTAAATTCGCCAGTCTTTTGAGTGTAAGAATGTATCTCATGACTTTAATTTGCCTTTGGTTCATTATTAACAAAATTGAGCGTCATGTCATTTGTTAATTTGTTTTCATGTTTGTTTTCTAATGAGTTGCCTATTTGTATTTTTGCCCATTTTCATAATGTTTTTTTTTTCATTTATATAAGTTCTTTTAAAATATTGTATAATGATCGCTTTTAAAGATCATGCACTGAAAATATCTTTGCCCAATTTGTGGCCTTTTTAGGTTTACTGATAATAGATTCTTTCATAATAATGATAGGTTCTTTCCTAAACAGACATTTCAATATGTACATAGTAGAATTGATTTTCTTTTGAGTTTTGCTTTTTGTATCTTGTTTGCTGAATCCTTTTTTACCTGGAGATAACAAAGATCTATGTTCCCTTCTGAAGTTATCAAGTTTTATTTTTTAAGTCTTTAATTCATCTGGAATTAATTTTTCAGTTGGCATAGGGGTAAAAGGATCTTATTTATTTTACTATGAGATTAATCCATTGGTCAAGCACTAGGAATTAAGTCCTTTTCCCATTCTCTACCATACTTCTGTATATAATATTTATTAAATCTGAAATTGCTCTGGATCTCTTCCTACTGTCCTGCTTTTCTTAGATGTTTGTTTAAGAATTTCTTACACTGTTTCAGAAGTTTGCTGTTTTTTTAAAAAAAAAAGATTTTTATGCAGCATTTAAAATTCTTTTCAGCAGGAAGTTTAGTCTAAAGAGCTGGCCTGCCATTTTCAACATCTGCAGATTATTTAACTTTAAATCATTCCTACATTTCTGGGATAAACTCAATTTAGCCATTGCATATTTATTTTAACACTAGTGAATTTGTATTGTTAAATTTTGTTTAAGATTTTTGCATACATATTTATGAGTAGTATTTGTCTAATTTTCTTGTACATAATGTTCTTCTCTGTTTGTTTTGTCGTAGTAATCTTAGGCTCATCATACAATGAGTGAGGAGTGCATCTCCATTTATGTTCTCTGGAAGACTTTAACACTGGAATGATTTGTGATTTAAAACTTTTGCAAAATTTTCTAATGAAATATTTTGGGCTCGGTGTTTTCCTTCTGGGAAGATTTCTTTTTAAATTATACTTTAAGTTCTGGGGTACATGTGCAGAACATGCAGGTTTGTTACATAGGTATACACATGCATGATGGCTTGCTGCATCCATCACCCTGTTATCTACATTAGATATTTCTCCTAATGCTATCCCTCTCCTATCTTCCTAACCCCTGCTATCCCTCCTCTAGCCCCACCCCCCAACAGACCCCAGTGTGTGATGCTCCCTTCCATGTATTCCATTTGTTCAACACCCACTCATGAGTGAGAGCATGTGGTGTTTAGTTTTCGGTTCTTGTGTCATTTTGCTGAGAATGACGGTTTTCAGCTTTATTCATGTCCCTGAAAAGCACATGAACTCATCCTTTTTTATGGCTGTATAGTATTACATGGTGTATATGCACCACATTTTCTTTATCTAGTCTGTTTTTATGGGCATTTGGGTTGGTTCCAAGTCTTTGCTATAGTGAACAGTGCCACAATAAACATATGTGTGCATGTGTCTTTATAATAGAATGATTTATAATCCTTTGGGTATATACCCAGTAATGGGATTGCTGAGTCAAATGGTATTTCTATTTCTAGATTCCTGAGGAATTGCCACACTATGTTCCACAATGGTTGAACTAATTTATACTCCCACCACAGAGTAAAAGCACTCCTATTTCTCCACATCCTCTCCAACATCTGATGTCTCCTGATTTTTTTTTAATGATTGCCATTCTAACTGGCATAAGATGATATCTCAGTGTGGTTTTGATTTACATTTCTCTAACGACCAGTGATGATGAGTTTATTTTCGTATGTTTGTTGGCTGCTATCAGAACGATTCTTTAGATAAATTAGAAGAATTAGCAAAACAGTTTTGGAAACGAAATTAAATAACTACCAGTATGCATTTCAAAAAAAAGAAAAAAGGGAGAGAAGTGTCTGTTCATATCCTTTGCCCACTTTTTGATGGGGTTGTTTTTTTCTTGTAAATTTGTTTAAGTTCTTTGTAGAATCTAGATATTAGCTCTTGTCAGATGGGTAGATTGCAAAAATTTTTCCCCATTCTGTTGGTTACCAGTTCACTCCAGTGATAGTTTCTTTTGCTATGCAGAAGCTCTTTAGTTTAATTAGATCTCATTTGTCTATTTTGGCTTTTGTTGCCCTTGCTTTTGGCGTTTTAGTTATGAAGTCCTTGCCCATGCCTATGTCCTGAATGGTATTGCCTAGGTTTTCTTTTAGGGTTGTTATGGTGTTAGGTCTTATGTTTAAATCTTTAATCCACTTGGAGTTAATTTTTGTATAAGGTATAAGGAAGCCAAATCATGAGTGAACTCCCATTCACAATTGCTACAAAGAGAATAAAATCCCGAGGAATATAGCTAACAAGGGATGTGAAGGACTTCTTCAAGGAGAACTACAAACCACTACTCAAGGAAATAAGAAAGGACACAAACAGATGGAAAAACATTCCATGCTCATGGTTAGGAAGAATCTATATTGTGAAAACAGCCATACTGCCCAAAGTAATTTATAGATTCAATTCTATCCTCATCAAACTACCATTGACTTTCTTCACATAATTGGAAAAAACCGCCTTAAGCTTCATACGGAACCAAAAGAGAGATCGTATAGCCAAGACAATCCTAAGCAAACAACAACAATAACAACAATAAAGCTGGAGGCATCATGCTATTTGACTTCAAACTATACTACAGTAATCAAAACAGCATGGTACTGGTACCAAAACAGAGATATAGACCAATGGAACAGAACAGAGGCTTCAGACGTAACACCACACATCTACAACCAGATGATCTTTGACAAGCCTGACAAAAACAAGCAATGGGTAAAGGATTCCCTATTTAATAAATGGTGTTGGGAAAACTGATTAGCCATATGCAGAAATCTGGGAAGATTTTGACCTATTGATTCAATTTCTTAATGTTGCAAGATTATTCTCGTATTCTATTTGCTAAGTTATATTTGGTAAAAATATGCCATTTTCTAAGTATTTAAATATGTTGATTAAGGTTGATTTTTAAAAGCATTTTCTTTACTATTGTTCATGTATACCTTTTGTCTTGATCAATGTCATTAGAGCTTGGCCTCATAATTCTTTTCAGATAACCAACTTTAGGCTTTGTTCACCATTTTAAATTTATCTTTATTTTCTATTTCATTAATATCTGATATCATATTCATATCTTCTATCTACTGTATCTACTTTTTTTTTTTTTTTTTTTTTTTTTTGAGATGGAATCTCCCTCTATTGCCCAGGCTGGAGTGCAGTGGCATAATCTCAGCTCATTCCAACCTCTGCCTCCTGGCTCAAGTGATTCTCTTAACTCAGGCTCCTAAGTAGTTAGGATTGCAGGCATGCACAACTACACCTGTCCTGGCCTCCTGAAGTGCTAGGATTACAGGCGTGAGCCACCATAACTGGACCCCTTCTATCTACTCTTTTAAAGTTTATTTTGTGATTCTTTCTGCAGCTTCTTTAGACGAATACTTAACTCATTAATTTTCTTTCTCCTTTCTTTCTAATTAAACATTTAAGACTAAACCTTTTCTCTAAGAAATACTTTAGCTTTAACCCATTTTAAGTTTTAAAATGTAGTATTTATGTACCATTCCATTCCAGTAGTTCATACTTTACAACATGATTTTGAATTTTACTTGTGCATTATTTGGAATCATGTCTTAAAATTTCCATATAAATACAGTCTTTTTCCTTTCTTTACTTTTTTTTTTTTTTTTTGAATTGAGACAGAGTCTAGCTCTATCACTCAGGCTGGAGTGCAGTGGCATGATCTTGGCTCACTGCTTCCTGGATTCAGGTGATCCTCTGTCTCAGCCTCCTGAGTAGTAATTGGACTACAGGTGTGCAGTTTTTTCTCAGTCATCTTTTTTATATTTGTAAATTAATTCCTTTGCTGTCAGAAAACACAATCTGGATGATACCAAATTTGTTGAGTTTTTTTAACAGCTTAGTATGTAATATTTTAACAATATACATTATAATGTGTATAAAGAAGATAGCAAATGTATATTCTTTAATTATTGGGTACCTAGTTTTCTATCTACTTATCTATGTATTTATATCTCTCAAGCCTGTAAATTGTATTGTTCAAATTAAATTATCTGTATCTTTACTATTGGGGGTATTAGTTTGACTTATCAATAACAGATGTTAACTGTTTCTCGCTATGATAATGAATTTGTCAGTTTCTCTTTGTAATTTTAAAAATAATTTTATTTATATACTTGAGATATTAGGTTACACGATTCCTAGTAATATGACATTTTTTCATCGTGTAGCAACTTTTTAACTCTCCAATAAATACTCTGCTGTGAGAAATCTATTATGTCTGAAATTCACAGAACTACACCTGCTTTCTTTGGTAATTTATTTAGTACATTGTTACTATCCTTTTACCTTTAATCATGTAATATACCATGATATCTTCTTCTTATTGTATAAATGTCTGTTTTCTCTGTAGTCAACAACTGTCTTCTTTTTCATTTGTTTAGTTTCATACAATATGACATATCCAAACTCTCTCCTATTTAACAAAGCCACCTGTAAACCCTTTAAACAGATTGTTATATCGTTTTCATTTTCTTGGAGATGTCTGACCTACTCCAGAATGTGCTAATTGTTCTCTAGCTCTACTACTTTTGTTGGAATTTTGGAAATGTTTTTGTCTCTTTCCTGAGTTAGAAGCTGTTCCCTGGATCTGATTTTTTTCCTGGTTTTGGGCAGCCTCATTGTTAGGTTTGGGAGAATGCGCTGGATGGACAGTCTCGGTTGCCCCACAGATCTACTCTCTGAACTTTTCTACCTTACTTTGTGTCCTATGAGGCTGATTTTTATGCATTGCATCAATCTTTTGCTTTATGACTTTCCCAAGGACAGGGCCAGCGGGAAGCACCAACAGGAGACAGAGGAAGAGGGGAGCAAGGGCGGAGTGTTTGACCATGGCTTCCCTCTGTCCTAGTCCCCACTAGCTTTCCTTATTCCTTCATCAAATTCCATAAACTTCTAGGGCAGCCCTGACTGAAAGTAAAGCTTCTTTTTTTTTGGAAACCACTGCCTTCCTCAGCCCTTCTGGCTCAGGAATGATCATTGTTTCTCTAGATTTATAGCACAGGAGTGCTTCATCTCCTGTCCCCCTTGCTGCCTGCCCCACACTTTTGTAAAATGTACCTCAATTCGACTTGATTTTCTTCCCTTTCAGTGTGCCCTCTATTTCCTGCTGCTAACCTAATTGATGTAGATGTCACTGGTTTCCTAAGAAAGTATGCATGGGAAATAAATATTTTATACCCTATACATCTAATATTTTTATTCTAGCCTCACAACAGAATAACAATTTGATACATATGTAATTCTGTAACAAGTGATTTTCTTTAGGATTTCTAAGACCTTATTCCACTGTCTTCTAGGTTCCAACATGGCTTTTACAAAGTACATTCTTAGGATCTCTTCCTTATCCTCAGTGTACTGGAATTTCATAATGTGATCTGTTGCCTGCTCAGTTTCATTAATTACACTGGGTACCAGATGGTAATTTTCAATTCAAAAATTATGTTCTTGACTTCTGGAATGTTTATGAAGTGTCTTTGTTCATCCTGGACTGATTTTCTAAGTATCATTTGTATCTTTGCTATGTCTATTGTTTTCCATGTTGTCCTTTTGCTCTATTTTTCTGGGCGACTTCCTCTATCTTAGAACTTTTCTGCTGAGTCTTTCATTTCTGTCAACGTGATTTTAATTTCCAAGTGCTCTTTCCAATTTTATTATTATTATTATTTTAAGGCATCCAGTTCTTATTTTATGGACATAATATAATTTCTTATTTCCCTGAAATAATTAATCAATTTTTAAAGTGTTTATTTCCCTTTACAGTCTGTTTGATCCATGCTGATTTTATTTCTTCTTATGGACTTTGTCCTCCATGCTTGAGAACTTCTGCAGCTGTCCTGTGGTTCTTGGCTAGCTGCTGATTGCCAGAGTAGAGCCATGTGTTGTTGATTGGTAGCTCTCATCACATGGCTGAAGATTCTTGCCTATAGATTCCCTATAGCATGAACTGGTCTCACCATTTCCCTGGAATTCAATCTCTTTAAGTTCTTTTTTGTTTGTCAGGTAAGATTATACAAAGAATAACTTTGCATTGCCTATCCTCCATGTCTTACTTTTCTTTTTTATATTTTCCATTTCCTGAGCTTTCTATGCTGCCTATTAAGTAAGTTTCTTAATTTCTACTTTTTATCTTACTCACTCTAATTTCAGTTGCTTAATCCATTGAGGGCTTTTGCTTCTACTGAAATAATTGTATCTATTCCTAAACCTGATCATTTTGGTAGTGTCATGTTGCTTGCTATTTTTTTACAGTCCTTATTTATGTTGAAATATTTCAAACATGTTGATTTTATGTTCTAAATCTGTTCATTTTAATGCCAATTGTACTGGAGGGGCTCATATCTTTGTTCTTTATCTGCTTACTTTTCTACCAAACAGTGTGGTCCCCAGTCTTATGGAAATACACTATCTATTATTCTAAGCTCCTGCTTGGTTGAACATGAGCTATTATAGCACTAGTGATAATTTTCTTCAGAAAAATATGAGTTTGATATGAATAACATGTTAACATTTTAATTAAACTCTTTTTGGGCTTGGATTTTCCCATATGCAAGTAGTGTGAATTGAACCCTAGATCTGCTGGAGAGCAGATTTAAGATTGCAAATTCTTAGTGAGAATCATTATTGTTTTACCTCATTTGTAGCAGGAGGAAAAGGACAGGTCTCCTAGTAGGCAACTGTGTATTAGTCAGAATACGCTAAGTAATGCTGAATAAGAAACAACAGCTACATCTCAGTGGCTTACAGAGAAGCATTTGTTTTCTCTTGTGCAAAGCCTGATATGGATCTGAAAATCTCTTTCGGAGAGTTGTCTTCCGTGCAATGGTTTTCAATACACACTGCTTCAATTTCGTGGTGCTTTTAACTTAATATGATGCATTAGAATTTACCACAGCAGGAAGAAGAGAGCTTGGGGGAATAAAGCACCAAGAATTTTACATGGAAGTGACACGTCTTTTTTTTTTCCAAGTGATAATTGAGAGAAGAATATTTACTGAAGAAAAAAAAAGTAAATGAGAATGAAAAGATGATTGTAAAAGGAAGTAAGCAGATGGAAAGCTCTAGGAGGTGAAGTAGAGTTTTCCTTTGTTTAAGATATTAGGGACTCCAGTGAGGAAAACATTTCTTAAATATAGGAGCATAGTCACTGTTTTTGCTACAGCTGCAAGCTCCTTTTGCTTTGGGGAGAAGTAGGTCTAGAAGGTTTATATTTCCCTATCATAGAAGACAAACAACTTTCATACACTGCTGCTTTTCATTCTGGGTTATTTGCATGTCTATCCAGTGCAGATTCAGGGAGAAGGCTGGGAAGTGACTTGATTCAGCACCAATGACTAATTTGGGTCATTCAGGATCTCAGACATGACTTCTTATTTAATGAACCGCATGTTGCACAGAAAGCTGTGGCATGCCTTTAGTTTTGATAATTCTTTTCCAAGTTTTTATTCTCTGCCTCCTTTTTGCCCCCTTTCTTTCTTTTCATAACTCAGACTAGCCATTGGCCACCATCAGTTTTTACAAGGTTATTATGATTACTGTTTACAATATTTATTAAGCATTCAGTATATGGTTAGTCATTTTCTATTTGTCCAATTGTTTTATATGTTAGATAATTTAATATTCATGACCGAACTGTGTAGTAGGTTCCATAATTAGCCCCATTTCTGAGGTGAAGAAGTGGAAATAAAGTAGGGTTAAACAAATTGCCCAAGTTCACTCAGGGAGTAAGTTGTGGAGCTGAGGTTTGAACCTGTGTCTTTCTGAATCAAAAGCCTGCATTCTTTGTCACTCTGCACTGATACCTCAACTTAAGGCCATTTATGAAAATCAATGGAGGATTTGCATTCAGAGACCAACCCATAGGGTTAGCCTTATATGACAAGATCTCCACACTCTGAAGAAAGGAGCTGCTACATCATTTGTTGTCTCAACCAGGGAGGGGATGTGCTGTGGGTAGGTGGTGGCTCTACTTGAGCAATGTCTTCCATCTTCAGCAGGGAAGAGCATGTGAACTTTCAGGACTGGCAGCCCAGCCCTTTCACAAGTTGTGAATTCACTTAGTTGTCCACCCAACTCCAGCCCCTCACCCCTGCTTAAAGTAAAGTTGGAATGAAAGAGTTCTAAGTCAGCATTTCTGAAGAGAGTGGTAACAGACTGATTTTTACAAGTTGCAGAGCTTTTCTCTTAGTAGGCAGCCATCATAGTAACTACCAACAATCAAAGCACATTTAATCAGCATTAATGAATTAAAGTGGGAGGTGCATTCTATGCAGAATCATGCAAGTTTAAGGATACAAACACTTGCAGCGAGATACTTTGCTCTGGGTAAAGGCTGAAACACGATGTAGATAAACCTGAACGTCCTCGCAGGTTCCATTCCACTTAAAGTTGTTAATTGGGTTTAGAGGTTAGGGTGTGTGGGTAGGTATAGTGGGACATGAGTCTGGAAAGAAAATGAAAACTGGGACAAGATTAGAAAAAGACTTGTCTACCCATCTAACATTTGGGAAATTAGTTTAAAGGTTAACAAGGAGCCATTGGAACTTTTTAATTTGTAAACATGTATATTAAAAATTATTTTTCATAATAGTATATCATAATATCATGTCATAACCTTTCTGAAATCTTTTAGAAGACAGTATTTCTTGAGGTTGAAGAAATTTTTTTTTTTTAAATTCCGTGATTCCTTCAAGTTTCTTTTTGGTGTTTTTATCTTCTGTGAAATTCAGTTAAAATGAAAGTAATTAAGTACTTTAAAAGTAACATATAATATAATGCCATTTAAAATAAGTTTGTGTATTTATATATCCTGTCCTTAAATATGCAAATATACATTACGTAGTGAAATGCTGTCAACATTTCAATGGGGTTTAGCCAGTTTGTACCTATTCTTTAAATTTTTAATAATAGTCAAAACAGTAAACTTCCTTAGATGATCCTGTTGTATGATCCATTCCCTTCTTATTCAATGCACCCATGGCAGATGAATTTACTTCATACCTTGGAAGATCCTGGATAACTTCCCAGTCTTTTTCTCCAGACTGACACATATCCAAAAAAGAACAGATCTGTTTAGACAGTTCCAACTAGATGATCTTAGGCATTCAAATTCTCTCTGCAAGGACACTGAACTCATCATTTACTCTCCACTCCAATCAGCTTCTTCTGTATTATCCAGAAACTCAGGAGTCATTATCGATTCCTGTCTTTTTTCACTAAAACATTCAGCTCCAAATCTCTTTAATTCCCCTTCCTCATTAGTTCTTTCCTTCCCCTTGCCCCTCGGTACAAGCTCTCAACTCTTACTTCTTGAATTACAAAAGCATAAATCCTCTAGGTCTAAACTTTGCCAGATGGATCTTCCTAAAATACAAATCTGATCTTATCACTCCTCTACTTAAAAGCCTTCAGGACCCACCACCTCCTCAGGATTAAGTTCAGACTAGTGAGTCTCTGGAACCATGAAGCAATTATCCCATTGTCATCTGAGCTCTGTTGTTGCAGATAATAACGTTTGCATTTAGAAATGTATATGTTTGTAAATCTTGCTCCCTTTTGTTTTGTATTTTAAAGATTTAATCTCTGTTGTTGGTCTTCTGCTGTTACACTTATGCCTAGGCGTTAATTATTTTTCTGTTGTTATTATTCTGCTTGAACTAAATATGCTTGCTAAATTTGAAGACTCACATTTTTGTTTTTGGCTTTCCCAATTCTCGAAAATATTTAGCCATTTTGATGCAAATATTACCTTTGACTCACCACATTTATCCTTTCTAAAATTCTTGTTAAATATAAGTTGAACTTGTTTCTATGTCTTTTGTTACTTTTTAGAAAGGTTTACTGAGGTTTATTTGATAGACAATGATTGTATCATTATGGCTACAACAAAAATAATCAACTTGGACAATTAAATATACAAGTATACACTTGGATATATGTATATGCCTGTAAAATGATCATCACAATCAAGATAATGAATACGTCCACGTGTTCCCAAAGTGTCTGCACAATCCTGCCCATCCTTCCTTGTTCTTGGAACTACTAATCAACTATAGATTAGTTTGCATTTTCTGCAATTTCATATTAATAGAATCATATAGTGTGGACTCCCTTTGGAGTTTGGTTTCTTTCACTTGGCATAATTATTTTGAGATTCACCCTTGTCGTAGCACATATCAATAGTTTATTCTTGTTTATTGCTGACTAATATTTTATTATATGGACATACCACAGTGTATTTATTCCTACAGCTCTTGGTGGATATTTATATGGTTTTCAGCTTTTTGTCTATTATTTTAAAAAACTGCTATAAAAATTGTATTCATACCTTGTATGAACATATGCTTTTATCTCAAGTAAATGCCTAGGAGTAGAGTGGCTGGATCATAAGGTAGATGTATATTTAACTGTTTAAGAAGCTTGCTGACTGTTTTCGAATGTGGTTGTATCCTTTACATTCCCACCAGCAATGTATGAGGGTCCATTCCTTCACATTCACACCAACACTTGATATGGTCAGTCTTTTTACTTTTAGCCATTCTAATATATCTATAGAGTATCTCATTGTGGTTTTAATTAAATTTCTGAAGTAACAAATTATATTGAGCATCTTTTTATGTGCCTATTTGCTATACAGTAGTTCCCAGCTCATTCGTGGTTTTATTTTCCACAGTTTCACCTACCTGTGGTCAATGGCAATCCAAAATATTAAAGGGAAAATTTCACAAACAATTTATGTTGTGTTTACCACACCACATAGGTGCTAAAATTCTGATCCTATACCTGCTTTATTGTGCAAACTTATGTTTAATTTCTCATAGGACAGTTTTTTCTCCATTTCATAGCTGGTTTATCCACTGGAGCCTACATATTCCTGTCTATTCTGTCTTAAAACAATAAAATGTACTTGAATATTTTGTCCTTTTATTTTCTTTCATCCTCAAATTTCTTAAAATTGTAGTTTATACCCACACTTACCCATTTCTGAACAACCACCATTGTGCTAAAATAGCTTATTAAAGAAATTCTCAGAAACCCATTGAAATGGCCTGGCACAGTTTTTATTCTCTTTGGTCTCTGTGACATTTGATGGCATTGACCCCTTCATTCTTCTAATGCTCTTCTCACTCTTGTTGACAACACTTATTTTCCTAGTGTAGCAAGGAGGGGAATGAATGCCATTTACAGAAAAACTCTGCACTTGACCTTCTAATGAGGGAGACATAATATATATAATACTGTATACATGTGTGTGTTTACAAATGCTAAATTTTGATACTGTTCTTTTCCACGGATAGTTATTGGTGGGAAAAGGCAAAAAGAAGGTTTTCTGCTTCAGGGGTTTTTGCCAACTCTTCCATATTGCTAAAGGATAATTTAGTAAATTATACTTTGTTTAGCAGAATGTATTTGTGAGTCTTTAAACATGTAAATACAAGCCAAAAGCCAAGAAAAAGTTGAATAACAAAATTCTGGAAAAAAAAGTGAAGGAAATTGCAATATAGAAGGAAAGGGAGAAGGAAGGGGAACTCAAGAAACTAAGAGATATGGAGAGGCTGGTAGAAACTTGAAGAAGACAGAAGGGAAGCCAAAATAACTCAAGACCGAGAATCTTTCTGTAAAGTACTAGTTAGTCTCGGGAGCTGTCTGGGTCTGGTGGTATGGTGGGGTCAGCCACTGATCTAGTTTTTGGGAGTTGCAGAAGACCAAGGTACAAGTGAGAACTTCAGATGGTAAACACGCTCAGCTGGAAATTCATCAGAAATCTGTCAGGACTCTTTTGTAAGACTAACATCCACACTGCTTAAATAAAATGCCTTAAACTCATCAACAATGGGAGAGAACCACAAGCAGTGTTACCCTACACCTGAACAGAAAGTTTTATTTAGACCGGCATAATGCAACAGAACTTTCTGCAGTGTTGAGAATGTCTGCATTTTGCAATATGATAGCTATTAGAGTTGAAATATGGCTACTGTGACCAAAGAACTGAATATTTAATTTTTCTTAATTTTCAATTAATTTAAATTTAAATAACACATGTGGCTAATAGCTATGGGAACTTTATCTATCGAGGGTTTTGTGGGCCACATATGGTTTTTGTGGCATATTTGATTTTTTAATTTGTTTTGTTTCCACAACTCTTTAAAAATATAAAAACATTCTTAGCTTGAGGGTTGTACAATAAAAAGGCAATAAGCCAGGTTTGGCTGGCAGGCCATAGTTTACCACCCCCTGGCCTACTCTCTCAATGCTTTTGAAAATGTTTATGTTTTTAATATTATTTAAAATGATTGGCATTATCACTTCTGGTTTAGATGAATAAGTGGTCTTTTTATTAAAAAAAAAGGTTGTAATAGAGTTTTTTGCAGACTATGTTTCATTGTAGATGCTTTATACCAAGAAATAGCCCTGTATTTGAATAGGTTGGGAAACACTGCTTCAAATCCTGCTTTTGAAGATTTATAATACACATTCATACATTAAAGCCTTTGAAAGTAGATGGCAAAATATTGGTTTTACATTAAGTTTGCATTTCTATCCTTATTTGATCATTGTGTACATGGCAAGCAGTGTATATGTGTGTGCAGGGAGGAGTGCATGTATGTATGACATACAGGGTGTATGGGTGCATGATGTGTATGTGTGTGTAAGTGCCTGCAGTGTGTGTTTGTGGCAGGTAACGCCTATTAATATTCTGCAGAATGCATGCTCTGCAAAAATCTACTCTGAGAAGCACTTGCTGAATAAACCTGACAATGTCTTTCTCTCAGGGACTCCAACCAGAGGCACATACAGTAATTAAATGCTAGTCAGAAGGAGTGGGAGGATTTATTCCTGCTGAACTAGTTCAGAGAAGCTGTCATTAAGACTTTTCAAGAAGGGATGGGAGATCAATTCACACTGGGATATTATGGGAGGAAGCTGAGGGGCCCCTCAGTCTGCCAGAGTCAGCCCTGGCCCGTGGAACATGGCAGAGCAGGCTTGTGGGAGCTGGAGAGACAGGCTATGGAGGTGGCTCTAAGGGGACTTCAGGGACCCTTGGAAGAGCAATTAAAAGTCACAATCCCTCTGTGAGGAAAGGGAAGTTCTCAGCCCACTTTAATTGAGGAAACGAAGAATGACTGGCTTGAATTCAGTGGAGAATGAACAGCAGATTTTGAAGACAGCACTCAGGAACACTAACTGTTTAATAAGGAGGAAATACTTCCCCAAGGACAGGAACATTAGACTCCTCTGTTGTTCTGCTCAGCTTAGGAAAAGCCAGCTCGGGAATAGCAACGGTACTCAATTCAGTGGCCTTCAAGAAACACTTTTAGCTTCTCTGAGAGAATACAGTTCCTAGATCCTGTTCAGATGTGGTCTGTTTTTACTTTCCAAGATGCTGAAGAGATGGTGCTGAAGAGACAGTGGTGCTAACCCACAGAAAATGCCTGGGTTTGTCTTATGGCAACAAGCAGCACAAAGCGAGGTGTCCATCTGCAAAGCTCTTCCTTCCTATAAAATAGCCGGTAGGCAGATTCTGTCACTTTCTGAGGATGTGACTTCATATATTTACCTCCTGGTAAAGCCATTTTCATGTCTGTGTTTTACCTAGAGAGACTGGTATTTTAGTTCTGTTCTGCAGATTTTTACAGCAACATTCTGTCTCTACAACGGCCCAGTTATGTTACCTTTATTTCCACTCTTGATTATTTTTAATAACACTTGACGCAAATGGAGGGTGAGTGAACCATTTTCTAGTCCTCATCAAGAACAGATGGTATATCGCTGAGGTCTGTGCAGGGCTCTGCTAGACTCTCAGTGGAGCTGCCTGTGCATCCCCTGCTGGCTCTTGGCCTAAGAGTGCCCAGGACCTGAGCAGTGTGGGCCTTGCACACCGGGCCCATGGTGGGGTTGGGGTCAGTGAGGTAGGGATAGGGTCAGCTACTAGAGAAGAAACTGGGCCATGTTGTGCCACCACAAGTTCCTTCTCCCCCACAGAGAGCTGATGGGCTTTTCCTGGAGAATTTTGATTTTAATAAGTCCAATGAATCCAGAAATGCCCTCGATATCTAAAGAGCCAAATTTCTGATGGTGAAATTTCATGTTTGCTTTTCTTAGACACCCATCAAAGGCTCTCCTAGATGTGGCTACCTGAGTTACTAATCCTAAAGGCTTGAGTACAGGAGAATGCTGGGGGTCAAATGTCAGGGACAAACTGTGTTTCTTAGCTGGGCACAGCAATAAAAAATGAGCAGGCCCCACGTTAGTTATAGCCCATAACTGGGTAAGGCCAGCCCAGCCTGAACATTGAGTTTGGAACAAAGAACACAGGGTGGCGTGGTGTTGGCCACGGCAGAATTCCCACTTTGACACCAAGACAATCTTCCTGCTGTTGCTGAGTTTTATGACTATGATGTCATTGAGCACTGCCAACAACAGTGCTGTTATATCACAAATGAAAAGGTCTTCAAACTAACTGAGGGGCCCCATTATGCTAAGACTGGAGCTTGTCATAAAAATCATCCATCATTGATGTCTGCGAGCTTCTGAGTTGGGCCTTGAGGGAAAAGAACTGTGAAATTTGGGTTCAATTTAGTTGTTTTGATCTGGACTTCTTTATGAGTAGGGAGAATTAAATTGGCCACATGTGACCTTGTATTTAGAGGAAATCAAATCACTCAAACAAGATAATTTAGCCTCTTGCTCAACAATTCCTCCTTTTCTCTTCAACTCCAGGGTTATTGATTGAGGTCCTGCCTGAATACATTTTACTAGAGTTTAGAGAATAGTAATAGTTGCATTGTTTCTCTGGTTACAACCCCAAAATGCATTGCAGATTTCTTCAACTGAAATCATTCCCTAACGTGAATATGTTGTGAAAATCAAAGACTGATTTTAGCATTCAAACTACACCACCGGAGGAAAATGCAGTGAGGAGAAACCAAGCAGCGATCATGGCACAAGAGTCTTTTCCTCTTGTCTTTATCTGCTGATCTGCTCACCTGACAGATACTCACTGAGCACGAAGTTTATACTAGGCAAGTGTACTAGGTGCTTAAAACAGAATAGAACCCTGGTTAAGAGGTCCATTTCTGACCTCATGCAGCTTTGAATTAATTGTTGATATACATTTTTCTTTTTCTTTTACCAGTAAATTACATCATTTTATTTTCATAATGACTAGCCATTTGGTGGCAGAAATAATTACCCAGCAAAATGACAAGTAAATAACAGAAGCTAGCCCTGAATTTTAAAAAAGTTGATGGAATTCTACATAGTGGTTTAAATAAATATGCAAACACACAAAACAGTGTACTCTATATAATATATGAGTGGATATATCTGAACACCTAGTCACAGATAATGCTCTCCACTATGCATCGTGGGAAAGGATGACATCAGAGATCGGGGAAGGATGGGGGGGACTTCAGTGAATTTTCAATTTTTAATTTTTTTGCTGGGCACAAGGTTTGCAGTGTGTGTGTGTGTGTGTGTGTGTGTGTGTGTGTGTGTGTATAGTACATGCAGTATATTTAAAATATACCACAGTGTAAAAGCTGTCTTTAAACAGTCATGCCACAGAAAACCAGGTGCGGGCACTGAGAACTGGAAGGACTTGCCTGCATTTGTTCTCCCCTCACCCTCATCCCCGAGTGCAATCCTCTAAAGCACTCCTATCTATTTTCTTCAAAAATTCAGTGTTTATTATTGGTTGCTGCTCCCTTTCTTTCCCATGTCTGCATCTGTACATACGACCCTTAGTTTAAAATCACCCCAGAAAGTGAAAGAAGCTTTAGGAGAAGAAGGACAGCAGCAATGAGTAAGTTTATACTGTCTTTGGTCACTTACCCACCTTAAATGGGGGGTAATGTGGAGTCTGATTGTTCCCTAAATTACCCGGTTCAAAAAGCCAGTATTTATTTGGTACGTTTTGCAAATTGCTGAGAACGGTATAGAAGCTGAGATGCAATGGAGAACTAACACTTACTATAAGAAAGCCAGAGTGAACTTTATTTAACTCTTCAGGATTTCTGAACTACTTCCCATGAAATTGTAGGCTGGATTCCCCTGAGGGGGAATTCATCTGTTTTAATTACTGCTTCCAGTCCATGTTTTATGCATTTTAATTAACATGTTAATATTTGTATTTTTTTTTTTTTTGCCCTGAGTCAGTTATACCAAAGACACAATTTTCAAAATAAAAATATCAACTTTTCCAGTAAGTGTGGATTATGTGCTCGTCACAACGGAGAAATCTGATAGGACCAGACCATAATATTTGTTCTGTCTGTTTATAGCCATGTGGTTTCAGAAAGACTGGGCTGTCCAAGACAACCATCAAATCTATGTGGACTTTAAACCTGTCTTGACTTTTAGGGATTTTCACATAGCCAATGTGTCAATGACCAATGCACTCTAGGGCGTTAGGCATCTAATTTGGTAATTCAGAGGTTGATCTGAAATGCCAGCTGGGTGAACTGGTAGGGAGTAGAGGCAGAAGTGTGAAGCATGGGAATAAAGAACATATGAGAATTCCGTAAATGGATTTCATCTGATGGGCTGGGGCTCACAGTGGAAATGTAGTTACCCAAGGATCGGTTTTGCTTAGAAGTCATTCAGAAGTGCATGTCACCACACTGACAAGTGCATGGGTTAGCCCTCCTGTGCTCATTGTCTGAACAATTTCTTTGCCCTACATTCCAAAACAACAATATATCATGCCTATGTATCAGAGGAATTAGAAACATATGGTCTGACTTGGTTTACTTAGGGGGGCAATGGCAAAGAATATCTAAGATCCAGGCTATTCCAGAAATCTAGTCAGTATAATTATGCTTTGAACAGATCAGATCAATTATTTGAAACTGAAAAAAATATATAGTATTAGGAAAAATTTTTTTTTCATATTTAGGACTTGAAAAATCAATAAGACATGGTCCACAAATGCTTATTATTTGATTTGGACAGTGAATGAGACATATGGGAGCTCTCAGGGCCCCAGATTAGGGGATGAATCACAAGACAATAATGAGACCCAACACATTTTTATAGTGCTCACCATGTCCCAGCATTTTACAGTGACTATGAGGTAAGCACTGCTATCATTTCCATTTAGCAGATGAGGGAAAGTGAGTAAAGTGACTTACCCAAGATCACACAGCAAGTGAGGAGTAGAGTTGGCATACCATCCTAGGGCATCAGTCCCCAACGCCCATTTTCCTAACCATTATACCGTAGTTTCTCTTACATTAAGCTTTCCTTTCACTATTCCTCCTCTCCTCCACTCCTCACCTTCGCTTGCTCCCTGACTTCTCTGTTTCTTCTTTTCCTACGTCTGCCAGACTCTCATTTGTCTCTTTTCCCACCTCGCTTCTTTATCCTCTCTTTGTTTTCCATTTCTCCTCTTTGTCCTTTCTGTCTTAATCTTTGTTTATCCTCCCGGCTCTGTTGATGTTTCTCTTTCCTTTCATGGGCTTTACCACTACGTGTTCCCAGGTATGCTGCTTTTCTCTATGTCCCTAATGTTTATTTTCTGTAAATAAGGAGGCCATGCCACATATTCAGTAATGTTGCTCATTGATCTTGCATTATATGTTTACATGCAGTACACATACAGAATACTATATTAAATAGATTTAGCAGTCCTTGAATGATTTAATTTAAAAAGAGGTTAAGTATCTTCTACTTTCAAAAATAACACAACTAAAGCTTTCTGCAATACTTAATAGTTATCCTCCTGTCTTAGTAAATATTGCGCTGCTGTAACAGAATATCACAGACTGGGCAATTTACAACCAGCAGAAATTCACCAGCTCATGGTTCTTGGAGTCCAGGAAGTCCAAGGTTAAAGGGGCTGGCATCTAGCAAAGGCCTTCTTGCCATGTCTTTCCATGGCAGAAGGGTAAGAGAGAGGGGACTAAACTCACTTTTTTTATAACAAACCCTCTCTCGCCATATCAGCATTAATCCATTCATGACGGCAGAGCCCTCATGGCCTAATCATCTCTCACTAGGCTTCACGTCCCTGCACTGTTGCCTTAGGGACTAAGTTCCCAACACATGCTCAAACCATAGCACCTCCTATGTTTCTTCCTTGACAAAAAGGAGAGTCATTCCCGTCTATGAATAGAACTGATTTGTAAATCTGAGTATAGATTTTATCTGACAAACTGGATTTCTCCTTATGAGATGATGGCAGAATATGTGCTGCTCAGAAGAGTTTAGAAGCCACTGCTGCCCAGGAGAAGTATAAATGTACACAGAAGACCTGTATGACCAGGAAACCCCCAAGAGTTTGTTTAAGTCTGAGGCTCTGTGACTGTAGGCAAAACAACTTAGTGAAGAGACACTGACATAAGTGTGGACTTGCCATCAATACGCTACAAATAAACCTGCTTGCTTATGTCCTGGAAGATAACTGGAGAGACTAGCATCCTCATTTATTGCCTTGGATTCAAATTCATTTCAACAAATATTCACAAGTGCCTGTTGCAGGAAGGAAGTGTGATAAGCAATGTGGCTGCGAGAAAAATGAGGCCAGGTCCTTGTCACAGAGCTCAAGGGTCAGGTTAGAGCTGGGTCCCTGCTGTCCCCCTGCTGAACAGACAGTGAAACTACGTCACCTGCTGGGCTGTCCACCCAGCAATTAGAGGTGGATGAGAAGGCTGCACGTTGACAACCACAAGGAAGTCATCGCCATGAGTCATTTGTAAATATGTCCAACTTTATGTCAGCTCCTTGCTTCAGCAGGTGGATCATTTATATTTTCCCTGGAAGCCATCTGCTGGTTAAATGTCGAGGCTGATTTGTTTTTCTGTTGCAGGGGAGAAGGTGGTTTTCCCAGAAGTAACTAGAATATGTCTGCATTTTGGCAGAGGCTCAGGAACTTGGAGAAGGATGGGGAGCTTTTGAAGTTCTTCCTTTCCTACTGTGTGCAAACTTTTCTGAACAGCTAAAAATCTGCTTATCTTTCAAACATTCAATCCCCGAGAGAAAACATGCAGTTCACAGTTGGGGGTTACAATACAGGGTCTTTGTTGGCTTTCTAATCTCTTGGTCTTTAGCTGCTGACAGTTAAAAATCAAGACATAGCTAGAAAAGGTGGATTTACCACTAGTCTCACCTTTTCTGCACACTATTCATTCTTTTCAAATCTCATGTTTAATTGAAAAACATTTTGATGGTTATTGGAAGTGAATAGCAGAAGCTACTATTTCCATGCCTGTCTTATTCTGGGAAAGGGAGATTCTGATATGGCAAATTAAAGGAAATAAAATTTTGAAAATGTGACTATAAAGGTGCGAAGTGTAAGGGCAGATGTTCTTCATTTGTTTGAGCACAAGCATTCCAACACTAACTTGAAATGAAATTTCTTGTGTATGCATTCATTTTCTCTTAGAGTTGAGGTCATATTTCCTTGAGAATTCTGTAAAAACTAGGTGTAATGAAATAATTACTATTACAGTGGGCTTAAAAATAATAAATCCAGAAGAAAAGTAATTTTCTAGTTAATGATTACAACAATTGGATTCTCAATAGTATTATATTGTTTTTACTGATGGCTAAATAAATATAGGAGAGGGAAAAACGAATAATCTTGGCAAAGTGATCACCTACCTTATCTTATATCTTACTCTTCGGTTGCAATCTCAATGCTTGGCAGAGTCAGACTTTCACGATCTGGTAATGGTTTTCACTGAGGCAAGAGGGAAAAACAGCTGGTTGTAAATCCAGCCTAACAAAATTCTGCATCCTGGAGTTACACAAAATAAGCCTAACCCTCTTCCTTCTGGTGGTCCTTAAGACATCTGTAGACAGACATGTCATTAAACTCTTTCTTCTGCAGGTGAAACTTACTTGCATACCAAAGCAACTCAGTGTGTGCTAGAATCGCCTCTCCAGTTCAGTCTTAACATTGCTTCTCTTTTTGACATTGTCCAACCCAAGTTGCCAGGAGAACCAAAACTCACAGCCACTTCTGGATGTGTGTGAGCAACAGTATCTGAGGTAGAGGAGTAGGAGAAGGGAGCATATTACAGAGTGGCTGAGGAAGAGACCCGTGGGCCATTTGTTCCTCTTGTGAGGGGCATAATAACTTTTTCTCTGGCCAACAGCAGGATGAACTGCAATTGGCCAGCCTAGATTTGCAATCACCCTTTTCTGCCTTTTGCCTCAGTGAAAGTAGTCCCCAAATCAGGAACCTGTGACTCTTGTCTAGTTTTTCAGAGCAAGGCCCACCATCAAATATCCACTTGGTCTTGGCACAGTTCTATACAGGTGACTTTTCACTGTATATTAATTTATTTTACATAGTTGTTTGTTAAATAAAAAATGACCCACAGGTATGGAAAAGGGACCATCAAATACTGGCTCATGTGATATTTAAGAATAAATCTTTATTCTGCCTGTGATGTTGGGCAACACGCACTGATGTACGAGATGGCCATTTTCTCCCCAAAATCTTAACTTTGCTTTTCAACCCTCAATGTCACTGACCATTAAATAAACACATGGCAAAGTCCTCCATCCAGTAGGCTAATATCAGCCAATAAATATCTAACTGGTTGAGATTCCTTTGTGGGCCTGGTTATGAATGGTTCTATTACTCACCAGATACAGATGCTGCAATACAGGAAAATGTCTCTTTTTTCCAGGGCTGGGAAAGTCGTAAATAGTGTCCAAAGGTCTCTCATAGCCAGCTAAACTGGAATTAGGAGCAAGCCAAGCCAAAAAGCCCCTCTCACTGATGGTGTTCACTATCCAAATGTCATTTGAATGAGTGTATTCACACATGTCAAGCTAATTGTAAAAGTGAGGCTCTTAATAGTGTTTTGTTTTATGAAAAAGGAAACCCAAAGTTTCTATCAGTATGCTCAATGTGGATGGAATTGCTACAGGAAAAAGGAGAAGATTTAGGATAAAAATGAAAGAGCAATACTCTATGAAAGTTACTTAGATAAATATGACTTTATTCACATACAGGTAGGGAGTCCAAGGAACATTCTAGAAAGCATTTAGTCCCACCCTTTAGATTTGGGAAAGTCATAAAAGTTGGAAATAATCTATACCAGGGCAGTGGTTTTAAAGAACTACTGATGAAGGATTTTTCTTAGTCATTTTGCAGTCCAGGGACCTCTGCAGCTGGTGACGTCCTCACCCATGCCTTGCTCAGTCCTGGACCTGAGATTGTGCACTGGCCCAGATCCCATGCACACGGTGGGATCCATGCTCAGCTTGCAGCTGGGCCAGGTGCATCCCAGCCCACCTATGTTACAGCTTGTACCCATGTTTGGCAGTTCCTAAGTTCTTGTCCCACATCCAAGAAGAATGAGGTTATGCTGACAATCAAAGGATGAAGACAGCAGAGAAGAATTTTACTGAGTGACAGAACAGCTCTCAGTGAAGAGAGGATGTGAGGGTCGTCCCCCACCAGAAGTTGGGTGGTCTCCCTCCTAGTGTGACTAGGTCTAGGGCTTTTATGGGCTCAGAATGGGGGAGTACATGCTGATTGGTTTGTGAGTATCCAAAAAAGGCTAAAACAAAGGTTCCACTCAAAGGTGGGCACAATAGTGTAAAAAACTAATTAGGGAATGGTGGATATATGTAAAATAGGTGCAGGGTGGGATCAATCAGAGGAAACTGCTAAATAGGAAGAGAGGCTCTCAATCCAGTCTGTGGATTTACCCAGGACTTGTAGCTTGGTTTTCAGGTGCTAAACAGTCTTTGGTATGAGGTGGGGTTTCACTGGGGACCCACCCTTATCTGCCTAGGCATTTGACTGCCTCCTGCTGCTATCACTACCAGAGTAACTTGGCTGTATGTAGGAAGATGACAAAGAGACCGTATGTCTCCAGTCAGTATGAGCTGAGTTAGGAAAGTGGAAAGTAGCTGGTTTAAAAAGAAATCAGGGCCAACACTTCTGCTTTTTCCTTTTGCATGGCAAACACGAGGGAGTTCCGGGCTCTGTCCTAGCTCTGCTGCTACTAATGTGGATTATTATATTGGGCCCATGTGTAATTCCTCTTGACCTCATAATTTTGCATCACACATCTTTGTAATGAGGATATTATGTTAGAAAAACCACAAAGAAACTTTTCAAACTCGAGAGTTGATTCTCCGCAGGCCCTGGGTGATGTCCAGTGATACGAGGAAAGAGTATGAAGACAGATGGGTGTTTTTTCTCTTCTTTTTCAACAGACTCTTCAGGGGAAGTGGTCTAGGAAACACTTAATGGATTTTCTCCGGCTTGCAAAACTCTTGTACTTACTCTTCAGAAGTAGTGGGGCACGGTTCCTGGGCCTGGTTCCTCTAAGAAACAAACCCCAAAGCAAATGGGATGATCTTGTGGAGAAATACATAACTAGTGTGTGTCAGGCATTATTCCTAATGGGGTCTTACCAAGGCATGCTCTGTACCTCACCCCACCCACTCAGGCCTCCGTTCTACCCCTACCAGCACCAACCTTCTTTTTCTTGAGGAAAGCTCTTTCCTGCCTTAAAATTTCCAGCCCATGGGTTACATTTGCCAAGAATGTTCCTTCCCTCCCCTCTTCAAACAGGAAACTTTTCCTTACCTTCACACCTTAACTTAAATGCCACTCCTTTAGGGAAGCTTTCCATGGCCCACCCCCTGGTTTATAGTCCTAGTTTGGAAACTTTGTGGCATACTCTTTATTTCCTTCATGGTGCACATTGTAAGAATAATGATGTAGTTTTGGGTGTGTTTTCATTTACTGAAGGCTGTTATCACTCTAATAAACGCTTCCATGATGGAAGGAATTATGTTTATTTTGTTCAACATGGTATCCCAGCACTTAGCAGTTTAACACAAAGTAGGCGCTTCATTGATATTAATTATATGGATTTTAAAAATTGTCTATCAAACTTCTAGACCAGCAGTATCCAATGAAACTATAAAGGAAGGAAAGCCACACATGTGAGACACATATATAACTTGAAATTTTCTAGTAGTCACTTTATATTTCCCTTATCAGGTGAACAAAATAGGTGAGAAGTCCTGATTGCAGGTGAGATGAACATACTCACACTTTTTCTCCCTCTGATTACAATTGCAAAACTTGGGCAGAATGCATGGAGAAGTTATGCAAAGACCCTGAAAAGAAAACGACAGCAATAAACTTGAAAAAGAGTACAAATTTTGAAGTACCATTGATCATTGATCTGGCAGTGAGCTTTTATTTTCCCCACAGTGTCTCCTGGCCTGTACTTCTCACATCCCAAAACCTGGAAGGGGATATCAGGGCACAGACAGAGCTCTAAGAGCTCCTCTAGTGCCAGCTCAAGGGGCAAGAAATTGAACTCCTCATGTACCCAGTAAGGGAAACCCTTATTTTAAAAACAACTATTTTCTTGTCTCTATTCTCTCTTCACTGAGACCCCAAGTGATTTGAGGGCAGCAGGGACAGTAGCTGTTAACAGGAGGCTAATGGTGCCAAAGCTCTGAGGGAGATGCAATTGCCATGGGTATTGCTTTGTATTTTGTTATGAATGTGTGTGTGTGTGTGTGTGTGTGTGTGTGATGTATGATGTGTGTGTGTATCAAGCATATATCTTTGTTTTCTTCCCTCTCTTATCTCCTTATCATATAAGATGCATGGGATCTACTTTATGGTGTTTAAGTGTATCGTTAACTTTACATCATATTACTCAGGATATCGAAAAGTCACCCAAGGACTCTCTCTCCTATTCTGGGGGAAGGAATAGTGTGTGTTCAGATTTGTGCAGGATAGTTGTCTCTTGCTAGGTTGGAGTATTGCCTTTATTTGGAGATTAAGTGTGGTTTAGGGAGATGTGCCTGGTTGCCAAGTTGACAAGGGATGGCATGGTAATGGTTAAGTTTATGTGTCAACTTGGCTAGGCCACAAGACCCAGATATTGGGTCAAGCATCAGTTTAGATGTTGCTGTGAAGGCATTTTTCCATATGAGATTAACATTTAAATCAGCAGAACTTGAGATCAACAGATTATCCTCCATAATGTGGGTGGGCCTCATCCAATTAGTTGAAAGCCATAAAAGAAAAAGACTTAGGACTCCCAAAGAAGAGGGAGTTTTCCTTCTAGAGAGAATACTGTCTTCAAGCTGTAACTTCAACTCCTTCCTGGGTCTCTATCCTGCCAGATTTTGGACTTAATAATCCAATTAAGGAATTGGATTATGTGCAGCCCCGACAAGCACATAATCCAATTCCTTAAAATAAATCAGTCTCTCTTTCTCTCAACACACACACACACACACACACACACACACACACACACACACACACTTGTTGATAACAAAATACAATGAAATATTGTTCTGTTTTTCTGCAGAACCCTGAATAGCACAGGAGGGAAACCTACCTCTCCATTCAGTGTAGATGCAATTCCACAAGAGAGAGACAAATCCCCACTGCTTTTTTTCCTGCCTTTTTCTGTCCTCCTATTTCTTGGCCTTTACCATGGAAGCATACTGAAGGACAACTAGACCCCCAGGTTTCTCACTACAGAAGGTAAAATGGAGCCCCTGGAAACCTAAAACTACTGGGAAGATCACAGTGAGTAAGGCGCTCAGGAAAGGTACTCCGTAAGCCTGTTTATGAATCCCTGAGTTGCACACATGTGAATCTGGTCCTAATTAGCAATCAAATATTTTGGGACCTACTCTCACAAACAGTCTGCTGCCCGTGCCCCAGACAGGCCACTGGGTGGCACACACCTGTGATACATCTAAGAACTCAATAAGGGCTTTGGAAACTCTACTGGTGTCGGAACCATAGCCCACCGAATGTGGGTTGGAACTTTCTGCTTGAACCTAACCAGTTCAATTACTTTCCGTGGCAAAAATATCAGTTTTCCACGGCATTTTAGCAAGATCTAGAGTCTCGGAACTTAGTATTCAAAATGTGCAGGCTACAATTCAAAATTACTTGGCCTAAAAATAATGATGACAATTACAACTCACATGTTAAAGGACCACAAAAGCAAACGCTGAGAAGACAGAGGTGTTGGAGTTATCTGGCAGACTTTTAAAAGCTGTCGTGACCATGCTCAAATTGGCAATTGCAAACTATTGGAAAAAATGTTAAAACTGAATCTCGAAAAAAAATGCAAGATATAAATAAGAACCAAATTGAGATTCCAGCACTGAAAAATATAATAAATAAAAATCCTGATGGATGGGCTCAATAGCAGTACGGATATGGCATGAAGACAGTTCATGATTTGAAGAGTGACTAACAGATACTGTTCTACCTGAGCAACAAAGACCAAAAAGGATGAAGACAAATGAAGAGAACCTCAGGGAGACGATAACGAAAGGTCTAGCATTATTCTTTTCAAAGTTTCAGGGGAAAAGGAGAAAGAGTATGATCTGGACAAAATATGTGAAGAAATGATGGCTGGAAGCTTAAGTTTGGTGAGATACCCAAACCCACAGATATTAGAAGCTAAGCAAACCACAAACAGGAAAACCCAAAGAAATCCACACCCAAACATTTAATAAACTCCTGAAATCTAAAAATAAAGAAAAAAATCTTGAAAGCAGCCAGAGAAAAATGACAGTTTACTTACAGGGGAACAACTATTCTGTGGATTTCTCATCAAAAAGAACAATAACAACTGCATACACATAAACTCAATATCTTCTTTTAGTTGCATTTTAGGTTTTGGGGTACATGTGAAGAACATGCAAGATTGTTGCATAGGTATACGCATAGCAGTGTGATTTGCTGCCTTCCGCGCCATCACCTATATTTGGCCTTTCTCCCTATGCTGTCTTTCCCCAACTCCCCACCCCCTGCTTTCCTTCCACTATTTCCCCCCGAAAGATCTTAAATGAAAGGTCCTATTTCTCAAAAACCACAAGCAACCAAAACTCATATAAGATGATGAAATGGGTAACCTAAACAGTCCTGTAACTATAAAGAAATAAAATTTATTGCCAACCACTCCAAAATTAAACCTCTACATCAAGGTACTTTCACTGGCAAATTCTACTAAACATTTAAAGTAAAAATAACACAAATTTTACCCAATTTATTCCAGAAAACACAAGGGAAGGGAATATTTTCCAACTTATTTCACGAAGCCAGCATTACCAGAATAGAACACAGTTTCCAAAACACTCACAATATTCCTTATGATTATATACACAGAAATCCTCAAGAAAAAATGTTAGCACACTGAATCCATCAACATATTAAAATAATACATTATAATCAGGTAGGGTTTATCCTGGGAATGTAAGGCTATCTCAGTATTTGGAAGTCAACCAATGCAATCCACTAGAACAATGGGAACACATGGACACAGGGAGGGGAGTATCACACACTGGGATCTGTTAGCGGGGGCCAAGGGGGTGGGCGTGGGGAGGTCGGGGAGGGATAACATGGGGAGAAATGCCAGATGTGGGTGATGGGGGGATGGAGGCAGCAAACCACATTGCCATGTGTGTACCTATGCAACAATCCTGCATGATCTGCACATGTACCCCAGAACCTAAAGTACAATTAAAAAAAAAAGAAAATCCACATGATCATATCAGCGAATGCAGAAAAAGCATTTGACAAAATACAACATTCATTCATGTTAGTAACTCTCAGAGAAAATGTGCAATAGAAGAGACCCTCCTGAATCTAATAAAGGCCATTTATAAAAAGCCTGCCACTAGCATCATATTCAATCATGAAAAACTGAATGCTTTACCTTTAAGACTGAGAATAAGGTATGTCCATCTTTACATCTGCTAATCAATGTTGTATTAGAAGTGTTAGCCAGCGTAATGAGGTAAAAATAGACAAAGACATATAAAAGGTATACACATGGAAAAGGGAAAAATAAAACTATTATTGTTCACAGATAACATGATTTTTATGTAGAAAAGTCCAAGGAATCAGCAACAACAAAAACTTCTAGCACTAATAAATGAGTTTAGCAAGATTGGAAGATACAAGTTCACATAAAAACAAATATACTGAAATATATACAAATATATATTACAAGCAATAGAAATATTTTTAAAAATCGAATTTACAATAGGTGCAAAAAATGAAATACTTAGAGATAAATCTAACAAAACATATTGAGGCTGTAATCTGAAAAATACAAAATACCAGTGAAAGAAATTAAGAAAGAACAAAATATTAATAATTAGGGAGCATATGTTCATGAATTGAAAGATTCAATATAGTAAAGAGGCCAATTTTTCTAAAATTGATCTAAAGATGCAACACAGTCCCAGTAAAAATCCCAGCAGGAATTTTTTTGTAGAAGTAGACAAATTAATACTAACATTTATATGTAAAAGCAAAGGAGCTTAGAGCAGCTAAATATTTTGTAAAAGAATATAAAATTCAAGGACTCACACTAAGAGATTTAATGATTTACTATAAAGCTGCAGCAATCAACATACGATGATTTTGGTGAATAAACAGATAAGTGGAGAAGTGGAACAGAATAACACAAACATGGCCCCTCGATTTTTGACAGAGGTGCAAAAGCAATGCCACAAATGGTGTTGGGTTATTTGGAATATTGTATACCAAAAATTAGCTTAACCTAAACTTAACAGCTTCCCCAAAAATTAACCCAAAAGGGGTTATAGATAAAAATAAAACTACAAACCTTCTAGAAGAAAACACAGGAGAAACTTCTTGTGACCTTGTGTCAGACAAAGCATTCTTAGACATGACACCAAAAGCACTATTAATAAAAGAAAATATTGATAAACTGGATCTTATTAAAATTAAACACTTTGTCCTATGAAAGAGATTAAGAGAATAAAAACACAAGCTACAGACTAAGATAAAAATATTTGCAAATCACATACCTAATAAAGGTTTTATATACAGACTATAAAAATACACCCAAAACTCAACAATAAGAAAGCAAAAAGTTGAATTTAACAAATAGGCTAAAGACATAAACGGACATATCATCAAAGGGAAAGTAAGAATGAAAAAAAGTACATGAGAAGACGTTTAGTGTCATTAGCCATTAGGGAAATACAAATTAAAACAGTAACCAGACATCACTCTATTCCTATCAGAACAGCTAAAACGAACACATTCATGCTGTGGGTTAGGGCTTTAACATACTAATTTTTTGGGGGGGAGGACAAATTCAGTTCATAATATACTGTATACTAATTAAAAACAATAAAAATTTTAAAAGTAGATGAATTCTAACAATATATTTCATTCAATCCAACTAATCTAAAATAGCCTCTTCTTTTTGTACTTAACCCACTTTTAGTTTCCCCAAGAGCATGGAGACTTGTGCTGCCAACACAGGAGCATTGACTGTGTGTGGCTATTGCACACTGAGGAAAGTGGCCAGTCCATGGAGATGTGCTGTAAGTTTAAATGACACACCAGATTTCGAATGTTCAGTGTGAGAAAAGAAAGCGATCTGTTACATTAAAATGTTTACATGATCCCGTGTGGAAGGGCAGGAGGCCCACTCATGCAGGGAAGTGGTGCGTGCCCTGGCCTAAACAGCCAAGCATGCTCTGCCTACTGTCATTCTTGCCAGTAACAGGAAGTCCAGTAGGTCTACACCACCCCCCCATCACCTCCAGGTGTTCTGCAGCTGGGCAGCTCGATGCTTAGAGAAGATGGTGGGTAGCAGAGTGCCCAGAAGGCAGCAACAGGCAATGCTGACTTACATGGGAGGACCAGCTGCAGTTAGTGGAATAGGAAGCTGACCATGGACAGCAAGAGTTCAAGTCGCACGGCTGTGGTTCAAAGACAGGGCTCCAGGACTTTGGGACAAAAGGAGAGAAAATCAAGAGCAAGGCAAGGTCTCCAGCATAAAGGATCTCAGAGCCTGGGCAAGTTTTGAAGCCCTTGGTCTAGGAAACGTGACAGTGGCTTGATCTCTAGACCAACACCACAGCCCCCACAAACGTGTTTTGAATCCCATCTCTGAGAGCCCAGGCCTAGACTGGGGTTCGGGGGCCAACCATCACGGCCCCTGCCCTTCTCAAAAGGCAGAGGTGGCCCAGGAGCCACAGAGACTTGAAGCTGAGTCACCAGATGGAGTGCACGTCTGTAGATCTCAGCCCACTGAGATCAGAATTGGTCCAGGACATGGATGTAGACAGAGTCTGCAGGTGAAGGAAGCCAGGTAATGCCGGCAGTGGGGAAGGAAGGCAAGAGCCAGGAAGGAGACACCCTGCCCCTGCTGTGCTGCCCCGTTGCTGGCCTCTCCTCACCTGTTCCAGCAGGAGAAAGAGGGAGCAGAGCCAGGGTGGAATCCTGGCCTGGGACTGGAGCAGACCGGTGAGTGCAGAGGTGGGATGCAGGCTCTGCGGAGGCTGGGGAGGGGGGTCTTGGGGTTCAAGTGGCCTTCCCCAAACCCTGAAACTCTACTGCACAGGGCACAGCTTTCCTAGTATACAGCTTTTCTAAGGATGCCGGGCATCTCCCTATGGCAGAAAGAAAATAGCGGAAGAGAGGTTTCTTTTTTCTTTCTGAGAACATGGGAAATCTGCTCACCTGAAAAGGAAAAGGCGATACACTGTTTAAGGAAAATAACAACTTCACTCAACAAATCAACCCCGTCCCCCCGCCCCAACCCCAGAACTCTAAGAAGCCTGTGTGGAGTAAACAGGTGGCGTCGGCTAGATTTCCTTCTAAAGGGCGAATCCTGGGGCACCCACCTTCTTTCCGGGAGATCTGGAGGCTGGCATTTGAAAAGAAAGGAAAGTACTCTGGGCAGGCGGGCAGGAGGAGGAGGGCTCCTGCCAGGCAGCCCTAGAGGCAGGGAGAAGGGGTCCGGAGCACGGGCTGCTGCTGCGGGTGGAAGCGCTCAGTGTGTCCAGTGGCTGCAAGACTGCCAACCACGGGCTGTCGCCCTTGCCCGAACCCCAGTCTCTGTGCAAGGGAACCGCACTTTCGTCTCTCACACCCGGCAGCCTGATGAACCAGCTGCCCCTGCCAATCCCTTCCTGGGCCGCCCTCAGCGTCTCCTGGGAGGCCTGGAGGGCCGCAGGCCTCTCTGGCTCTTCGTGTCCAGTGCAGTCATTTCCCACCTGCGCTCAGCAGCCTTCTCCTTGAATTTGATGCGTTTTCTTTTTCTTTGAGTTTTTAGCTCTATTAATAGATAACAACCGCCAGTAGCTGTGAGCTTGACCTCACTAAAAATGTATCAGTATCCTGTGGATACAACTGGTTATTTTATTAATGCCAACAATAAAAAACTTGAGATTTAAACAGTGAATTTCCGAAAAGCTGAAAATACTTTGCATATCATCAATTACGTATCCCCCAATAACCTAGTAAGAAAAGGGGCTCATTACATTTTCCTCTCCCTCCCTCCCTTCCTTATTTTCCCTTCCGTCTTCCTTCCTGCCTGCTTTCCTCCTTCCCCATCTCTCTTCCCTTCAAGAAATATTTATTGATCAGGTATACTAGATGCCAAGCATTTGTTATACCTGATGCACAACAAAGCATAAAACATGAGGTATTTCCTGGTCACCTGCTGGTTAAAGGTATGCAGTTGAAAGAAACTGGTCCTGTTCCTGTGTAACTTTGCTGAGAATGATGGCTTCCAGCTTCATCCATGACTCTGCAAAGAACATGAACTCGTTCTTTTTTATGGCTGCATAGTATTCCATGGTGTCTATGTGCCACATTTTCTTTATCCAGAAAATCAAACACCGCATGTTCTCACTTGTAAGTGAGAGCTGAACAATAAGAACATGTGGACACAGGGAGGGGAACATCACACACTGGGGCCTGGGGGAGTGGGGAGCAAGGGGAGGGAGAGCATTAGGACAAATACGGCTTAAAACCTAGATGATTGGTTGATAGGTGCAGCAAACCACCATGGCAGATGTGTACCTGTGTAACAAACCAGCACATTTTGCACGTGTATCCCAGAACTTAAAGTAAAATTAAAAGAAAAAAGAAAAAAAACTGGGTTTTGTTGATTCTGTGATATTGGATCATTTGTCACAATTCATAATTCAAATAAGACTTTATGGGTCCAGTGAGATAACATGGCCCAGGCAGGGAGGTAGAGGCAGCCAGGAGCCTGATATTTCCAGGCCGTGGAATGAGGCTGAGGAAAGGGATCTGACTGTGGAGGCAGACTCTGGGTATGGCCTGAAGTCAGGAACAATGTCCCACATGCATATGTCTCAAATGCATAATGTCCCAAGTGTCTATGCCAGTTTCGGAAGTGGTGGATGGTAGGAAAGTGCAAGGTCAAAATTTTAACAGGTGGGCAAACCTTTGAAGACAGAAATCCTGGAATCTAGTCCTCAGGCAGGAAGCAGACATTACCTGGGAAGGACTGCCATGAACTACCTGCCTTGACCACTGTGCTGGGGTCCAGAGATAAGGTTTTTGTGCCTAGGAGGGAGACTTGGAAGGCCAAAGCAAGTTATGAGCTCAAAGTCCATCAGAAGACAGGTAGACATGAAATAGCCATCAGAATTTGGGAGAACTGGGTCGAGACAGAAGAAGCGGCCTCTGGGAAAACACCAGTGTGAATGGGGGAGGTGGATCCAGGCTGCAGCCTACATGGGTACTGACAACCTTGAACTTCATCTGAGCCACATGTTCCTGGAGAGCAGGGACACGTAAGAAATCCTCTACCCTTTGTGTTCAACAAAACAAAACAAGGACCACTCTGCTATCCATGTTCTGAGGTAGGACCCACGTCCACCCTTCCTCAGTGACTATGATTTCTTTGGGCCCTGCCTCTATTAAGAAACTGTGGCATGGAGGAATATTTGGTTCTAATGGAGTTCAGAGCACACTACCGCAGACTATGCCACTTTGGCACTTCAGAAAATGACAGAAGCAGGAAGGTTACCCTCACCTTCCCCCCTTCTCCCCTGGAGCAGGTCTTAGGCTCTTCGTTTGTGAGATGCCCTCCCTATACCTCAGGGGAAAAGAGCCAGAGATACACAGATGCAAAGAAGAATCTGGACACACGGATCTTGCTATGTTTTCCCCAGTTTGTTACATTAGATCATACTTTATTTGTCCAACTGTATCTCTCCATGACTATCCACTCTTCATCTAGGCATAGAAATACACCATTTCACCTGTTTATTTGGTCTCCATTTCTTCATGAGGCTCCCATCACATGAAACTCATATTAAATAAATGTGTACATTTTTCTCTTGTTAGTCTGTCTTTTGTTACAGGTGCCTTAACCGTGAACCTAAGATGGAAAGAAAGATATTTTCTTTTCTTTACTGCCCTCATGAATGAACGTTCTCCTGCAAAAGCATTTACTCAGGTGCATTTGGCTTTCCCAAAACCCAGATCGAGCTTCAGCTGAGTCTAGAAACTCAGAGTGGAGATGAGTAATAGTGGGCCAGCTTAAAATTTGGCACTGGGGCACCCAGATTCTGGAAATGGAGAGGCAAATAGTCCCAACAAGTGGAGTCCTGAGCTGTCTGATCTGTATCCTGCAGCAGTCAGGATTTGCTCAGGAATTGGAGCGAGGCTGAGAATAGCGCAGTGGCTCTCAAACTCAACCATGCATTAGAGTTACCTGGAGGTCTTGCTAAAACACAGATTTCTGCCCCCAACCCCTGAGTTTCTGATTCAATGGGTCTTTAGAGGGTACCTAAGAATGTGCATTTCTAGCAAGTACCAAGTGATGTTGATCCTGCTGGTCCAGAGACCACACCTGTGGAATGACTGGAGTAATTAGTACTGGTAGATACATTTGTACAAACTCACCGAAGATGAAGATAAAGAAAATGGAGCAAACTAACAGTGAAATGGGAATGCCTGTAACACCCACTTCATGGGACTGTTGTAAAGCTCATAGGCATAACTAATACGTGTGCACTTATGTACACATTTGTATATCAAATGCTATACAAATAGAAAGTATTTTTATCATTCTCTTCAAAACCTGGGGTTGTCTTGAATTCCTCCATACCACAGTTCCTTAATTTTAAAGGATCAAGTAATATTTCTCCATTGAGTTCAGGAAACGCCAGCTAGGTGAGGAGAAGTTGGCATTTAGGATTAATAAAAGGTATATTTCATGGTGGTAGAGTTGAAGTACCTGATCCCCTTGCAGTTTCTGGACTACATTAGTAAGCCTTAAGAAACTTCTGTGACTGGCATTTAGAGATATAAGCCATCTTTGAGATTCCCAGATGTATTACTCTAGTGTTCGGTATTGAATACGTTGAGTTTTATGTTCATGCCGAATGGCAGCAATTCATCACTGCCCTCCTTGGAATACCTTACATTCTCATAGCCCTGTGGTTACAGTGATCAAGCCCTGCACTCCTGCCCAAGTGAGAGAGCAAGACCCTGTCTCTAAAATAATAAATAAATAAATAAAACTTTTCAAATTCTACTCTGAAGATGTGGCTGCTGATATACTTTAATTCCAGCCTTGGCATCTCCTTCCAGCTCCCACTGCCAGTTCGACTATCTTTTGGATAAAGGTCTTCTCAACAGCTTTTCTTTAACTGCTGCCCCGTCCAAGGAGACATTGCCTGTGTCTTTTGGATACGACTCCTTGAGAATCCAGCTCTTCTTTCCTTTTCCTCTGGCTTCCCCCCCTAGTATAAATAACCAGACCATAGCTGCCCATTTCTTTCTTAGGGCTCCAATTGTATTAAGCCCATCTGAAAGTGGAAAACAATCTAAATACTGAAAACTCCCAAAAAAGATAGCCAGTGCCACTACTTCTGAAGCTGCTATCTAATGTGGCTATTATTTCCCACTGTTATTAGCTAGATTCCAAGCACTTTGCTCCCTCAGAGCCTCTGCCTAAAAGTTTTAGGCTGACTTTATATAGACTTCCTGTTGTACAGTAATGGGAATTTCCTCCTTCTTAGTAATTCTAAGAAGGGCCCTCCAGTGAGGTTGGTCCTGTTATTTCAGTCTCATCAGGGGGAGTCTGTTTAGTCATACTCAGTATGAAAGTTCAACCTGTGGTAACAACCATACTTTTTGTTTCGTTTTATTTTATTTCAGATGTCATATCATTTAAGTACAAAAAGTTAGTAACTGGCCAAAAATTTCAATAGCACTGGGCTCAGTGTTCAGTCTCACTAACCACTTGTTTCTCTCTCTCCTTAGGACTCCACAGGACGTATGTGCCCTGGTAGACGTACACAGCAGCCTCTCAGCCAGCCAGCTCAAATAAAGTGTAGCTTGTTTGGCTTCCTTCCTTTTTTCCAGAAGGATTTGTTTTGCAATTTTGCTATAATCTAAAAAAAATGAGGAAAGGAGGGCTCATCACATAGCATGTGCTATGATGAATGCCCGTCAGAACCCACAGAGGATATAAGGTGTCAAAGCCTAGTGGAGCCCATGGTTTTGGACATTGGAAAGGATACGCCGCGTTTCTCAGGGATTCCTATTGCAATCATTCCTCAGCTACAGGATATTAAGGAATTTCTCAGATTGATTTATTGGCATCTCAACCTTATTGTCATTTCAAGAGGAACTGTGTGACATCCTTGCGGTGTTTCATTCAGGAATCTCAAGTATTATTTTGCTCAAGTGTATTGTAAATGGAAAAAGAACAGAATTTTGAAAGTCATCCCCCTAATATCGGTTTCTTACTCATTTCCGTCACATCTTGTGTACTTTTTGATTTCTGGACTGGTTCTTATTGAAAGGGTTGATTTTAAACAATAATTATTTCCCTAGACAACTGAAAAGGATCAGTTACTTTGGAGAATAAATTCAGCTGAAGCTGTAGGTAGCAAAACATAAAGGACTCATAGAGAGCTAGGGACATCTGGGAGGAAACTGCTGTGAGAAGACTATCACCTGAGAGGCGAGCTCATAGCCTCGGAGTCTAAGCTACTGCCAGAGCTCCTCAGCTGGCTTCACACCTCCGATGTCCAGCCCCACACAGCATAGCATCCAGCTCTCGCTCTGCTAATCTTCGCCAGGTGCCAATATATTCTTGCTATTCTACAGCCTAAAGAATTATTCTATTTTCCCTTTCCACATAGGAAAATCACCAATTCCTCTCCTGGAGATAAACACTCTTGTGGACTTAAAAAAAAAAAAAATTGCCAGCGTGGACTCCCATCACTCCCAGACTCATTCAAGACTCCAAATCATCCATCCAGCTCCACTTCCTACAGAGACTATTTTATTCACTGAGGGGCCATCTCCAAACACCCATTTAAATCCTGTGTATTCGGCATTTCTCTTGGTGTGGAGAATGGACAGCCTTCAGTCTGGACTGGAATGCAGGCCATGCTTTTGCATGGTAGTATCAAAAAACCAACTAACCCAGTTGCTCATTAAGAATAAGTCTTATGAGATCTGATGGTTTTATAAATGAGAATTCCCTGCATAAGCTCTCTCCCTCTTGCCGGTTGCCACATAAGATGTGTCTTGCTTCCCCTTTGCTTTCCACCATGATCGTGAGGCCTCCCCAGCCATGTGGAACTGTGAGTCAATTAAACTTCTTTACCTTAAATTACCCAGTCCCTGGTACGTCTTTATTAACAGCATGAGAACCAACTAATACAGGTGCTTTCCCAATTCCCCTTGACCTGACTCCCAAGCTCCAGTCTATTGGGACTATCTAAACTACTCTTCCTGGAAAAGGCCTTTCCCTATTGCAATAATGGTAAAAATTTTTAGTCAATTGCAAATCCAACCATATGGATAGCTTTCCGCAACCTATGCCCCTGCCTTCTGCTGCCTCAAAATTATCTTGAGTCTTGTGTTCATTATTCTGTTGCTTTCATTTCTATACAGTCTTGGTTTATCAATATGCCTCATCTTACGTATTTTAACTTTTAATTTTGGTTGGTTTTATTCTCGGAAAAAGAATCTGATGACATATAATCTTTTGAGTCTTGCTTTTTTTCATTTCTTATTACTTAGATTTAGCCATAATGTTCTGCTTGGCTACGGTTCACTCATTTTGACCACTGTATTATGCTCTATGATATGAAATTTCCTTAGTTTATTAATTAATAATTAATTCACTCTTCTGTTGCCATTGGGCATTGGGTGGTTTCCATGTTTTTGGTTTTGTTGAGAGGGTTTCTGGGAAGGTTCTCTACAGGTCTCCCACAGTTTAAGCACAAAAATGTATCATGTATCTTGGATTCAGACAAACAGGTGAAACTGGCAGGTTATTAGGGCGTGCAAATGTTCAAGCTAAGGGGATAATGCCAGACTGTTTCCCAAGTTCTCATACAAATTTATTTTGCCACCAGTCATGTGCAGGGATCTCATAAATCCACACCCTCCTCAACACAGACTTCTAAGCTTTTCCAATGAGATAGATGAAAAGACACACTTTCTAAAAAAACATGAATTTATTTTAAAGGGAAATTGTATGTTTTGATCATAAATAGAAAACTAGCATCACTTGTAAGTATAAGGAAGTCATGAAAATAAATAAAACAAAAACAAAATAATCTTAAAAATTATTACTGGATACTCTTACCTACTGAAAGCAATTAGCCAGCGGTTGTCATTTTCTTTATTAAGAGGGAAGGCTACCAAGTAGTAGAGGTAGTGAGTTAGCAGGTCAGACTGGGACAGTCTAATTGAAAGAACATTGGAAGAAGGTGACTTTCTCACCCTGTGATTTACTGTATTTAATGTTAGCTCCTCTTATTTTTTAAAATCACCTGCATTGCCACCCATGAGTTTTCCCTAACAATGTTCTCTGCAATATTTCCTCAAATAATCTCTGCTGATCACAGTCAATTCCTGGGCCATTTTCTGACATTCTGATACATTTGATCATTCAACTTGTATGTGGATCTATTTGAATTAATTTCATTTATATTTTGTATCAGGAAAGAGTTCATTCCTTAGGTAGACTGAACGAGAACAGCCAAGCCCATTTGAGTTTTACATTTTACTTCAATTGTCAAGAGGTTCCTGCTGAACACGAAGGCTCCTGGTTGACTGTTTTCGTTTCTGTCTCCTGGTTGGCTATTCTCTTTTCTGTCTTAACTGCTTCTGATCTTTCAGTCTTGCTTTAAACGTTTAGTATCACAAGTATTTTTTTTTCCATTTATTTATTTTATTGCATTTTAGTCTTTGTAGGGACATGGATGAACCTGGAAACCATCATTCTCAGCAAACTGACAGAAGAGCAGAAGATCAAACACAAGTATTTTTAACATGATAGCCTACTGCAAATGTTTGTGAAGTGTATGTTAAACAAATTACACTTTAGAAAAATTAGAGTTCATTGACTATGACTGAAGGAATAAATAAATGAGTGAAGGTAGTGACAAATATTACTTTGTTGTCAAACTGTTTACTGGATGTCATTGCCTCATGGTATTTCCACTTAGATTACAAGCTTCTAGAAGACAGGAATTACCTTACATTTCATCAATATATTCCTTGGTCTATAACCCAGTGTTGGAGGGCAGGTCTTGCGTGAAACTTGTAGGAAAATATATTTAAGAAGGAAAGCCCTCTAAAGTTAAAGAAAGGGACAGGAAAGTTGGAAATGGGATGGAGTTGGCCAAATGTTGAAGTTTCAAAATGTCAACTCACAGCTTTATATGAGTTTAAGGAGGCAGCTGTGGAGTGGGAAGGACATGCTGTGTAATAGAGAAAACTGGGTATGCTACTTTGTTTGCCCTTTTTGAGTGGTTAATCTGTAAAATGGGACTTATGAGTCCTTCTGCATTTACTTAATTTTAATAGAGGCAAGGCATAGGCCACATAGCAGATGCTCAACTGTTCCCAATTCCCCTCCCCCAACTTCTCTGAAGGTTTTATTTCCTATGTGGAATTAAACTTCACTCAGAATACCTGCTCATGCATAATTAGCATTAATTTTAGCTCAAGCTAGATTATATACAAAGATTTGAGTGCTGAGTTTTCATTGCCTTGATAGGTGACTTTAGGCATGTATTGTCTTATGTCAGCTGTCCTTAAATGACATCTGGGATATCTGTCATTCTCCTGAGATCATTCTTTTGAAACAGAATGAGGGAGCCTCTCTAAAATCATTTTAGCCTTCCCATGTGACAGACTGCTCTAATACTGTTTTTTTCCCCTAAAGCCAGTCTATTGGTTTAATGAGTGATAATGCAGCATCAGTTCCGAACACTAAGCATCCTTTCACCTCATATATAGTCAAGAAGAAAGATATTTATGATGGCATGGACGTTGCATCTCTCCCAAAGAATTTGGTTGACCCTGAGAATAAATCCTGGAGATGAGGGATACATTTGCGTTGCATACTCCAAGACACCCTGAAGGGAGGCTGGAGAATGTTATTCACACAACGCCAGCATCAGATCCTGGGCTAATCAACAGGGGTGCTTGTAACATATGAATCACGTCCATTATCTGGCCCACACTTAGGATTCTGAGTCTGTCAATGAAGTTGGTCAAATTGGCAAAAATGTCTGTTCTGATGTCTGTGAACACCAGAGAGCTATAAAATTTCTCTGAGTGGAAAATTCAACTCTAGCAGAAATTACAAGTCTGCAGCCAACACCACCAAGTGAACTGAAAACCAGCCAGAATATTAAAAAAACAAATGACCACAAACCATACAAAATATTCGGATCTGTGGTAAAAAGAAAAATACTCCAAGGACTCCAAAGGTCTGATTTATTAAAGACCTGGGTTCCTGCAAATGTATAAAATCATAAAATTACTCATAGAAAATTGGTCCTCAATGTATTTTGCACCAGGTAGAAGATATAAGAAGAAAAGCCCCATTTATAGAAGGAGCCTGTGATTGCTATGATTTATTGGGCAATGTGCCCATGTGCAATGCTGTGTGAGGACCAGGCCCAGCGTGGAACCCTAACCAGGAGAAGAAATCAAGATGCTGCCAGAGACCCCTGGCCTACTGCTGGCTTAAAGGCATGTTTGTGTGCAACTTGGCAGTAGTGAGACCATGTAGGGAGGTTGGAAGTCATAAAGAAAGAAAAAAATTGCCATTGGACTCCAGCAACTAAACAAGGAAGTTTTTCCCAGGGGAAAGACATTTATTCACAGCCCACTCTGCTCTTCTTTAAGATGTTGAGGTCTAACCAGAGCCCCTACTTTCCTCCCAGGAAGGCAGAGGTGACTGTGTGATCCACTGTGATGGAGCCACTGCTCTCAGTGGAAGCTGTGAATCCTGCTCACACAGAGACCTTAGTGAAAGTATCCAGCACTCTAGCTGAAGGCTCATACTCCTTTGTGTCCCATTCCCTGAGGGGCAATTCAGTTGTGCTTGTCCAGAAAATTAAATTTTGCACCGAGTTCCACAGAATTATTATGCCCTAGGGATGCACAGACAGGGAAGAGGATCCTAGGTGATAATCCTCAAGGCATGTATGTTGCTGAGAAATAAAATGCCTAAAACTACTGTCTCTGTGATCCTGCTGATACATTTGAAACAGATTCTATGTGGATGCTCAGAGTCTGTTAAAGAAAGTTCACTTAAACAGATGGCTAGGAATGAGACGAAATCTCTTTCACACTTCCCCATTTACAGGCACACACGCAAAACAGCTTACACATGTGAGCAGCAACATTGTCCGTGACACCAAGTCATGAGTTTCCCCAGGTAGCTCCATGGAATATTGTCACATGGCAAATTTTCCTCTCCAGGCATTCACAGAATATTTAAATTACATCACTGAACTCAACATAAGATTGTATTAAAAAGTTTAGAAAATTCAAATATATGTCAAATGAAATATATGTGGAAGAGGTATATAAAATCCACAAACATAGAAAAGTCTAGGGCAACCTTGGCCTGGAAAATGCATCCTCTTTCTTTTGAGCAAACTGAAGGAGGTATATGTAGCCTTGTTTTAGGCTTCACGGTTTGTATGTCATCATGGATTCTGCTTAACATCATGACCCCATGGTTTTAGTTGGTGGACCTCCATGTTCCTTTCTGCCACCTCCAGCCAGTCCTCTAGGTGCTGACACTGTAGCTTGCTGTAGTGACCACCTTCGAGAACAAATGGGGTTAACTCAGGCTCTACTCTGTGTTTGACTTTTTAACTTGTGGCTCTGGGTCAATAAATTCAAGCTCCTTCTGGGATGTGACGATGGGGGTAAAGGAAAAGAAAACTTCATTTATTTCACTTGAGGTTGTTTCCATTCTATTTTCTCCAACAATATTTTTTCTGTCTGCAGAATGTCACTCCCTGATTTCTTAGGTTCTTATTTTCCACTATTCACCTACTCAACTCTCCAACCACATTTAAATAGCATATTTAAGGAAAATAAACAGACAAATAGTTAATTCATCAAAGCATCTATTTTCAAAGTGACTGTTTGAATTCAGAAAGATGCAGTTTCTAATCTTAGCTTCATAATTTTCCAACATTTAATTAACCTTTCTGCACTCTGTTTCTTCTCTTACCAAATGAGGATAACAATAACCAACTCAAAATCTAAGTGCATAGCACACGGTCTGATACATGCAAAGTGCTTAATAAAAGGAGGTTAACAAAATCATCAAATGTTAACAGATGCTTGATGATAAGCATTAATAAATAAATAATTAGCAGTTCAAATCCAGCCAGATTCTTTTCCAAATATATGTGTTCGTGTATATATACTGCCTTACATAACTTTGGACATCCTCAAAAGTAAATAAAGACACAGAAAATCCGCTAACCTAACATTTCCCTGACTACTTCTCACTTATCATTCCACATCCTTTACGCATAAAATCAAACAGATCTATGCTTATACATAAAATAACAGCATTCTTTTAAAATTATTATCTTGTGTAGTATTTTTACAGCTCTCTGACTGCTACAACTGTCTGCAGCACAATTTTTTATCTTACCTCATAAACAGACCCAAAGTCATGATCATGTCCTCATGTACTCCGTGCAGCCCAGCAGTCCCCATAAACGTCGTTGACAACACTGATGAGTGTGAAGCAGCATGCAAAAGGGTTCATCCCATTGAAAAAGGATTTCCATAATTTTTGTTGTTCATGTCTCCTTCACTTAAGACTGACTCCACTTATGAAATCATTGATTTAGCAAACCCTTAATAAACTGTGTGGTTTCAAGGGGGAACTCATAAAAGGGAAATTTTTGCTAATGTCATTTGCATATGTTGTCCTAGTAGATGAGCAAAAGTGTGAAGGTATCGATTCCTCTTTGTATTCTTTAAACTAGAGCAGAGCATCTGTTCTAATGTTAGAAACGTGGTCAGGATGACGAGGTATAGATGACCTTAACTGGCTTATTGACATAGCTACCAGGGAACAAGAGTCACTTTTTTAAGGAAGTTCTTCAGTGGAAGCCCAAGTGATGTCAGGGTGCCACTATCACTCACAAAGCAAAGATGTCTGCTTTCCCAATTTAGCAAGTGATAAAAATGTGTCAGCAATTACTATTAATGGTCTATATCAGGTCATCATGTTCATCACCAATCTACATTTTTCAAAGCCTTATGAGACTCGATTGTCCATAAGTAAATTTATAGTTTCAAGATTGAATGTGGAAAATATACACCAGCTTGAAAAATAAAGCTATATTTGGGTACTTGGTTTCAAGTGTGATATTTTAAACAAATACATTGAGTAATTAGTGACACTAATTAAGTAGTCATCGCTTTTAGTGACTAATTGGTTAACTGGAGGATAGGAATAAGAATATTTCAGCCATTTTTCTTTCAGTAAGACTAAATGACATAAAATAAGTATAAAGTATAAGAAATTGATTGGCCTGGTATGAGTGGAATCACGCAGAGGTTTCTTTGCATGTTTTTTTTCTTATTTGGGGGTTCATCCTGATTCACTATTAGTATATTTTTAAAAATCAGGAGGGAACACATCCAAACCTCAGTTCATAGCAATGGAATTATTAATAACATTGCTGTAAAACCAAAAAATGAGGGGAACACACTCTGTTACTCTGGCTAGCAGGAACCATGAACTAAGCAGCCATGTGGACCTTGTGACTCATTCTGGGAAAGAATTCTCTTCTGCCACTCTCCAAAGGGACCTGACTACTTCCACCAACCATAAGCACAGCTCTTTCCTTTAAGCACATTGAGAGCCATCAAAGTTGCCTGGAGAAAGAAGTGTGTGATGTATCATCAATGTATGTGAAGACAGCAACTGGGATTGTGAGAGAGGCTCTGAATAATTTTCTTTCCTTAGCATTTATTTCAAAGTAAAGACAAAGTTGTAACAATGAAGCTTTGTGGAAAAAATTCAGAGTTCTCTTCAAATGAAAAACATTACAGGAATTATTATTACGTTTTACCTCAATCAATGTTTTTTCAAATAAATATGACACATGCCATTTAAAAACCTTAAGTTGGGAAAAGTTACATTGCTTCCAATTAAAATAGTCTCCCAGAGGGTATTTAAGTATTCCATGAGAGCCTGAAAACTAAATGCAGTTTGGGTTGTTTGTTTTTGTTTTTTGTTTTTGATTTTTTCAGAAGGGGTGTGCTGTAGTTATCTCCCAAACCACTGCCTGTGGTTTAGTCTCTTGCAAAGTTCCCTATTTGCTTAGAAGAGGAAAGCTACTTACTAGCTGGTTGAAACAGGTTTCTCTTTTACACATCCTATCAGATCATACTGCAGTGGTTAACCCTCAAATCTCTGTTGCTAAAACCACAATGGCTTCTCATTCATACTACACAACCACACAATCATTATGGTCATCTGGGGTCTCTGGTCACCAGAGTCAGGGAAGCAGTCACCATCTAGATGTTTCTTAGAGTCTGCCAGGTTAAAGAGAGCTCAGAAAGTTCTCACATTAGCAATTAAATTGCTAGACTGGAACCAACCCACGTCAAATATTGGCCTGAACTAGTCACATGACACCATCCAACCACAGAAAAGCCAGGAAGTAAAAGCTTTCCTTGTGTTGGAAATATCTGATGAACTGCATTAAACATGATCACACATATAACTGCACGTCTACATTAATTACTTAGAGGTTGGCCTTTGATTATTTCTTTCTGGCATGGAGGTGTCAATGAATTTAAAGTCTCTCACAATTCATGTGATATAAATTGTTTCATCTCCTCGTACCTCAATTTTTTATCATCAGACATTATTTTGGGTTCAATATACGGAGTATTTTGAGTGTAGTCATCATCAAACTAGAAGTTGACTATACATTCATCTTCAATGAAAGTATGAAAATTCATATTTTCATAGGCCAAATAACTCACCAGTTATCATCCAATTGAGAATTCGTGCTCTCTTTTTCATGCATAGGAGATTTTATGTTTTTCTATTGCAATGCAAGAGTTCACTAATTGGAAAATGCCTTCCCTCCATGAATCCACAGAATATGACTCAGCTTTCTGGTTAGAAAAAGGTAAGTTTTCAAAAACTAATTTTAATAGCTGCCAATTCAATGAATATCTTGAATACAGTTTGAGGATTTTGCAACTATTTTGAAAACACTTCAAAATATACTAATAGTCATTTTAAGATCATGTCTGCATCTATTTTTAGTCTAAGGTGTATCTGGCAAATGTTTTGAAATTGTATTGTTTCAAATTAGTGTTAAGGCTATTCATCACGAAAAGCTGCTATAATGGCACACTACTGCTAGAAAACGTACTTTAAAAATAATAAATAAAAGTTAATAGAATTTTGTATTTAGAGGTCAAGTGCGATGATCTTCAAATGTTTATCTGTGTGAAATAAAAATGTACTCAGAACCGTAAAACAGGTAAAAGTAAAAGTGAGGCTGCTTCCCTGACAGCTGCAGGATGGGGTGAAGTTGAGGCAGGGCTGGAAAGCTTTTCACTCTTACCATTTGGCTTTTCCCTTGCCCTCTCTACTTCATGATGGCTTCTGGGGCACTTTCAGAAAACCCCATGGTTTCATGGAGCACAAGTTCAAATCTGCTAATCTACAGCTAGTTAGACGAAGAAACAAGATGCAAAGAGGTCAACCAGTAGGCTGAAGTGGTTCAGCTAGTTGATTGAAATGCCAGGTCTCTAGCAGTAAAAGATTGCGGTTTGGGGCTTTTAAAAAATTATTTTATTGATAGACTCCAAGCATGAAAAATATTTTGGCAACATTTGCTACACCTCAGTCAGCATATATTTATTGTCTCTCATTTATTGAGTAGGGTGATATATCCTTGGTGTCATGGGATGAAGAAGTAAGTCACATTTCCCATCTCCAAAGAACTTAATGTCTGTTTGGAAAAGAAAAATTATTTATTTTTCTAAATCTAACTTTTATCCATCTGTGCATTCCATGAGGACTTATGCAATAAACATTTTAACAAACATGTTGCCTGTTAGGCATGCTCTATGCAATTTCCATACGCCTCTTCACCCCTTCTGTATTTCCTCCTGTTACAGCCAGTCCCCCCTTTTTGTTTTCTTTATTCCTGGTCTCTTCTTCCTATTCTGTCTCCTCCTTTACCACCACCATATAAAATCTCACAGCAATCAAGTTAAAGCCTGGAGTTTCTTTGAGCATGGAAAATAGTCTTTCATTCCACATTTGAAGATAAAAGGATTAACATGCAAATGAATGGTTGAAAGCACAGGTTATACTTGTATGACTAGATTTCAGTTAAAGTGCAATTAATCAATCCATCATCAGGTGTAAGTGACTGATAACAGTCTTTCCTGTTTTCATAGGTGGAGAGGGTGGGGAAGAGAGAGGCGAAGGGAAGACAGTAAGAGGCCTTTGGGCAAACGAAGGGGATGGAATGGAAGAGGTATCATCTAGAAACAGAAGGCGGTCTGGGACTGCCCATGTCTTGAGAGTTTCACCTGGGACAAATAGAAGCATTCCCCCTGAAGTGTCTGTGGAGTGCAGCTGCAAAATGAAGGCAGCTCTGTGTGATTTATGAAAGGGCTCACATGATTTATGAAGACTTAAAAAAACATCACCACAGCTGACTTTCTATAAAGGAGTTTCTTTCCCCGGGGATTGAAGGAGCTTGGAATTTAATGAGGGAAACTGAATCTACAATGAGAGACGATAAGGAAATGAGACTGTTTCTCACACAGACATACCAGAATTTATGTATCCCGATACTCTGGCCTTCATAGGTCTCAACCAAACGCAGCTACTCCTTGGTCCCAAAACACTTGTTGGAGCTCTTTCACTCTGCCCTTCACCCTGACACCCTTTCTAATACAGATCACCTCTGAGGATTGTGTCGGACATTTAGCTCGCCAGGACTGTCTGCCCCAAGTCCTCTCTTCCCCACCCTTAGTTGAAATCTGTACGTTCTTCAAGTCTTAATCCGATGTCACACAGAATCTCTGTTACCTCCAAACTTTTATAGTACTCTGTGCATGTCTCAATCATAGTATGGAATGTATTTTACTTTATGTTATTGGTAAACATGGTCTTTCAGTTGTGTGCATGTATGCGTGTGTGTGTGTGTGTGTGTGTGTGTGTGTGAGAGAGAGAGAGAGAGAAAGACAAAACCAGTTAAAATAAAAAATGAAAAGCAACACTTTGGGAGGCTGAGGCAGGCAGATCACCTGAGGTCAGGAGTTCGAGGCCAGCCTGGCCAACATGGTGAAACCCCATCTCTACTAAAAATACAAAAATTAGAAGGGAATGGTGGCACGTGCCTGTAGTCCCAGCTACTTGGAAGTCTGAGGCATGACACTCGCTTGAACCTGGGAGGCAGAGGTGGCAGTGAGCTGAGATCTTACCACTGCACTCCAGCCTGGGCAACAGAGCAAGACTCAGTCTCAAAAAAAGAAAAAGAGAGAGAGAAAAATGAGAAAGATTAAGGTGTAGGTGGCTGCATGTGGCCAGTGGTATGATGTATGTGGATAACAGATGATAAAGGAATCCCCATCTCTATGGGGATTGTGTTACTTCCCCTACGCTACTTCCATTGAGTAGAGGATGGGGATTGCTTTTGTTTGCCCAGAAGCCATTCCCGTGACCCTGGCATGGATGACAGGAGAGTGGTGGTGTGGAACGTGCTTGGGCATGGCCCTTTAACCTACTCCTGTTTCTGCGGATATAGTGATTGGCTGAGGAGCAGGCAGGTGTCTCAAATCCAGCCAATAAGACTTCTTGCCTGTAATCTCTTGATCTAAAATTAGGTGAGAAGCATATTAGGCTATGATGCTGGCATGTGTAGCTGCTGGTGTTTGCCCGCAGTGAAAAAGAATGAAGTCAGATAGACAAGTGAAGATGAAAGAGATGGAAGGAGAAAGAGATCTGGCTATTCTAAGTCCCTATTCCCATCCCCCAGGTGAAGGTTCCTTAGGTCTTTTGTTTCTGGGATATACCCTAGGCAGAATACACCTCGGGCTCCTGTCCCCCTGACAGCTGCACTATTCCCCACTCCCCACTTCTGCCCCAAGGATGGTCACTGCCTATGATACATCCCTCAGTGTGGCCTCTGAGCCCATGGCTCCTGCAGCAGAGACCGGACAGAGGGATGAGGCTGGGCGAGCGGGTGCACCTCCTGTTTGGGTTTCTTTTTTGGGTTTGGGTTTTTTTTTTTTTTTTATGAGTTTTTTTTTTTTTTTGGAGACGGAGTTTCACTCATGTTACCCAGGCTGCAGTGCAATGGCGCGATCTCGGCTCACCGCAACCTCCGCCTCCTGGGTTCAGGCAATTCTCCTGCCTCAGCCTCCTGAGTAGCTGGGACTACAGGCATGCGCCACCATGCCCAGCTGATTTTTTTGTATTTTTAGTAGAGACGGGGTTTCACCATGTTGACCAGGATGGTCTTGATCTCTTGACCTTGTGATCCACCCGCCTCGGCCTCCCAAAGTGCTGGGATTACAGGCTTGAGCCACCGCGCCCGGCCGGGTTTGGGTTTTTTATGCTAATTTAAGCTGGATTTCTATCATTTGCAACTAAGTGTCTTTGCTAAGTAGACTTCAATTACAGAGAATGATCTTAAGACCTACATGAGTGGAATGAATTTTTAAATCGGAAATACAATCATTTAACAGGTAAAATAATTCTAACAGAACATCTTGTTTTATAAAAATAAACAAGTGTCCTGGTCTCAGTACAAGGGCCGTTTGTCAATGCCCATTGAGAAATAATGAGAAAAAAAAGAGGTGCCCTAACTTAGATATTTTAAATATAGTTACAATTTGTGAGAGAAAAACAAACAAACAAGCGTCATGGCAGACATGGCCAGATGCCCACCAAAGACTCATAATCTTTCCATGGCTTAGAGTGTGGCTGGGAAGAGGTCGGAAGACAGGCCTTTTTGGTAGTCATGTGTCTGGTTTCCACCAATGGCATATGAGTAAAGGTGATAGACAGTTATAGAGCAGGTATACCTTCTCTACCTCCGCATTCCCCTTGAAGCCTTAGGGGAAGACATAGTCATAAGTGATTAAGTCCCTGAGTCATGACATGGAAACCATGACATTCCTATTAATTCATAATAAGAACTATGAATTGCTTTGAGAATAGAATAAACTTTTATTGTACGAATCCACCGAGATCGCGGAGTTTGCCTATCATAGTAGCAAGTGATATCCTAAGCAAGTATCCTTGTTTGGAGAATAAGCCACCAAGTCCTAGAAAAATTCTGTGACAAATCTGGTGTGTTGTTAGAAAGAGAGAAACACCTACATAATTTATATCAGACTAGTCAGAGTGTTACCTGAAAACCACTCCTAGGTCAGAACAGCAGTGAGATATATTTGAATATTTGGTATATCTGGATGTAGACAAGATAATTGACATGGATCTCTTGATATCCCTGAACACAAGGCACATTTGTAAACAGCCTTGCATTGATTATTAGACTGATATTATCTGGAGGATGACTCTGGTGGGAAGTGACAGGACTCCATGCTATCCTTAACCTGTTCTGTACCTGCTCGGACGCATTTTTAGAGATTTAATAAGAGACGTAACACATCATCCTTACCAGATTGGAGCACTTGCGAAAAAGAAATGGATTATGCTATGTTTAACAACAGAATTAAAATCAAGACTAAGGTTTGGCAAACTTTCCCTTAAATCACCACACAGTACATACTTTAGGTTTTGAAAATCAAGAGGCAAAATTGAGAATATGTCATGATCAACCCCTACTAACCTCGTAACAAAAACCACGAATCAGCCTCACAAAGTAGGGTGAGGGAGACAGTGCTTAGGAGTAGAATGAGTTTAAGTGATTTTAAAATGTTCCTCCCTGAACCACACCTCAGGGGAGTGGTTCAGGACTCTGGAAACAATACAAGGAGGCACAGAGTCTGGGATATTTGATGAGCTGTTTCCTGAAAGAGGAACTGATGTTTTCAGAGCACAGTCACTAGAAGTGTTCCTAGACTCAAGCACGGCAGATAAGAAGATGCTCCAGGAACTGAGCCCCCAGTGATGGTCAGCGTGCGGCACCCTTAACCTCTTTCCAATCTTGAGGGTTTCTCTTCTCTCATCAAGGTTCTTCAAGTCATGGCAGGTGTCTGTGTCATGACGCTACCTCTCACCATAAATGTCTCATGAATATTTACTAACCAGTCAGCCTACCAGAACTTGCAAATTCTTTCATATATGAGCCAAGTATAAATTCTCCAAGCAGAGGGAGGTGGGGAGCCTTAGAGAGGAGCTTTGTGGAGTAAAATGCTCAGGTAACTAACTTCGTTGGATTCAATACAAAGTTTGGCTCCTGCTCTTTTTAACCTTGATCTTGAGGAAAAGATAATAACCCTAGGGGTTTTATTTGCCATCCTCCGACTGCATTGCATTATTGCTTTAAAAACAAAGCAGGATAAACATGCTCTTCTGGCTTTCAGGCCAAGCTAATCCCGGATACCCTCCAACACTCACCCACACATTGCAGTGCGGGAAGCTTCCCCATGTAAGGCTGAGTTCTCCAGCTTGGCTCATAAACAGGCAGCACACAAATCCTCAGAAGCCCATTTAACAAGAGTCATCCAGGACTTACAAGCTGGCTGCAAAAAGAGAGAGGGAGCTCAGTAAAACATCTAGTGGCTTCAGACCTCCTGCAAACCAAATGCAGAGGCAGGCACACGGGATCTCTCAGCAAAAGTAATTTCCAGAGCTTACTTATGGCCAGCGCCTGGCACTTTGATAGGCATTAAGAAGGGGTCCTATTACTGCCGAGAATTACCAGGCAGCTGCTGCGGCTGGCTTTTGCCCCAAGGGGGAGGGGTGACCTGCAGGTCAGGCCAGCACACTGCAGAGTCCAGGGGGCCCTGCGTGAGGGCACAGCACCCCTCAAGCTCTTACTTGTAGGAGCAGACACTGTGCTAATAAGTTCCATCAGGAGGGCGGCCAACCCTGGGCTCCAAGGTGAAAGCAGTACAGAAGGGACAGAGTTGCCAGCTTCGTCCCCACGAGGCTGGGATGCAGAGAAGTGAGACAAGCAGGCCGTGTCTCTCATCTAGCATCTCAAACAAAGGAAGTGTAAAGGGCTATTCATTTCTGCACATCAAGTCTAACAGTCTTTAAACAGACACCGAGAAGCTTGTTGTTTTAGCGGGAAGTTTGCTTGAGACAAGCCCCACCTGTTCCCTCGGCTCCCGAGAGACCCCTCTGTTTATTCAACAATCCAGCCGTTTCTTATGGGACTGTGATCAGGCTCTTAGCCTTCCAGATCCACCTCCTCTTGCCTGGGGCTGGGCAGGCCTGGTGTCCAGGGAGGGGGTGGTGCTGTGTGCAAGCAGGAGAGGGATGATGTGCCTGCTGGTCTCTGCCCTGTGCCCTGGAGCCTGGGTACTTGGCAAAGACTTCCAGTTTCAGTCCCTCTGGGTGAATTTCAGAAACTCCCCAGGAGAGCTGCACTCTGCGTGCGCATGGATGAGATTTTTCAAAAAGGAAAGAATACGTTCATTCCTTGATCATTCCCTGGGTGTTCAGTCAGCTCTGGGCATCACTAAACTGCTCCTCTCCACACATCCCTGGTCCTCCCCTAAGGACAGTCAGGAAAAGTAGAGGAGCTCAATGGATGACATTCTTTGGAAGACAAGAGGGAATTGTGTGAAAGGAGCAAGGTGCTCTGGAGTGCTCCTGCCTGAGTTCCTGAGTGCTCCTGCCTGCGTTCCTGAGTGCTCCTGCCTGAGTTCCTCCTGCCTGAGTTCCTGAGTGCTCCTGCCTGCGTTCCTGAGTGCTCCTGCCTGCGTTCCTGAGTGCTCCTGCCTGCGTTCCTGAGTGCTCCTGCCTGTGTTCCTGAGTTGCTGACAAACCCACTGGCCTTCCGCAATCCCTGCTCAGGGACTCAGATCTTCTCAATCAAACATTGCTTAAAACTCTTTAGTGCAAAGAGCAAAATTATTAAAATGGTGTCAGAGGCGTATCATGTTCCAGGCCTTCCTGCTTCTCTGGTAACATCTACTAATGTTTTGTTCTACCGGCCTCCCTGCTGCCCCTCATGACCAATTTGCCTCCAAGTCCCCACTCCCCCTCTGGCTCTCTCCAGCTGCCTCACCACTGGCCCCACAGCAAAGGCATCCACCCACCTAGCTAGCACCTACTCACCCTGCACACATCAGCATTGATGTTAGTGCCCTCAGGTGGCCTTCCCTGACCCAGTATCCTCCCCACCCCCAAAGTGTGTTCTGTGCCCTCCTAGGTCCTCTCTAAAACTTGATCCTTACCTTCATGGTTGAATGGTCACATCACCATCATGCCTGCATCACTCACTAGACAGGAAGTTACAAGAAGGTCATATCTGTTTTCCTCACTGTTGTTTTCTACACACCTAGCACAGAGCCTGGAATTTAGCAGGAGCACAGTGAAAACTGCCTCATTGAATTAATGAATGAATGTGCTTTCCCACTGCTTTGTTTCACTGGCTGGCTGAGATTACACCATCGCCTCTGCATCCACTGGCTGTCTGTACCATGGATGCTTAATGAAGGGTGCCTTGCCTGGGCAGCTCTCCTGCATCTCCTCCTGCACTGCCCACAGGGTCTAGCACAACAGCTGCCCTCATTCCCACAGGAAACTGATCCAGGTGCTGACCCCTCTCAGTTGGCTCCCTTTGATTACAGTTCACTTTCCCACACGGTGGCTAGGGACCCAACAAGTGAAGTTACAGAGATGCAACTTGGCATCAATATGTAAAGGACCGTCCTCATAATTGTAGCTGGCAGTGTTCTGTGGGAGCTGCCAGGGAGCTGCTGAGGGCACTGTGTGCTGGTGGGAATGCTTGTCGGAAGGCTATGTTGATAGGGAGGATGCAGTGGCCTATCCTGTCACACATACGTCACATAAAACCTGTAGGTGACTCACGCCTGTAATCCCAGCACATTGGGAGGCCAAGGCGGCCAGATCATAAGGCCAGGAGTTCAAGACCAGCCCAACCAACATGATGAAACTCTGTCTCTAATACTAAAAATACAAAAATTAGCCAGGTATGGTGGTATGCTCCTGTAATGTCAGCTACTCGGCAGGAGAATTGCTTGAATCCAGGAGGTGGAGGTTGCAGTGAGCCAAGATTGTGCCACTGCACTCCAGCTTGGGCAACAGAGCAAGACTCTGTCTCCAAAACAAAACGAAAAAACCTCTAGAGCTGATGCAGTTCAGGACATTGCTCAAAGATGAAAATGGAGAGAATCATTCTGGAGAAAAAATATAACACACAAACAACTCGACTTCCATAAACCAAGGTGGAGGAGGAGAGGAAAGAGGAAGTCATTCCTGGGCATGCTCTTCAACTACATGAAGGCTGCTTTTTGGGAGGTTGATTACAGCCTGTAAGGCTATGAGTGTGCTTTGTTGGGAGGGGCCTGATCCATGAGCTCCCTGAGTTATAAGCAAAACCTCAACGGTATGTACCTTTTTGTTCCTAGAGAGTCCATAACTGCCCTGCTGTGATGGAGGCAGTCAGTGTTGACCAGCATGAGGGTCTCACTTTCACTCCCCCAAGCTCCAAGAGTGGCCATGCTTCCAGGAGCATGACAGGGTTGAGTATTAATTACTTGCTGAATTTCATGCCGAATAAAACCACATGTGTCTTTCAGCTGTGGTTTGGAAACATTTCCACCCTGGATATTATCTATGAAAATTGGATGGGATTACATCACCTTGCTGCTGGTTTATGCATGTTCAAATTCCGTGTCAGCAGAGAAGAGAAGGTGCTTCTGTGTGCTTCTCCTGGAGTTTTCCAGAGAGGCGGCAGACAGGCAGAGACAGGGTGAGGCCTGGCCTTAGTTTTCACATTGTGGAAAGAGCTATACCTGCCATCTTGGGAGCCAGGAGTTGGCCCAGCAGGCAATGAAAGGAAACCCATGACAGTTTGATTTTAAAAACTGAGTGGTGGGGTTGTGTGAGCCCGGTGGCAGCATGGAATAAAAAGAACATTGGAAGAGAAGCAGGGAGAAAAGTTAGGCAGAGAGGCCTCAGAATAGCAGATGTAAAAGGTGGGAAGAGCTTTGAAAATTTTTTAGAATGAAGACATCAATAGGTATGATGATTCTTTAGACACTGCACAGTATGAGAAGGGGAGAATCATAGATGAATTTCAGGTTTCTGGCCTAAGTGGCTGTTGCAAGGTGGAACCATGACACGTGAAGGTAGGGATGACAGGAAATAGGTCTTAGGGAAAAATAATGAGGCATGTTGGACTCCTTGAGCTGTGAGGTATCTATGTGACAAGTATGTGTTCACATTCTGGGGCAAGGAGGTATATGCATTTGATGTGCTGCTGAGACGTGAAGGTGGGAAAGATGGCTTGGTGGGTGGGGGGGCCATTGTCCCACAGGTGGTAGATGAGTATGGATGGGATTGCTGTATGGTCAGTTGAGGACCTTACTGGGCCAAGGAGGGAATCCTAGGAATTCTGATACTCCTGTGAAGAAGATTGAGAAGAAATGCTCAGCTTTGAAGGTGTGTCAGATAGCAGTACAAAGAGAAAGGGAGTTGACTTGCAAGGATGTAAAATCCGAAGGTAGTGGTTACAAGAAGTCAGGCAAATGCAGGATTTCAAGACATGGAATAGTAAAATGTATCAAATTATGTAAAGAATGAAGAACGATAACAGCATTTTTTTAAAACTTAAATGCCAAGAGGGAGAATATTGGCGATTGTTGCTAGAGCAGTTTCAGGGGTTGTCGTGAGGGTAGAGGCTACATTATGAGGGTTTGAGATGAAACTGGACAATGAAGAAATTCAGAGAGAAATATAGTCTACTTTTTCAGGACGCTTGACTTACAAGAGAGAGGAGGGATAGGTAAAGAGTAAAAGGACACTGTTAAGAAAGTGGTTTAAGTGTTAAGATTTTTGTTTATTTGTTTTGATGGAGGAGATTTGATCAAGCTTATAAGCCAAAGGAAATGAGACAGCAGAGCAGGATGGGTTGAAGGTGAAAAGAATACACTAGTAAGTGATAGAGCCAGGTCCTGAATGGATAGAGACAGAGTGGGCCATGAGCACAGTTGAAGAGCTTGGCTGTTAATAGAAGAAAGCACAAAGTAGGAGGGAGGATGTGCTATCTAAAGCTTGAGAAATGTGTAGCCAATTTCCTCAATGCCCTCCAAAACTGATGTAGGATGCAAGTCAGCTTTTGAGAGAAGAAGGATAGGTATAAGAGTGTGCTTGAGGAAATTTGTGTTTTATGTCATTGTTCGAGTGGAGAGTGAGCTAATCAAAGGTCAGAAAAGGAATTGGCAAGAAATATTATGAGGTGACTAGAGAATTATAATTGCACTAATGTCCAGAGTTCCTACCAGCTTTTAAATACTGAAGTATAGCAGTTGGCATGGAGCTGTGACCTTGACACAATGATGCAACTGAGTGCATGGATATGGAATTCACCTAGGAAGAAAGAAACATAGAGTAGATTGGGGGCTGCATCTTTTGCTGTAATCTTTAACGAAAGTGAGGAGTCGTTGGTAGTGTACTTAAGAGTAAGAGTTTTCAAGCTAAATACATTCAGTTTGGGTCCCAGTTCAACCACTTCCCCACGTCCTTGGCATAAGATCTGACTAGTGACCTTGTGGCTTCTTGTATCTTGCAGGCTGAGGTGCTGGCTGGAATGCTTCTTGTATCATATCATTGGAGATTGGAAGAATTGAGCTGTCTCCAGCTGTGGGTGTTCAACCCAGCTCTAGTTTGGCAGCCAGTATCCTGCATGCACCAAAATGGTGTTTAATCTAAAAGACTTGAGACAAGAGAGTAGGTTATCATGGGTCACCTTTCTGCTGTAACCAGGCAGTAAAATTAGAGCTCAGCTCACTAATCACTTACCTGCCCCCTCCTGGACGAGACCCTGGCAAAATTAGAGATACAAAGTAGAGGTGTATCTAAGATTTCCCATCATTCTTTAATGTAACTGCTACTACTAATACCTTGTTAGAAAATAAAAAATCCAGGACAAATGCAAACCAAAATGGATTCTAGCACAGCAGACACAAACCGGGACTCTGAGGCAAATCTGAAAGTACAGTCTCCCTAGATGGAAGGATGAACACCCACCCCGAGGGAAGGGTGCAGGGAAAGCAACATCTTTAGGGAAACAGTTTCAGATCCAGCTGGAAGCGGGCCCAGGTCTGGATTCAGGCAGCTGTCCCCAAGCCCGTTTCCCAGTGGACCAATAAATCTCCACTCTCAGACACAACTAGAGATGCAGGCATTTTCCAGGCACTGCTTGGCCTGGTCAGAAGAGTGGGCAGCACTTGGGCATTCTTCCATTGCAGCCTTTTTAGGGGTTGAGTTTTTATATTTTGCAGTGGCAGCAGCTAAGAAACATTTTTCTGCTGTGAAGATTAGCTTTCATCTTTGCATTCTGGTTTCTGGTTTGGAGGCCACAGAGATAATAAGGCTAAAGTCTTCTTCCTGTTGTCAGAAGTCTCCTTGCTTAGAATAAACAAAGTCTCCCAGTTCACAGGGTCTTTGCAAGCAAACTAGGGTGATGCCCACCTGATGGAATGCAAAAGACCCACACAAAAATTTCTCCCAATGTTTTACACCACAGCCAATGCCTTATGATAACTTTGCCGTTGTAAAATATCAACAGCCTCTGGAAAGATAGAATAATCCCTTCTTTTTCATATTTCACTGTGAGTTATTTTATCAACCTTCTTTCCTTCAATATTAAAGAGGCAAGCACATGGAGAGACCTGGAATGAGAACGGTACAAAAATAGGACTTACAGATCATAAGGGCAAAGACAGGGCAAAAGGGTAAACAGGTGTGCGGGGGCAGGGGTGAGCCTGGTGAGAGCCAGGTGACTGAGACAAGTTACCTACTACACAACTTTTTCAGGAGTGGTTCAACTGGGGGAATCTGGGTGAGTAGCATTTTTTTGTTTTTGCTCTTTGAACTTTGGTCTTAGAAAAACTTTAGGTAAAATTACTTGACAGAGTCCATATTTGCTGTCCCTGTGTCTAGTCTGGACTTGGCAGCAAAAGTAGAAAGACTGATGTGTTGAGAAATAACTTTCTTTCCAGACTCTCTGGAAATATTTAATGTCTAAAATATTTGGATTGTTAGGATTTACAACTTTAATGGACATGCAGAGAGTAACAAGGACTTCCTTACTACTGAATCTGATCTTTCAAAGTTTTATATTTATTTGCTTTATTGAGAAATATAATAAAAACACAGAAAAGTATATAAAATATACATGTAAAATTTAAAAACAATAAAGCAGGGAATGAACAAACTATTTCTGCATGCAACAAAATGGGTCCATTTCATAAACAAAATATTGAAAAGCAGCCAGATTTTTAAAAAGTGCATACTACGTAATTCCATCAATATAAAGTTCAAAAGCAGGAAAAACTAATCTGTGGTGTTGAAAGTCGGAATAGCAGATACCTTTGAGAGAGGGTTAGTGACTTGCTATTACTTTTTTGTATGTTTTTGTTTGCTATCTTTCTCTTCATTAGGATAGAGATTCAGATGTAGGGCGTTTTGGTGCTGGCGTGCTAGAGATTGCTGGCTTCATTCATTCAGCTGCATGCTTCTATTTGTACACTTCTGTGTATATATACTACATTTGAATAAAGAGTTTGTAAAAATTAAAAATAAAACAAACACCCAAAAACCCAGCATCCAAGTAAATACATGAATTGTGCCATTTTCTTAGATACCAATTTCTGTGCTTCACCCCATCTCCCCACCAAATGTAACCACTACTTGACTTTTGTGATACTCATTGTTGTGGTTTTCTTTAGGATGTTACATGACTTTAGAATGCATCCAAATAATGTATTATTTAGTGTTGCTTATTTTTGAAATTCATACAACTGGAATCGTACTGCATGTACTTTCTCTGACTTGATTTTTCTTATTATGTTTTTGTGATTCTTTTGTGTTGACGTCTAAAGCTGTAGCTTACTCATTTGTACTTCTTTATGCTATTCTATTGCATAAATATGCCATAGTTTATTTGGCCATTGGGTTTTTTCAATTATTTGCATAAAATTGAAATGTTTTGAGATAGATAGCTACAATATACATGTTATTTATATATTATATATAGATAGTATATCTTTTATGTCATAGTTTACATATTATATACATACACACACACACACACACACACTCACATACATTCTTGAATACATGTCTTGGGGCACATGATCAATGATTTATTTCCTTTGGGTAAATGCCTGGAAATAGAATTGTTCAACCATGCTCTTTTCAGCTTTTTATTTGAGCATCTTTTGAAATGCTTTTTATTTCTTTTTTAGAAAAATGGGTTATTTAACCTTATGTTAAATTGGTTGATCATCTCTTCAACACAAGATTATTTTGGGGGCACTAATTATAAATATAAGTGAAGACACATTGTGAAGATTACTCTTCAAATGTCAGTATTCTCATGGCTTTTGAACTAGAGAAATTGTCCTACAAGAGTTGAGTATCATGTCCAAAATCACACTGTAATAATTTATTATTCAAATCAAATCAGTCTCCATTCAGTAGGAAGATAAGTATGAAAAAGTATCATCTTTTCAGTAACAATGGTGTCACTCTCAACATAGCCTTTTAATTTTTGCAACATTTAGCATGACATTATTCTCCTGAATTCTCAGAAGCCCCGTACCCATTAAATAAGCTGTAAGCAATATCGTTGAGGTCACTCTGAAGAGCCATAGTAAAGTCATGTGCGGTGCATTCATGAGAGCTGGAGAAGGAAGCTGGGGTATGCAAGAGGTGTAGAAGGTCCAACCTCTCCTTAAAAGTCTTATTTTCTAATGCCCACAGCCCCTTAAAAGAGCTATCTCCTCTGGGTGTACTTTACCCTCCTGTCGTAGTGAATACCCACACTGGGACGGCTGAAGGCAGACATCTGTCTTTGTGGCCTCTTCAGTGTTTCCACGATTAGGAAATGCTGACTGAGGTTGTGTTTCTCTCTCAGGAGCCTCAAGCACCTCTGGGTCATTTAGTTGCGTAAGTAAGGAAAGTCCAGAAAATGTCCCGAGCATCTTCCAGGTAGCTGAATCAGCTGCCACACAGGACTAGGCAGAATCCTGCAAGGTATTAATATTCGCTAATTATTTTTCGTTGTCTGTGTCCTCTGATGGGATTCAGAATGCACCTTGTGCCACTCGCCCCATGCTCAGATAGCTCAAGACAAGCAACATGGACTGAAGGAATTCACCATCTTTTCCAGATGACGTGTTTATTTATAAATGGAAGGATTCTTCTAACAAAGGGAGGCAGATGTTCACCATCTTGATTCATTTCAAATATGCTTGGACTGATTCAACAAGCTTCACATGGAGGATCAGAGGGCAAGCCCTGTTTTCCTGACATCCTTCAGGGTCACATTAAACCCATGTTGTGTTTTCTGAGAGAGTAGAAACAGACTGCAAAGTGGACTCAGATATTGGGAGACAACTTTCTGCACTGAATATAAAACCCCTCCACCCCCCAGTCTTGTTTTCATGTGTATGATGTAGGAGTTCATTCATGCTAACTACCCTATTATTCAAAATCTCAGACATGCAGGGAGGCTTAGATGCCAATCATTTTACACACTATGCTCTGTTTGTCCTTCATCAAGGGCCAAGTGACTTCAATATAAATTAGACTCAAGGGATGTTAAGAGAAACATTCTTAATTTCATAACAATAAAAATATATGTTTTTCAAACTGAAAAGGCAGCACTATATGAATAAGATTACTTTGAGTCCAAGGGGTGATGTTTAAATTTGTTTGAGAAATTTATTCTTGCCTCAAATAAAATGAAACTAGTAAATATCAAGTACCAATGCAGATTGACTGATTAACAAATTGCTTTAATGCAAACGGAGAGGCCAAATATTTTGACTTAACCATTTTTCATTGAAGTCTTTCACTAAACCTGACCACAGCTGTCCTTGAGGCCAGATGTTAGCTGTAAAAATCAGTGCATTTAACATACCGTGCAACCTCCCTGCCTTTTTAGACAGGCTGAAGCCCACAGCGTCTGTGTGTATTAGCCGAACATAGCTCCAGTCGCTGTGTCGAGATGCCTATTATCCCCATGTGGTTTGACGGTGGCTCAGATTTCCTCTAAGCTTGTGCACAATCACTTCATTTAGAAACTATCTGCTTCTATTGCAGTAAAGGAACCTCACAAATGCACTTGATACTGCCAGTTCCTGCAAGTATTTGGACAAAGTCAAATACCTTCCCTTTTTATCATTGTTAAGCTGCCCAAGCCCAGTTAATTGTGGCCTCACCAAATTTTTCCTAGAAGGTTGCATGATCTCGCTTGGCACTCCTCTCAGCAGAAGGAGTAGTTTGCAGAGTTGTCCAGCGTTGTCCGGGGCCCTCCGCTCCCACCTGAAGCAATGTATTTTCTGCTCTGTTAATTAGAGGCTGAGGTCTGTGCAAATGTCTGTTTGTAACTCCCCACAGCAAATTCACAAAGCCTGGGGAACAGTGATGCAATGGAAAGACCATGGATTTCAGAACTGGAAAGACCTGGGCTTAAAGCAAGCAACACCAATGAATTTTCTGAATACTCATTGATTTCAGTCTAAGCTCTACTTCTGACATAAGGCAGTACAGTAATTTCCAAGCCAGAGTGGAGACTGCTTCAGGGTTTGCAAATGTTTGAGCGACTTCTTAAATACCATATTTAAAACTTAAAAAAAAATAGTAATTAGAAAGCACATACACTCAAATGTGTTAGGTACTAAAATTCAGTGTTTCCTAAATAGCCTCTTTGTTCTTATTGCTTACCTTACAAGTATGAAATTATAAATTAAACTTTTATTCATAAAGGCCTATTTTAATCTGCATTGTAAGGTGAAATCGCAGATGTGGTTTCATGTGGAAAATAAAGCGCCCCACTATTAAAAATGATTGAAAATCACTGCTTAAGAATTTGATTCCAACTCTTCCAAAATGTTCTCTTCCTGAGGTAGTCACTGTTTCCTGTCAGCCCATGAAATGCTGCAGTTTGAAGGTGCTTAACTTTCAGATCTCTCTGTCACCATTTCTTGTAAGGCTGTCTCAGCTACTCGGGAGGCCAAGGCAGGAGGATTCTTGAGCCTTGGAGTTTCGGGCTGTAGTACACTATGACTGTGCCTGTGAAGAGCCACTTCACTCCAGCCTGGGTAACATAGTGAGACCCCCATCTCTTATTTTTTAAAAAGGTTTGAAAACTGACATGTATTTTTAAAGAGCGCCATACGGAGATGCAGGGCGGGTTTGACGAGGCACATCCTCTATGTTGGCTAAAGGATAGGGTCAAACCTAGGCACAGATAGTTCCACCCAGTGAGCATTCCATTAGAAGTCTTAACACACAATGTTGTCGCTCTCAGGCAAAGGTGGGGCAGAGGGAGCAATATAGGCAAAGGAAGAAGACGGCAGTGCCTTTGAAAGTTGGGGGTTTTTCAATATGACAGAAGCATGAAAAAGTGAGGCTGATGAATACACGTGGAAGAGTAAGCCCAGAGCAAATGGTGCAGATTTTCATTATCCTGCAAACCTATCTGGAATCTTTCCAGCAAGAAACACTGGAAGTGTTTTAAAAAGCAGAGATTTGAAAACTTCTGCATAGATCTTCTATATTTTTCCAGGGGCAGTCTGACTCTTCCCCTTTTTAGCTCATGTGATTAAATTATAAACTTCTTTTTGGAATCATATAGGTCAAATAGAGCTGTTTAGGTTTTGTGTAGTCTTTGCCATTTGCTAGTGTGACTTTAACCAAGCTCTTCAATATTTGAATTGAGTCTGGTACCATATTATCTAAAGCAGATTTTAGTTGCCTGTAAGAGAAAACTTCATTTACACAGCCTCTTTCTTCCAAAAATACTCTTCTGACTTCTTTTCACCCAGGAAGTTTTCTTTTTCTTAGCACAGATGTCACTTCCCTGGGGACAGCACTTTTGGAAACTCAGACTGAATCAGGGCCCTCTGGAGGATACCTTCCAACAGCGCCATGCACTAGTCTACAGAGTTGCCACACATGGAATGATTTGTAATTACTTTCTTCTTCTTCTTCTCCTTCTCCTTCTCCTTCTCCTTCTCCTTCTCCTTCTCCTTCTCCTTCTTCTTCTTCTTCCTCTTCTTCTTCTTCTTCTTTTGTGACAGAGTATCATACTATTGTCCAGCCTGGACTGTAGAGGCATGATCTCAGCTCACTGCAACCTCCCCCTCCTGGGTTCAAGCAATTCTCCAGCCTCAGCCTCCCGAACAGCTGGGACTACAGGCATGTGCCATCATGCCCAGCTAATTTTTTTGTATTTTTAGTACAGACGGGGTTTCACCCTGTTAGCCAGGATGATCTTGATCTCCTGACCTTGTGATTTGCTCACCTCAGCCTCCCAGAGTGTTGGGATTACAGGCATGAGCCACAGCGCCCTGCCAATTACTTACTTCTTAGTTAAAAAAAGGTATCACAGATGCTGTATGCTCAGGGTTCTTATATACTAAAGTCTGTCAATGGCCTTTTTAAAATCACTAGGTGAATAAAATAAAATTATATGGCAATGGAGAAACCTGAAGTTAGCTTGATTTTTTTTCTTTGTATTTGATTTTTATGCTTATATGGCTGAATAATTTTTAGAGCTTTATTGAAGTATAATTCACACACAATGAATTGCACGTATTACAGTATACAATATGATGTTTAAAAATATATATGTGTGTGTGTATATATTCCCATGAAATAGTCACCACCATGAAGATAATGAGCACATCCACGACTCCTAAATGTGATCTTGTGCCCACTCCCCCTTTTTTTGTGAGATAGGGTCTCACTCTGTCTTCCAGGCTGGAGTGCAATGGTGCAATCTTGGCTCACTGCAACCTCTGCCTCCTGGCTTCAAGCAATTCTACCTCAGCCTCCTGAGTAGCTGAAATTATAGGCATGCACTGAAATTACAGGCATGTGCCACCACGCCTGGCTAATTTTTTTGTATTTCAGTAGAGGTGGGGTTTTACCATGCTGGCGAGGCTGGCCTTGAACTCCCGACCGCAGGAGATTTGTCCTCCTCTGCCTCCAAAGGGCTGGGATTACAGACGTGAGCCACTGCGCCTGGCCCTTGTGCCTCTTTGTAATTGTTTTGAGCTGCCCACCCCAACTCTTTCACTCCCTCCTCCTGAGTCAAACACTGATCTGCTTTTACTCACTGCCTGTTGGCTTGTATTTTCTAGACCTATATGTAAATGAAACTATACAGTATATACTCTTTTTGGGGAGGGTTGGGGATTTGATTTCTTTCACTAAGCACAATTATTTTGAGATGCATTCATATTTTTGCTTAAATAAATATTTATATTGCTGAGCAGTATTCCATCCTATGAATATACCAAGGTTTATTTATTCATTCACCTGCTGATAGCATTTGCACTGTTTCTAGTTCTTTGCTAATATTAATAAAGTTGCTATGAACATTTGTGTACATATTAATAAATTGAAATTTATCAAAATAAGAGTTTTTGCCCTTTGAAAGACATCGTTTAGAGAATGAAAATACGAAACTATGCATTGGAAGAAAGTATTTGCAAACCACATATCTGATAAAGATCTTTAACACTCAATAATAAAAAATGAAACACCCAACTGAAAAAAGTAGGCAAAAGATTTGATCAGACACGTTCCCCAGGGTTCAGGTCTTGCTTCTAAACTTTGTCGGGCGGGACCGAGCAGCATTGGGTCTAGAGCTAATTCTTTCCTATGACAAAACTATCTCACTACTCTACCCCATGTCCCATGAGTTATGAGTTTTCCCAGTCTGGCTCTTGGGAACAGGAACAGTTTCTGGCTTTGTGTGAATCTCAGAAGTTATTTTCTTTAATTCTTTCAGGTGATTCTCTCCCTGGCCTCAGGTGGCTTCTTTACAAGCACATGTTGATCTGTACTCAGCTGAAGACTGAAGGAACCCTCTGCAAATCTTCAGATCTTACTATCTGTGAAGCTATCTCTTCTCCAGTCCTTTTCCCTGAGCCTTCATAGACTCCCATCTCCATCAACTCAACTCTGGGAAACCACTGGGCTCTGTCTGGGATCCCCCACCTGCACTACAGCCTGGAAACTTTCCCCAGGTTAAAAAAATGTGGCAACAGCAGAATTCACCTCAGTTCTTACTTGTCTCTCAGTGATCTTTATGGTTTGTTGCCTCATGTTTAATGTCCTAAAAACCTTAATTTCATACAGGTGGCCCAATTTTCTAGTTTCAGGTGGGAAAGTAAATCCGGCTCCTATTACTCCTTGTTGGCCAGAGTGAAACTCTCTGAATGCTTATACGGGTACCTAACAGTTACTGAACACATTTACTGATAGTTGTTTAATCTGGATTACAACCCTATCAGTGGCATATTATTTCCACCCCAGAGAGGTAGCAGAGATTTCCTGGGAGGACACAGATGGTAACTGGAAAGACTGGAATCTGAACTTGGGCAGTTTGAGTCTCAGCCCCATTTGCTTACATCATGCACTACATAGCCTATTTTTGAAATGTAATATCTTAATAAGCATTTCTCTCATACCTAAATTTTGTATATGTATGTGTAAATATATATAACTATAAATATATGTGTGTGTGCATATATATGTATATGTTTCAAAACAGTATAACTTATTCTATGGATATCTTTCTCTTACAATTTTGAATACACCTTCAAAAATCCATTCTTTAAATTTTTATTCAGGAACATCATATGTATGTTGGATTATCTTTGAAACAAATATTTATCAATGGGGGAATGACTCATGCTGTATTTTCTGACTAAGCTATAGTGGCCACAATTAAATGATGATGTGCTATTATGTTGCCATTGTCGAGATATTTAATGAAAGAAAAACACAAATATTGATAACTCTGAGTTGAAAAGCGATTTAGAACAATTGGATACAATGTGAAGAACTAGGACTGTCTTAACTAATTTATTGTATTTATAGTATCCATTTTTGTGTACACCAAAATGCTAAGTGTACAAAATAATCTATATTTAAGATTAAATAAGCTCCTTCGGTAAATATAAAAATTCTAAGAATAAGACAGCATTACATTATAGTGCAATTGTAGCACTTTTTGTTTTAGAGTGGTACATAGAATAACAACATGACTCAGCATTAATGGCACCTTTGATTTAATGAAATATGGCATAATTTATTTAAATGTTTTAATTTTTTATATTTATCCTCTGCACTAATGCTTATGCCTTATTTTAATAATTAAATTTTAGGCATGGTGTTCTGTTTATTACAGTTTCTGACATATGTGATTTTAATATGGTTGTTTTGTGCCCCATTTTATTTCTTTAACACTGTGTGTTTGTCCATTCTCATATTGCTATAAAGAACTACCTAAGATTGGGTCATTTACGAAGAAAATGAGTTTAACTGACTCATAGTTTCATAGGCTGTATAGGAGGCATGGCTGGAGAGGCCTCAGGAAACTTGCCATCATGGCAGAAGGCAAAAGGGAAGCAATCACATCTTCACACGGGAACAGGAGAGAGAGTGTGAAGGGGGAAGTGCCACAAACTTCCAGATCTCGTGAGAACTCACTCAATATCACAAGAACAGCAAGGGGTAAATCTGCCCCCATGATTCAGTCACCACTGGGAATTATAATTCAACATGAGATTTGGGTGGGAACACAGAATCAAACCGTATCACATTACAACATAATTTTTTCCCCTAATTTATTCCATTGGTATTCTTTTTTAAAGCTTTCTTTGAAAATGAGTTTTTATTAAGTTCTATGGTTATAAGGGAATTATTTTATTTTTGTTAGACTGAGTTGTTGCCTATATAATTAATTTTCCAAATGAACTTTCTCACTTTATCTTTTCTGTTTATGCTGCAGCCAGTTTGCCCCATATTTTCCATTCCCTACTTCAGTAGTGGCCTTCCCTGTCCTGCTGTGCAGTTCTGCATGTCACATCCCCATCAATCCCTCAATGTCTATCTCAAAAGCTCTATATTTAATATGATTTTCATAATGTTATGGGATTGGTACGACCTCTCCCTCTTTCAAACTTCGCAAGATGCTAAAAGGATAGCACCTTTTCCAAATCTTGTGGATTCTATAGATTCTCCCGTGAAGTTTAATTATTTATGTAATTGTGGGATAGGTTTGTTTTGTTTTATTTTTTAGTATATCTTTGTATTCCCCCAATTAAAGCAAAATGACTTGTACATAATGGATACTTCATAAATACTGGCTGAATTGAATTAAATTGATATATCTAGGTTATTAAAAACTCTATTATATGAACAATTAATTTTCCGGTTTTTCTGTTGTTGTTTTCTTTTGTTTTTGGAACAGGGTCTCACTCTGTCACCTCAGGCTGGATTTCAGATCTACAGTCATGGTTCACTGCATCCTCAACCTCCTGGGTTCAAGTGTTCCTCCTCACCTCAGCCTCCTGAGTACCTGGGACCATAGGCGTGCACCACCATGCTTGGCTAATTTTTAATTTTTTTGTACAGACAGTGTCTTGCCATATTACCCATGCTCAACTAATGTCCTGACATGATTTTTAAAATTATTCAGGAATCATTAATCTTAAGATTTAAGACGGTGGTTCTCTGCCTTTAGGGTATATTAGAATTACCCTTGTAAGGTTTTCTTTTGTTTGTTTGTTTTAATAGTAATTCTTGGCTCAAGCCAAATCTACTAAAACTATAATTGCTGAGAATGGGGCCCAGGAAATTATTTGTAAAAGCTCCACAGAATATTATGATGCTTGTGGAAGTTTAAAAATGCTAGTTTTAGTAAGCAATATGATAATTTTCTTCTGAGATCTATGCGGATTTTGGAACATTTCTTAGTTCTCCTAATAACTAGACATGTGTCTTAATTAAGTAAAATAGTGAAAGTGCTAGAGTGGACAAAATCTCTTTTCTCAGGAAAGAAAAAGAACAAATTAAATATGGGGTTTACTTTAAGCCATTTCTTCACATATTCAATATAAGTTTTTATGTAGAAATAATCCAGCTCTGACAATATTCTCCTTCCTTCATTCTTTGTCCCTCCCCACCCCAGTAGCATAGGCTACTATAAAAGGATATACATTATCACAACTAAAAGTAACTCATTTTTTTGGCAGTGTCAGCTTAATTTTGTGTAAATAGTCTGGAAACATTATTTTCATCACAGCAAGCAAAGCTCGTATAGACATGTTTGTAAGAGCATATTTATACACCACCCCTGGTAAGTCGTTAATCATGTAATGGGCACAGTTTCCTACTACATACTGAATAACCCAGTGTTAATCATCCCGAAGCATTCGTGTCTTTATTAAGAATTTATGTGATGAAGTTAGTTTCTATACAGATTTCAGAATAGCCTGTAGGGTCTACGTCCTCCAGAAATTTAGAATCTAAGACAAGTGAAAGAGTGTGGATAGGACTGAATTTGTTTAAATGACAGAACTGATAGAATAAATCTCTTCCCCCATTGGCTGTAAGTAGGCATGTCTTTGGATCCAAGACTACTAATGAATTTGCATAAACCATGGGGCAGAAAAGTGATGAGTCTTCTCTAAAGATACAAAGAAATGCCAAGTTTTGGAAAACCAGAATTGCAACATCTGAGTTCTAGAAAAGATAGTCTGGACTTAAGCTATGCATATCTTCTGTTATGCCATCAAATACCTGACCACTCTGACGTAAATTTGTGGCTTACCTATGAGGCATCTACAGGTAACAAATGTTTACATAGAGAATGCATTTTGAGTTAGTTGAGTCACAAGAACATAAGGGTTATGATCCCCCACTTAGTTGCTTTGAGCTCCCCAAACACACTCTTTGTGGCATCAGTCTGAGGGAGGTGTTTTTGTGTGATTGTGAAGTAGGATGTAAGGTTGAAGAGGACAGAAAATTTCTTTGGACATGTTGTGTCTGGAATTGTGCTAGTGATATAGTAACTGTTCAGTGAATGTTTGTTGACTGCATATTTATTATTTAATTGGAAAAATCAATGTAATAACTTCAATTTAAAACTTAGAGTTTTATTTTAATAACTTTTTAATTTATATTTTTTATTATAAGTTCCTACTTATAAAAGTAAATAGGTTTACTATAGAAAATTGGGAAAAAAACTTTAAAACCTTCAGAAGAAAATAGAAATTTTTATAATAACATTAACTAGAGAAACTCATCATAAATATTTAACATAAACAGTTCATCTGTGAGTGTTTTTATAAACATGATTTGGTGCACGCGTTGGAGGGGGCCCTATGGGTATACACATAGAAAATAACTGAAATTGCGTACATTAAGTTTTGGACTGGACAGATCATGAGGATTTTCTCATATAATTAAATGCTTTGAAACTATGATTGTTAGTGGCTACATAACTTTCAATCAAATGGATGTGACAAAATTTGTTGGACATGTACCCTATTTGGGGCTATTCAGGTTGCTTTTGTTTAGTTATTTTTGGTAAAAAAAAAAAAATAATACAATCATGAATATCCTTATGTGTTAGACTTCTAACATCACTGCTTATTCCCTTAGGATAATTTCTCTCTGAAATGGCTATAGAAATCTGTATACAAACTAAAAATTTTCAAGAATGTCTCTTGCATTTCACTCTTGACAACAGTGATAATCATGCTTTTTTTTCTAACTATGTAAAAGATAACATCTCATTAACTGTGAATTTGCACTCTATTAGTTGTACATAGCAATATGTTTTCATAAGTGGATGTTTAATTAAATAATTGCTAGTATATGTGATTTTGTTTTTGCTATCTTTTTCTTAGTGGTGTGTTAAAACTCTGTATATATTACAGATAGGAAGCATTTATATACTGCAAACATATTCCCCTCTTTGCTATTTCACTTTAAATTTTACATTACTTTTTGATATACAGAATATTTCTGTACATGTCAAAATATTAATTTGTGATTTCTTGTACAACCTTTGTTCCTAGGATGCTGTTTCTTAAATGACATTAACTACGTGTAGTCCATTTCAATTTTTTATGGCTTTATATTTTAGGTAGGTTTCATTTTAAAATTCATCTGTAGTTTATTTCAGTATAAGGTATGAGACAAATTGAATTTTTTTTTTTTTTTTTTTTTTTTTTTTTGAGATAGAGTCTTACTCTGTCACCCAGGCTGGAGTGCAGTGGCACAGTCTCAGCTCACTGCAACCTCCACCTCCAGGATTCAAGTGATTCTCCTGCTTCAGCCTCCTGAGTAGCTGGGACTTCAGGCCTGCGCTACCACACCTGACTAATTTTGTATTTTTAGTAGAGACAAGATTTCACCATGTTGGCCAGGATGATCTCGATCTCTTGACCTTGTGATCCACCCACCTTGGCCTCCCATGGTGCTGGGATTGTAGGCATGAGTCATTGTTACCCGGCCGAATTTTATTTCCTAATAATATAGTTTATTCAAGGATTGTTCCTATCCTCAGTTATTTTGTATACAAATTCAATTATGTTCCAGATTAAATTATTAAATTATGTCCCCGATTCCTTCTGTTTAATTAAAATACCTGCCTTTTTCACATTTGTGCAATTGTTAAAATAACATGTGGTAAAGTAAGTCTCTATTCTTTATAAAATGTCAAGACAATTCTCATTAGCTTCAAAATTGTAAGAAATCTTTAGAATCCTATTAACAAATACAAAAAGGGGAAATATGATATTTCTATTGAAATTAAATAATTTGCCTGAATTAAAAAATATGTGGGATGAATTAATATGTTTATAATATTGAGTTCTCCAACACATTATGCATATGCCCAGCACAAAAATCTTTTTACATAAATACACATCCCTTTTGTCATCTTTATCTTGGTCCCTCATCAAAGCTGTAACATTTTCTTCAACTAGAACAAGTGTATTTCATATTATGTATTAGCATCTATCTTAATATTTTTCTTGGGATTTTAAAAAATGGTTGTTGGAAATATGGGTTTTTATTTTTTGGTTATTGTGAAGGATGCTTCTATAAACATTTATGTACAAGTTTTTTTGAAGACATATGTTTTCATTTATCTTGGGTAGATACACAGAAGTAGAATTGCTGGATCACATGGGAACTCCATATGCAACCACTTGAATCACTTCCAGACTCTCTCCAGCTGCACATTTTGCATTCCCATCAGCAGTATATGAGAGTTCAAATTTCTCCACATCCTTATCAACACTTGTTATTATCTGGCCTTTTGATTCTAGCCATCCTAGTACGTGAAAAGTGGTATCTCATTGTGCTTTTGAATTGAAAGTTTTATGGTATGTTTAAATGAGCTATTGTTATCAAATAAAGCTATTCTAACTATTGTAACTGACTTCCCCCATGTCCTTCTATGTCTCTGTCACTCACATTGACTGATGCCTCCTGCACAGTGAATACTCCTGGCAGATGGGCTGCTTTCCAGCATCTACACAGGGTGCCGTGAGTCAAGGCCGTCCACTACTTAAAAATACAGGTTTTAAGAAAAATAGGAAAAACAATAGCATTGAGATGTTTGTGAATAGCACAAAAAGTGAAATGTGTCAGTTAGTGAGACCAGACCCAATTCCAATTTTAGGGGATTAAAATTTTATAATATTAACATATGTTGCTATAATTTAAACTTATTTAATTACAAGGAACTAGGGAGTAATGGAATTCTCACTCGAGTTTCCGTTGAACTTCTCTGGGATCAGGTATCCTAAAATGTTAGTAGAGTCAAGAGAATCCAATGGAAAAAAACCTAGTAAAGCTCTGAATACAACCTAATAGACTAAATACTGCTATATTGTTGAATGCCTAATCAATAAAAAGCAGCATTCTTAACATTTAAAAAAAAAAACCCAGATTCTGTGTTCATGCTAACTGGGGTCAAATCTCAGCTCTAAAACTTACGTGTTTGTGCAAACTTGGGCAAGTGATGCAGATAAGCTTGCAGATGTCCTCAAAGTCTTGCATTAGTGGTTGTAATTTATGCGAGAAATACCAAGGGGTATTTTAATGAGTGCACACATGCTAAAAGAAATGGCCTTAGCTTTATACCCCCAAATTTGCAAATTGTCACAAATATTTGCTCTAAGTTGAAATCATATTTGTACGACTGTAGGTATGAGTTTTAATGATTCTCTCCTTTAATAGTTTTTCAATTAACAAATCAAATCCTGCTACTAATGTTATTAAATAAAATGTTCCCACAAGTTTTTAAAATATTTATTTTGTATACAGTTAATTTTTCAGTTATTTCTAATTGATTTTTAAGAAACATCATCTATAAACAATGATGTTCTGGTAAATGTTTAATAACTGGCTCTGGAAAAATGTGTGTGTCGCGTGCGTGTGTATATGAGGAGATACACAGATTTATTACAAATTTTGCCTATGTAAAGGAATGTAGCACACCATTTACAAAAAGAGTAGTAAAATAGCAATAATTTTTACTGGCAGTTCAATATAATCAATTGATTCTCACAGAACATTTTCGTTGATATTTTCCAAACTCTCATATTTGTAGCCAACCTGTGGTTGCAATTCAACCATGGATTGAAAAGTAGAGTTACAACTCTATTCACTCTTTCCAGTAAATTTATAGTCATCAAATTGGGTGTGTGATCTGTGGTTAAACTCTATCTTACCCTTGATCAAGAGCAGACCAAGGACATTAATCCATGTTATCCAGGTCTTCACCACTACTGAGATTCTGCTACTCCGGAGGTTGTCTAGAGAATGCTGCCTGTAGTTGGAGTTCATTAGTCACTCTGTTCCTTCTATTGCAGAATCAATTGTTGAATCCTTTAACTGAACTGTAACTTTTTTTTTTTTTTGAGACAGAGTCTTGCTCTGTCACCCAGGCTGGAGTGTGGTGGTGTGATCTCTGCTCACTATAACCTCCACCTCCCAGGTTCTAGTGATTCTCCTGCCTCAGCCTCTCAAGTAGCTGGGATTACAGGCATGTGCCACCATGATCGGCTAATTTTCTCTTGTTATTAGTGGAGAGACACGGTTTCACCATGTTGGTCAGGCTGGTCTTGAACTCCTGACCTCAGATGAGCTGCCTGCCTTGGCTTCCCAAAGTGCTGGGGTTACAGGCATGAGCCACTACTCCCAGCCAGGACAGTAACTTTTAAGACAGTTTTCAGATATATCAACCAACTGTAGGCAACTAGGAAAAATTAACTTTTATTTTTCACTTTCTTCTTTTTATCTTTTCCATGTAACCTTTAAATTTTTCATATGTCTACTATTTTTCCAACATGATTTTTACAAAAGCTCACCTTTTATACTCCACCTGTATTGTTTACAATCCCTCAACCAGCCAATATACATTTATATTCTTTATGCTGACTCCTCCCCTGAGCAATATTCATAAATGCTGGAACTTGATTCAAAAATAAAATGTCCTCTTCAATCATTTAGAATTGAAAATTAGAGGTTCTCTAAACTTTTCTCTTATTCCTGGCAGCAAGTTTCTCTGGTTTCCTAGAGAATTTTTCTTCCGGCTGTCAGATAACATCTTTGCATAGTTACTTTTTATTTGTTCATCATTAAATGTTAGTTTAGAGTTAAATAATAGTTATACCTATTTCAAGGAATAAGCACTATATTAGTCTGTTCTCACATTGTTAATAAAGACATACCCAAGACTGGGCAATTTATAAAGAAAAAGAGGTTTGATGGACTCACAGCTCCACATGGCTGGGAAGGCCCCACAAACCTGGTGGATGGCAAATGAGGAGAAAAGTTACATTTTTACATGGTGGCAGGCAAAAGAATATGTGCAGAGGAATTCCCCTTTATAAAACCATCATATCTCCGGGAGACTTATTCACTATTACAAGAACAAGACCCACACCAATGATTAAACTACCTCTGCACCAAGTCCTTCCTGTGACATGTAGAAATTATGAGAGCTACAATTCACGATGAGATTTGGATGGCAACACAGGCAAACTATATCAAGCATCTTCCTGAAATTTTTAAATCCAGAATTAAAAAAAAAAAAGATGACATTTACTGTCTGTACTAGTTTATATAGACTCGGCAAAGCTAAGGAAGTAGGTAGCTGGTTAATTTATAATTCCAGAGTACTTTGATATTTCTTCCCTGTATTTGAAAAAACACAAAAGTGGACACAAGCTGTCCTGGTAATTAGCTTTTCTCTTTAGCATAGTCCAATCTCCAGGAATAGACCATGGCAGAAGACCATGCTCCTTTCCTGTTCTCACCACCCCGTCACCTGTGGCCTACAGGAGCACCCAGGGACTTCCAGGTGGCAGAGGGCTCTGCACGCTCAATGGTCTTTCCTCACCCTAGCTCTCATTCTCTGAACCACAAGATCATAGCAGGATTTGATTGGCATCTTCTCTGATTACTTCCCAGGCAGCTCCTCTTTCTCAGGAAAAGAATCTGATTTGCATTACTTCCTGTTAATGCTATTTCCTGAGATTTCCAGTATGTGGGTGGCATTCCCAATGCTCAGGGAGGTTTATCTCCATTTTCACTTCTGTTCATCATTTAAATAAACGTTTGAGAGCTGAAGGTATATTTGTGGTTTTGCTATTCTTCTCTGGAAGTCTGTATTTTAAAATAATCATTAAAGAAGAAAAAGCAAAAATATTCAACTAGAAAAATTATTTTAATTAGGAGTCACTTTGAGGCCAATTTGACCTGTTTCCTAATTAGCTGAAGAAAGTTTCACAGGTAGTCTTCACCTTTGATCCTTTCTGTAAACTTGAGACATCCTAGATGAATTTTAATACTACTTGAATAAAAACATTTCATATCTAGCTTTTGAGGGAGAGGTCAAGCAACGTAAGGAAGAAATACAGAAAGAGGGAATATTCCACTTAAATTAGAGAAACTGAAAAAATAAAAAGTAGGTCTGAAGTTCCAGCTAGCCTAAGAACTTTCACAAAACGATCTGAATTTCCTTTTCTCTCCCACTCTCCGGGCCCTTTCTTTTCCCCGCTCCACCACTAATGAGACTTGAGTGTAAGCAAATTCATTGTGATGCATGTGGTTCTCCTTCACACAGACTCTACCTGCAAATCTTGGTGTATTCATTTCCTACGCTGCTGTAGCAAGTTACACAAATTTACTGGCTTAAATCAACATGAATTAATTATTTTATAGTTCTGGTGTTTGGAATTCCAAAACAGGTGTTATGAGGATAAAATCAAGGGTTATGATTCTTCTGGAAGCTTCAGGGAAGAACATTGCTTGCTTTTTCCATCTCGTTTAGGCGGCCTGCATTCCTTGGCTCTGGCCATGGCTACACCGCTCCAACTTTGCTTTTGTCATCACATCTTCCTCTCTAACTCTCCTGCCTCCCTCTTTCCCTTACAAGGCACTGTGTGGTTACATTGGGCCCATCTGAATATTCAGGGATAATGTCCTCAAGAACCTTAACTTAATCACAGCTGTAAAGTCTCTTTTGTCACGTAAGGTAACACAGTCACAGGTTGCCAGGAGTAGGAGGCAGACATCTTGGTGGGGGGTTGGCGGGGGTTGGCACATCACCCTGCCTACCACATTTGTCTGTCATGTGTAACTTATACTGCCCTGTTTTTGAAAACAGGGTTACCATGATGAAAAAAAACTTCTAAGTTCTGCATTGATTTTTGTACATATGTGAGACAATTTCTGGGACAAATTTTGAATATGGAAGTTTATTCTTCTGCTTACCACAATGTAAACAGTATCAAGAAAATCCAAGCAATCAAATTTCTTTAGCATAAAAAACATCTGACATCACACTTTTGAGAACAGACAAATTTTACTTTGAGCCAAGTCAACGCAAAACTATCCTGACACTTGTGAAACCAGTAGGTTTCTCCAGACACACCAGAATTATCTGACTTGTTCTCTGGACTTTCTCATGAATGCCTCGGGGCTTTTAATTAGCTCTATAAGCTGACTTCATCAGCTTCTAAAATTAGGACTTTTCCTTTTATTAATAGGGTCCATACTTGACATCACTATTCACTGTTCTGTTACATTTTGTGTCAAAATCCTAGACAAGAGCACTAATGTTTTCATTGCGCAGGGTAAGAGCCGCAGACCTGGCATTCAGCAATATCTACAAGCCACTACAGTTTAATTTCCTCGGTTCTGATTGAGATACACCTCCCTCCCACCATCTGCATCCTTTGTCAGCAGGAAGCAGCCAGAGTGGTCATTGTCCGATTCCCTCCTGCTTCAAGATTCAGGAAATGAACAAGTCAAGGGGGGACTGAAACCAACCTCATGGGACTAGCTAGACTTACACACTAGGCTATAGGCAGAATTATAGCACTGGTGCACTTCGATCGACTTTTCTGCAGCTGTTTACCTGAGAGTCTTATAGCACAGTGACCAGCTGCTCCTCCACTGTTCCTATAGATAGAATCTCTGATGATGGACGTTTCTCCCCAAAAATTGTGTAAGGTATTTTCCAGATCCTGAATTCCACAGCAGGATGGCTAATCTGCAGGCCTTCCCCAAGGAGCCCACTCAGCACAGAAATGCGGTTTCTTCATCTCCCTGTCCCATAACTTCACCTCTCACTTCTTGACTAATCAGTGACCACTACCCTTTAGCCCATCATCTGTCCAGATCCCTTAAAAACTCCATCCCAAAACCTCCTGGGGAGGCAGATTTGAGGTTTCCTCCCATCTTCTCATTTGGTTCACCTACAGCTATTAAACTCATTCTCTCCCGCAACTCCCGCTGTTTCAGTGTACTGGCTCATTACTGTGCAATGGGCAATCAACCTGGTGGTCATATAGCACTTCATGGGTAGGAGCATGGGAAATAGCTCAAAATCTTGGCAAAAAAGTGGGACATATGTTTAGCAGAAGTATATGGATTAGTTATTGTTTCACATAATAATTTAGGGACTTCTTTTGAATGATAATCTGCTAGCGGCTCTACTCTTCCATTTTACAGTATCAGAAGATACACTTCAGGTTATTAGTGGCACCTCTGATCAGTCTCTACCAGGCCTTTGTAATACAGACTGTGAGTCCCATCCTAAGAACACAGGACTTCCTACTGACCACATCTTGTTGTGGGCCTCCCTGGAAAATGCAGCCGCCTCCTCTTTCTGTACTTTTCATTCAACCTGATCCTATGAAAATAGCTTACCAGCATATCCAAAGAGATCTTTTAAATAAAGATGCCATTTATTTTTGGATATGATGGTACAATAAGATCATCTAGTTGAAGGATATTCTCTAAAAGTTATTTATGTCCCAAGGCTGATTGTAAATCCAGAAAATCTTGTTGCTGAATCAGTTGGTATCGTGGGTCTTAGTGGTTGGCAAAGAAAAAAGTTGTGATTTCAGTTACAACTGAATGATGTAAATGTCTGATTCCCTCCTTTCTCAATGAACAATGATGTAAATTCATCAAAGACTTTAGACTGAACATAACCTGACCAGGTTCAACATAGATCACAATAGCCTTTTATTAGTGATAAAATAGTGAAAATGTTCTCTGAAGAGACCACAATATAGGCATATCAGGCTATACTATGAGGATAAAATATTCAAAACATCACTTCATAATGATAATAGAACTAGGGCCACAAAAAATTGAGGCATATTTGAGATGTTTCCTTAATTAGCAAAGTTTATAAAAGTTATCCTGTCCTTGAAGTTCTCGTTCCTGGCTAGATGGCATAAAAACACTCTACCCCATGACTCTCTCACTGAATGAAGCAATAAGCTCTATACAGAATTCAGGAAGAAGCTAAGTGCCCCAAAAGTCAATGATAGCCAGCAGCTTAACAAAAGAAAACCCAGTTTGATATAATACAACACTGACAGTGAGTTTCTCATTTGTCCTCACTCCAGAATCATCCTGCCTGGACTCAAAGGCAGCCAAAACCCGGAAGTACACAGCAGATACAGATGGAAAAAGCTCCAAAAGAATTCCTTTCCTACAAGTTTAAGAGCAGAAAATGAGACTCCTAAGTGTCATAAGGAGTGTGTGTATGTGGGATATTCTCTCTCTCTCTCTTTTTTTTCTGTTCTTTTCCATCCAGCCCCAAGGCAATAACATGATGGCATGGTAGAGGTGAAAATGAGGGGAGCAGTGGCTATAGGGAATCACTTCATGTAAGGAGAATTCACTCTGGCCAGGGAAGCTGTAGTCACAAGAGTGACTATATTATTAAAGTGCTGAAAGAAACAGTGGTGTTTTCTCTCTGACCTCATGCATTTTGGTATTAATATAGATGTAGACATGGGAATTGTGAAGCAGAACAGAAAAAACAAAGCCAATCTTCTGACTATAGTATTAAAAAGGGAGAGTGGAGCCTGGAATCATGAAGAAAACGTCAGACAGATGTTTTCTGTCTGATGGAGAAAAAAAAGGAAGGAAAGTGAGAGATAAATTGTTAAATGTTGTTTATGAACTCCAAGGCTCATCTGAGAGCTATTCATGAGTGTATCTAGTCTTGACAGTGTATTATCATCTTTGAGAACTTCATCAAAATGTAGGCCACCAGCCAGGCCTCAGAATGGCCACTGGGGCTATGCATAGGGAATAGACATAAGCAGTTCTGAAAGTAATAGAGAAATGAGTAGATATTGGAACTATAGCTGGAAGAGAGTGGGTCAGGAGTTGTAGAGTGACAAACCAAGAGCCAAGTCACAAATGAATTCCCTTTCACAATTGCCACAAAGAGAATAAAATATCTAGGAATACAGCTAACAAGGAAAGTGAAAGACCTCTACAAAGAGAACTACAAACCAGTGCTCAAAGAAATCAGAGAGGACACAAACAAATGGAATAACATTCCATGTTCATAAATAGGAAGAATCAATATTGTGAAAATGACCACACTGCTCAAAGCAATTTATAGATTTAGTGTGATTCCCATTAAACTACCATTGGCATTCTTCATGCAACTATAAAAAAATTATTTTAAAATTCATATAAAACCAAAAAAGAGCTCATATAGACAATGCAATCCTAATCAAAAAGAACAAAGCTGGGGACATCACACTACCCAACTTCAAACTATACTACAAGGCTACTGGTACCAAAACAGCATGGCATTGGTGAAAGAACAGACACATGGACCAATGGAACAGATTAGAGAACCCAGAAATGAGACCACACAACACATCTACAACTACCTGATCTTTTACAGACCTGACAAAAACAAGCAATGGAGAAAGGATTTCCTATTTAATAAATGATACTGGGAGAACTGACTAGCCATATGCAGAAAATTGAAATTGGACCCCTTCCTTACACCATACACAAAAATCAACTCAAGATGGATTAAAGACTTAAATGTAAAACCCAAAACTATAAATGCCCTAGAAGACAACCTAGGTAATGCCATTTAGGATATGGGCATGGGCAAAGATTTCATGATGAAAATGCCAAAAGCAATTGAAACAAAAGAAAAAATTGACAAATGGGATCTAATTAAACTAAAGAACTTCTGGACAGAAAAAGAAACTATCTTTGGAGTAAAGAGATGACCTACCAAATGGGCAGGAGAATTGCTGGAACCCGGGAGGTGGAGTTTGCAGTGAGCTAAGATCATGCCATTGCACTCCAGCCTGGGTGACAACAGTGAGATTGTGTCTCAAAAAAAAAAAAAGAAAAAAGAAAAAGAAAGAAAGAAAGAGGTAGTAAAGATATTCTCAGATAAAGAAAAACTAAGAGTATACATCATTAGTAGACCTGTTATTAAACAAGTACTAAAGTAAGTTCTTCTGGCAGAGGGAAAATGATATCAGAAAGAAACTTAGAGCAGTGAAGGAAGAGTAACAGAAATGCTATATATATACACAAATGTAATAGACTATTTTTCTCTCATGCTGAAATTCACACAATTAAAAAGTGTTATAGCATAGTCTGGAGAGGCTTTAAAGGATGTAGATGTAATATATGACAACTACAACAGGATGGGGAGAATAAAGAGATCTATATGGCAGGGAGGTTTCAGCATTCCATGTGAAGTAGTAAATATCAACCCTAAGCAGACTGTAAAAAGTTAAGTTTGTATATTATAATTTGCAACGAAACCACTTTAAAAACCTATACAAATAAATATAGTCTAAATGGAACAGAAAAATTCAAATGAAATACTCAAAAATTCAAACAAGGAGAAAGCATTAAGGAGAAAAAGAGAAATGTAAAACAGAGGAAGCAAACAATACGAAAACCAAAATGGTAAACCTAAATCCAAATATACAAAGAGTTACAGGGAATGTAGATGATCTAACCACACCAATTGAAAGATTTAGATTGTCATAATAAATAAAAATAAAATTTAAACCATAAACTATCTAAAATAAGCCCATTTTAAAATAATGATATGGATGAACTAGGCATACTGGCACATGTAATCCCCACTACTCAGAAGGCTGAGGTGTGAGGATGACTTGAGCCTAGGAGTTTGAGGCCAGCCTGGGCAACAAGGTAAGACTTCTTCTCTAAAATAAATAAATAAATAATGATATGGCTAGGGTAAAGATAAAATAATGGAGAACATAGCTGCAAATAGTAATGGATAAAAAGCTTATGTGGCTATATAAATATCAGATAAAGTACACTTTAGAGCAAGGAAAATTACTAGGGATAAAGAGAGACACTTCCTAATGATAAAATCACAAGTAAATATAATATCCTTTGCATTCCTATACCTAACAACAAAACTTCAAAATGAAAGGAACACAAATAAAAGGAGAAATTATAGTTAAAGACTTTGACATCTCTTTAAGTAATTAGTAAAAAGGTAGAAATAAAATCAGCAAGAAAAAAGAGGAACAAAAATAATACCACAGCCACATGGATTCAACTGATATTTAGGAAATGTCCTGTTCAACAATAGCAGAATACACATACGTTTCAAGAACACATGGACATTTATCACCATAGACTATATTCTTGGTCACAAAATAACAATTTAAAAGACATAAAATCAAACAAAGCGTATTTTCCAACCATACTGAAATTAAATTAGAAATCAGTAACAGGCAGACAATAATAAAATCTCCAAATTATTGAAAAGTAAACAACATACATCTAAATAATAAGTCAGATAGGAAATCCAAAAGGAAAGTAGGAAAATGGAACAAAAAATATCAAAATCTGTGGGATGCAGTTAAAGCACTGTGCAGAGGGAGACTCATAGTATTAAATAACCATGCTAGGGTAGACATGCCCAGAAACCAGTTTCTACCTAAGAGGGTTGCTCTATCAAATGGAGGACGGGAGCAAACACATTGAGGAACTCAAGTTGTATATTCAGGCTCTGTCAGGTTACAGGGAATAAGAGCAAGCTTAGGGAACCTCACTTAGTGAGAATCTGCATGGGGAATTAAAAGAAAAACCATTTTAAAAAAGAGTTGGAAACACATTGCATTCCTTCACTGGGATCCAGTCTTTGTCCACCATCATCCAGGGTACAACAAATGCATGGGCTTTGAAGTCAGGCATATTTCTGTTTTGATCCAGGATCTGCACTTACTTGTTAGATGATCAGAGGCCACATACTTGAGTCTTTGGCATACAGCTAATCCTTAATAAACTCCCAATAATAGGGTTGATGGTAGTAGCAGCAGTCGTAGGTCATAGCTTTAGAGATGCAGCAGCAGCCTCAACAGCCTGTGTGCTATTGATTCAGCTCCTGTGTTTCTGCCTTTCACTGCTTCTTTCATCTCTCATGTCTTTTTCCTCCCCTTAGGTCTAGTCTTGGGGTCTTTCAGGATTCTGTTTAAAGGATGAGCCTAGGGTTCTGTGGTTCAGCAGCACTAACAGCACAGGGAGACAGTGCTGCACACTGAGCATTTATTAGCCTATTTTGTTCTCACCAGGCCCCCACTAGGTGAATGGTTTTATCTCAGTCTTGTCAGTTATGAACAGAGATTCAATTTGTAAGAGAATGAAGTTGACCAACTGTCAATCCTGTGCGATCTTTCTTACACCACACTGTTTCTGGAGAGACTTCAAATAGTTGGCATTTCCTTTACTGTGTTTATTAAGTAGGCTCTTGCCCCTCCGACTTTAGGAGGCCACTTCCTACAGTAGAGCTGCTAACCTATAGCAAAACTGACTTGAGTTTCTCTCTCCAGTTTCCATCCATCAGCACTTGGCGGAAGTTCTAAAAGGCAGTGAAATGATTAAAAGCAGGTGGAAAAAAGAAGTGTAGGGCCACAGAAATCCACCAACCAGAACATCTCTTATTACATACTCAAGAGTAGACTGCTTGCATGCATGCCCTAATTTGGATTGCTAGGGAGTTCCCGGGTGGGGGGCCGTCAGAGGATTATTTAAACCTAACAGGCTCTGTTTGCCTCATTCCCTCAGGTTCTTGATGTTTTGGCAATCCATGTATTAGAAACTGTTCCACATCTGCTTCATTGAATGGAGTTTGCAGAGATACCAGGGACTATCTTAGGGAAGCAAGAAGAGCTCTGAGTGCAATGGGCCACACCCCAGGAGACAGCTCCCTCTGGCCTTCCTCAGCCTTTCTCAATAATCCATTCTAACGTCTGCATCTCAAGACTTTCCTGGCAGAAAGGATCTCCTTACGATGAACTGCATCCCCTGTATTGCCACTTAAGCCCACATCCTCTGGGAGAGGGTGAACAGCTGGCCGCCCTTTTCTGCATAATTATCCCTCAGGAAATCAAGCATTTGTTGCTGGTATTTTTAATACATGTTGAGATTATCGATGCTGCCAAGAATCTTGTTGAAGGGTGTTATGTGTCTTTGCTTTCCATATCCCAAGATGACACTGCTGGTGAGTTGTTTTCCACGTGTGTCAGGAAGGCTAAAATAACAGAAAATGTCTATATTTTGGAAGACTTCTGTATGAATATTGTCTATAGCCTGATGGTAGAATCTGTTGCCACTTAGGCCCCTGCCTCTTGACCTTGCAAGATTATCTAATGGCTTTGCTCAAACATTATTTTGTTCTGTGCCTTGTCCACTTCCAAATGTGTCTAGGACTGCTGAGTTGTGGGAGCCTCTCTCTTCTTCAGTTCCCGAGTGTTGCTCAGTTACACTACATTCTTTGAAAGGACTTCCCTCATCATCATCACATTTCATTAGCCTTCCTGGCTTGAGTTCTTTCTGCTACAGCTGCTTTCAAATCTTGGGGTCAGTTTCCATTCTATCCCAATTAATGGGCTGTTCTTGAATTATGGTGGCTGCCTGTCCTGTTGAAATTTAGCTACCAGCCTTACCCTAAACAGTTTGCTCTTTTCAAACAGTGGTTCTTAAACTTGGATATGCAGTGAAATTTCTGGAACTCCAGTAAAATACAGATGAGCAAGCACCATCCCGGACCTGTTGAATCAAAATGAACTGAGAAGAGTTCCTCATGCAGATTATTAAGAGAAAGCTTCCATTGGTGGTTCTGAAGTGACCAATGGTTAAGTAATTCTGAACTATCGCTAAATAACTGTGGTTCTCAGCTTCAGTGTGCTTCAGCATCACCTAGAGGGCTTGAAAAAACACTTTACTGTGTCCCACTCTGGAGATTTGCTTCAGTGGGTCTGGGTGACGTCCAACTGTTTGCCTTTCTACCAAGTTTCTAGCTGGTGTTAATGCTGCTGCTGTAGGATCACACTTTGCAAATGACTCTTTTAGAGACTCTTTTTACTCTTCGGTTTACAGAGTTAATAATTTGTACAAGATGAAGGAGAATATAGGTGTTTCCTTCCAAGTGAATTTCCAACATGTTTCAAGAACATGTTTCCTTCCAAGTGAATTTACTTGACCAAAGATAATGACTGTGACATGGGATTAATAAGTTAAAACCCTGAGCAGGGAGGCATCCCACCAGACATAATTATGCATGAACGGGCCAAGTGGACATTGGTTGATTTCTTACCTGCCTGACATCTCTTCATGTATCTTCCATTAAAATATTCCCCTTATTAAGAACATATTCCATATAGATTGAATGAAATAACTCCTTCTTCACTTCCATCATGGGGTGGACACATGTCCTCGACCTAACCTATCATAATTCTGCATTACCTTGTCACAGATTTTGGATTAGCAGATGATTCATCACCAAAGTTAGACAGTGAGTGCTGTTTCTGAATTTTGCTGAGATTCTCAGAAAAGAAGCAGTCTTTCCTTCCACCTTGTACAAAGAGCCTATCTTGGGGAGACAAAACCAAACCAAAATAACAAACCAAAATCAAACAAAAACAAAAGCAGATCTGAAAGATGTAATGGGAGAGAGAGAAGTGACTGAGGGGGCATGAATCACACACCCCAGCTTCTCAGCAACATAAGAAGAGCATTTTGTTTTTATCTAAGCTATTTTGCATTGAATTTTTTATCACTCTCAGCCCTATGAATTCTGTCTGATACAATGCATATTCCCAGGTTACTACCATCCTAAGCAAATTCCTATCCCATAATAAATTGAGATTTCTAAAACATGAAAAGAATGAATGTACTTTGTGTAACATTATGGTACATAAAAGGGTTCTAGTGGTCAAATACATTTGGGTAATGCTTCAAATTATATCACTCACATGAAACTGCATTTCACATACTGGTATATTTAAGAACCTCAGAAGTTCTGATGTAATAAATCACTTATTTTTTTTTTTTTTTCAAATTCAGCATTTCCCTAACATATTTGACCATGAAGACTCCTTTTTGTGGAGCTGGATCTCCATCATCCCTAGCTTTTATTTTATTTCTGTGATGAACTTGAGGAAATTTTATAATGGCCTATAGTCGAAGTATCATTCTTACATATAAGCCATTCCTCCAGAAAACACATTATACCTGTTATAGAAGAAATATTTCTTGAAAACAAAAGTCATAAGGCCCCTTTCCTGAAAGAATCTCTCTATAAAAAGTATTACTTTTTAGCTTAGACTATGAAAAATTAAGTGACATGATTGAAGTAAGGGAAAAACTTTCTTTCTTTGATTTCAAAAGAGACCCGTATTTTCTCAGCAGCTGGTCTCTCTTTCCCATACAGTTTCGGAGATTGGCCTCAGAATCTGCTGTGGTGAAGGGCATTTTGCACTGGCTCTTCGCAAACCTGTAAAGATAAAGGACATGGGCCTAAACGTCACTTCCCGGGGAAGAACAAACTCGTGGCTTGAGGTTAGGAGGAAGAGCTAATCGGATCCACATTCTCTTCTTATATTCCTGCTGGCACAAGAGCAATTCTCTGATTCCTATCTACTCTGATTCCCTCAGCTACTTTTAAACAAACGGAAAAATAATTCTGGATTATTTTTCCAGATAAGAACAAAATATTTATCTCTTTCACTCTGGTGTGGTCAGGGGTAACTCAGAAAGTTGGCTGAAGCTTGAGTGCTGAGTGATAGTGTCTAAATGTCATTCAGCTCTGCCAAGTCTCTAGCCCTCGGGGCCACTCTGCTGGAACCAAAGTTTTCTCTGCACTTCTTATACTGTAGCCCAAGCTCCAAGGGCCCGTGCTTCTATTCAACCTTTCTGTTCAACCAAGCCTCACTAAGTATGCACTCTGCCCTCTACTTATATCCACCATCTTGGTCACCACATTCCTTGATACCAAAACCTCACCAGAGTCAACACATTGCTACAACTGCATAACGTTTATTGCATAGCACTGAAGGGAGAGACGCCACTTTCCCTTTCATTTGTGTGTGTTTATGCCCCTTCAAAGGGATCCCAAAGCAGCACTGCATATGGCTGATTTCTTAAAGATACTTCTGTGAAATAACTCAGAATAATTTTGGTTCCTGATTTCATGAGGATGAAAAGGTAAGTTTGATGAAGTTGTGATTGGAAAACAAATTTCAACAACTAAAACTGAGCTGTACTCAGAAATGCCCCTTGGTGCAGCCAACACATTGCTACTGAGGTGAACCCTGTGTTCCTGACTTGGTCTTGCCCCAGATGAAGTTCTCCAAAGGTGCTCCTACTCCCCATGAAAATGGGCTTCTAGAGCTCTCACTTTCCCTGCCTAGATATAGCTGAGTCTTATATTCAAGCCAGAAAACCCAATACAAGGTCACCAAATGAAATAGCCAAAATAGCAAAGGTAATATAAAGAGAATGCCATTGACATTTTACACATCTTGAGTGACTGGTAGTCATAGAGATACATGCATACAGTTTCCACTTACCTTATTCTATGTCAGAGGCTAGAAAAACATTTTCTTTAAAGAAGCAGACAGTAAATATTTTAGGCTTTGCAGGCCATCTGGTCTGTGTCTGAATTACTAGCGTAGCTCAAAACCAGCCATAGACAATATGCAAATTAATGGGCATGTTTGTGTTCCAATAAAGCTTTATTTACCAAAACAGGTGGCAGGCCAGATTTGTTCTGCAGGTTGTAGTTTGCCAACCTCTGTTTCATGTGATTGAGGTATTTCAAGATCTTCTATCTTTGAAGTGTAAATGAAATGCTTGTAATTCATTTTGCTGATCTACATATTGAAAAAAGGCATTTGATTGATATTTTCTTTTGTTGTTGTTCTTGGTCTTCCACTCAAATGTTCAGTGCTTTATAATTATGAACTGTTGAAACATGCCTTTAAGGTCTCAAATTGCAGTTAACTTGGGAGCTTGAGATATGAACAGTCTGGGAAATGTTTATTTAACTCAGTCATATTGCCAGAGCTAAGTAGGTATTTCTCAGCCGCTCTCACAAATACAGAAGTTAAACACAGCCTTAATGCCACCTCAGGTCTACATGAAAAGACAGCAGAGGTACCTGATTCTTCTAAAACATCTATCAGTTTCTTCACTGCGACCCATTCCCGAGTAGTTTTAAGGCCAACATTATTTTACACCCACTTTCTGTAGCTGAGCCAAGAGGGTAAAAACTTTCTCCTACTTTGTTTTCTGCCCTCTTTCCTTTCTTTTCCATCCCTAGTTCCACCCTTTTGCAATTATGCCTTCAACGAGTGTCTAAAAATAGGCATATGCAAAATTAACATCAGGATTAAGAAAAAGATATGAAGTAAATGTAGATGCACTATAGTTCCATGTAAGAAGATTTCAAATTTTGAAAAATATTTCACTTTATTTCAAGAATGAGTTAAATAGTCTTGCTTTTATTCAACAAACAAGCATGGAACATCCAGTATCTGCCTGACACTGTGCCTTGTATTTTACATGAATTGTCTCATTTAGACACTATGAAATTGTGCTGCCTAGTGACCCTCTCCAAAACGTAGTAAATTCAAACAAGAAATAGCATTTTCATGATTTTAGGCGCTATTGAAAAGCAAAAGTGGGCTTATATGCAAATATCCTGTTGGTTACTCTGCTCCTGGAACCGCAAGAAGATTTTAAAGTGAAATCTATCAACAAGAAATTAAAAATGTAATTTCACTGAGAAATGATTCTAAATAGTATTTTTAAAGTTTTCTTATTTTTAACTTTTCCCAAATATCCACTTAAAGGAAGAGAAAGCTGAAAGGGCACAAAACGCCCTTGAGCGTTCATGTCACAATTCTCCAGGTACCTCTTATCTGGAACCTCAGATGGTTTGGCTGCTCAGCCCTCGCCACCAGGCCCTCACCTTGCAGCCCACCATCCTGGGCTAGTCACCTAGTGGCAGAAGGCTACTGACAGCAAGAGAGCAAGGCCCAAAGGGCAGGTACTTTCAAGCCTCTGTCTGGATTACTTTTGCACTTGTTGCATTGGCCAAAACAAGTCATTGGTCAAGGAGTAGAGAAATAGGCTTCACCACTTATAAGAGAAGCAGAAAAGTCACCATGAAAAATGTCATGCATACAGAGATGTACGAATACATTGGGGTCATAATCACAACAATCTACTCAGCCAACTCAACCTATGATAGCCGTACACATTCTTTCTCTAAGGAAACACACAAGCTCTAGTATGAAATACAATAGGACAAGTTCAAGAAAGATTATCATACTCTTTTCTAATATGAGCCACTGTCATGGTACCAGGGAGATGCTGAAGGAAGAAACACAGTGAAGAGGTCACAGCTAATTGTGGAGAGAAATTAGAAGACCACCACAAAAAGAAGAGGGGAAAATTGCTAAAAAGAGCTTCTAATAGAAAAGAGTCACCTTAAGGCACTACTGGTCTCTAAGAGCAAAGTTAATTTTTTGACCTTAGAATTGAAAGGGAACAAGGAGAAGAAGAGATTAGAGCCAAAGAGAAGAGAAAAGGAATAAAGAATAACAAAATAACTCATTGAATATGATGGGAATAGAGGAAGGGAGAGTAAAGGGGTTAAGTAAGAAGGAAAGAAGGAGTGAGTGAGTGAGTGACGGGGGGTGGGGGGGAGAGAGAGAGAGAGAGAGAGAACACCACAGGGACCCTACTTAAAGGTCAGATGCACTAGAGAGAGTTTATAAACATTTCTCAGACTGGTAGTAATGAGAAGGAGGAGCTTTGATTCTGAAACTTATTTTCCTTCATTAGTTAGTTTATCTAGTTGAAATCAAACCCCAGAAGCAAATTCCCTGTAGACCGCAGCATAATAAATAGGTTTTTGAGGTCTTTTCTGCAAGCCGCTGAATGAGTATCCTCCAACCCTTTTATTATTTCCTCCTAAAAGAGAATTAGAAAAGGGTGCCCCTGGCACACAAGCCATAATACGACCAATGCTGGCAAACAGGAAGGCCGGAGGCTGCACTGCCAGGGTGTGGGTGTGGTAACCCAGGGGCCTCACAGAATGGTGCTGACAATTATACTCGGGTGGAATTATGGCTTTCCACCTTGTATAGCTGTCCCATTGGAAAAACAACGAATAAAAAATAATCGGAAAAAAAAAAGGCCTCCCTGCACTTACTATGGGCCCCAGATTGATACTGTATTTAAGAACTGAACCCCTTATTTGGAAGAATGTATCTTCTTCCTTTTAGGCTTTGAAATAGAAGAAAAAGTTACCCTTCTCTGGTGCCCCAGTGAAAATCAGCACACCACATAGCCCCAAACACTTGGCAGGAATTTTCAAATGCACATAGATGTGCATGAACACAAAGTCACTATTCATGAACATAAACATAAAGTCATGAACATAAAGTCATTATTCCTCAGTGTATTTCCAACAGGCATGTAGGATTCTACAGAACTGGGGAGCCAAGAAAGGAATGAGATACGCATTGCCTCTGCTATGAAGAGTACATGGAGATTGTTTTGTGGGAATTGAGCAATGTAGCCAGGAAATGCTGAACTCACAAGGGCTAAAATGTAGTGGCTGTTTTTGTTATAATTAAAACTTTCAGGCTGATTCTGAAACTCTGGGTTTTAACTTTTTGTGGGAACCAGACCTTCCAGTTAGGTTTCTAGCACTTCTTGCTCCTAGTTAGTGTAAGTGTAAGGCCACAAAACAAAACAAAATAAATAACTATCTTCAGAGTTAGGAGGAGGAGAGGGAGTGGGAGAGGTGCTGTGAGTGTGAACCTCTTTGCCAGTCATGGTCCATCCGGGAAAGAAGATACTATTTTAATCTTTCACATAGAGCGGATTTAATTCCTGGGATTGGTGACACAAGTGATAGAAAAGCCAAAAGACCAAACAAAGGAAGATGACACGATCAAAGATTATCAATAGCAGGAAGCTTCTCACATCCCAGGTAGTCAAGACCAGCTGCCAGGAACATGCTTTGGGACCTAGAGTCCCAGGAGGCCCTGCAGTGGGAGCTGGAGCCACCCAGATGCTGCTGGTGGAGATGCAGTTGGAGTGTCGTGCCCTCCCACGTCTTAGCTAATGCCTCTTTCATTTGGGGGCACATTATTCTTTAGTTCACTAACTGGCTTTCTTAGAGTCTTCTGAAGATTCCCCTTTCTCTGACCACCTCCTCCTAGGGATCCCTCTGTGGGCTCCTGGTCACCTCACTCTTTCATACTCTTCCTGGGCAATGAGATCCACACATGGGGCTTTGCTTTCTACTCAAAAGTTGATGAATCAGAAATGTCTCCACCCCAAAACTCTCTCCTGAGCTTTGGACTCCAATAGTTAAACTACTCCTATATATTTTCACTCAGATTTCCTCAAAACATATCAAACTTAAAAACTACAAGCAAAACCACCTCCGGATCCTTCCTGTGCAGCACTGCCCCCCTGCCCAGATCAATGGCACTTTGTGCATCCGGCTGCCTAAGCAGAAACCTGTATGTCAACGTTGAGACACTTTTTTCTCCCACCACCTAGGGGAGAAAAACGCCATTCATCTTCTTCATATCACACTGAGAATTTTCCCAACCTGTCCATCTTGTGGCTGGCAACCTTTGGTTCAGAACATCATCATTCCATGCCTAGATTGTTCCTACAGTTTCCTGATCCATGTGCCTGTATCCAGTCTGGATCCTTTTCAACCAATGCAATCTTTCTCAAAGGTAAGTCCTTTTAATGCCTTTCAGTGCTCCCTCACTGCCCTTAAGACGAAGTCTGAAGTCCTTAACATGGTTTACAAAACTGTCATAGCATGACCTTACTTATAACTCTTCATCCCAGTCCTCAACTTTTCTTCATTTCCACTCTTAACTCTCTTCTCTTTCCATTTCCTTCTCCTCATCCTCATCTCCCCTTTCTCCCCTCCTTCCCCAAACTCCCAATTCAGGTTATGTGTTAAGTTTTCTTAACATGCCATTTCTCTCATTTTCAAACTTTATCTCAATAACCTCTCTTTTTGGGAGATTTCTTCCACGTGATTCACTTCTGCCCAACACAACAACATAATGGCCACCTTCATCAGGCTAAATCCTACACAATCTTTCCTTACCTCTCTTCCTTACCTCTATGACTTTTTTAGACGGCTTTCCTCTTTCCTGTAGAACTGCACTTTTTCTTTGTAGACTTTAACATGATGTACTCTAATATCTTGATCCTGTTATCCTATCTTTTTTTCAAAAATAGATTCTTGAGGATGTAACTATGCCTTTTTCCCCACTGTATCTTCAAGACAAGGCACAGGGCTTGGCAGAAAGAATATCTATTTACTGAATAAATAAATAAGCTCTTCTGCTTTAAATTTATTAAATATTACCTATAACAACCAGGACTATTTTTGCTCATGAATTCGTAATCTTGAAGTAATTATTACCTTTAAAATGACTATATTTTAAAAGTCACTTCAGTTTTGTAGTTGTACTCCTGTATACCAAGCCTTAGGATGTTTGAAAAAACTGTCCAGTTGTGTTCAATATATGAAAAGTATAATTTATCAGAAGGAAAATCTGATGGATAAAAAAAGACTCGAAACTATACCAATGTCTTTTTAATCTAAGGAAAGACTCAAAAATTTTTAACATTTGACTTTATAAAGACATCAAATTGTCTTTATAAAACCTGTCTAAAACCTGTCTTTATAAAACCCCTAAGACCAATGAATGGATACCATAAACAAAGCATAGCTTCCTTAGAGTGAAGCTTACCCTCTGAAGACATGGAATGAGATGAGTCCCCCAACACTAAGTAATCCAAATGTGGATCAGGTCAAATCATCAGGTACAGGTGGACTCCTCACCTGATTCTGAGGTTCTTTCTAACCAGCAGTGTGATTCTGATTCTGATGATTTATAAATTTACCTCTAATGCACATACAACTTTAGACATGGAAAATATCTTAGAAGTTAACGCAGACTCTCAGGGTAGAAACCTCAAAGAAAGTTACTGCATGAACCTTTGAGTATGCCTATTTGGTTGAATAGCTAGAATTTTAAGAGAAAGTTCATTTTTAAAACTGAGATTAAGTTGTTTTCCAGTTAGGATATTTTTAAATGATTATCTTTGAATGACAAACCTCTAACATATTAAGTAAAGTTTAAAGTAGAACTCCACAAACATCAGTTTTGCCTCTCAGCTATTGACTGAGTATTCAGTGGGCAATAGGCAGTGTGTACATTTAGGCTGTTATCCAGCCATCACAAAACCATAAAGTTGCATAGTTCATCTTGGTTGTCATTTGGTCTCCTTTTTCTGCCCAAGTCCTACACCTACCTTATCTCTCAGGGCTTTAAAGCTTTCTCCGTGATTCCCAGATTCTTCCCTCTCTGATGCCACATCTGTAACCACTCCTCCAGTTAGTGTGCCACGAACTTTTGGGTACATGTCAAGCCACCTCAGTTTCTCCAGTAGACTCGTCTTTGGAGACAGGTTTTAGACCACATATGTGTACAGTCACCTTTGGGTATAAGCGTGCACTTCTGAACAGGGCTGCCACATTCAGCATTCCAAGAGAACAATTCTCGACCATCACTTTCTATATTTATAAGACTGGGTCTCCAGGAAACATCCAAGGCCTTTGTGATTCCCGCTTGGCTCTCTGTTCCTGGTTTTTAACTCCATGGCATTATAACTATTGGCTTATCCCATAATTTTTTGGTTAGAAGAAAGTGTGTAAATATGAAAAAGAAACAGAAAAGACTGGGACAATTTACCAAAGATACATCAGTAAGCAAATTAATTCTATATCAAGTAGAAATCCTTGCTTTCAGCCTTAGTACTCAAACTCGTGCAACACTTCTTTCTTATCTAAACTACATATTTAATTTTCATTTCCTCAGGGCTCTGCTAAATGAATCATTATCTGATCTCCAAAAAATTATTTCAATAGATTATTAATGCTCAGCATTATCTATTATCTTCTCCTAGAAAATATTTGCATTTTGAGAGATACCTTCCGTGTCTTAATTAAAATATTGATCAATATGTTAATTTTAGGCATCATTCCGAACATTTAGAACACTTAAGACATATTAAATCTAAGAGAAAGGCATTTATGCTTAGTGCTGTTCTAATTCGTGGTTCTTGTCATTAGGAAGTTTTTGAACCCATGCTGGCAAAAATGTTCCAAGAGCGGTTAGTGAGGGACCTGATTTAGGTCCAGTGGCTACAGTCCAGCTTCCAGACTTTATCCCTCATGGCATTGTAACCCTGGACACATATATTGGCCCTCTCTCTAAATGGTTGTTGCCATGACAAGAAACATCATTAGAATTTGTCGTAAGTCATTTGTTATAGATTGGAAACGCCCCACTGAAAAACCCTTTAAATATGAAATTTTTGTTTACTAAGAAATGCCTGCGTTTTTTAACTACTAATTACAATGGGATTTAGAAAAGTCATACTGTTGTTGATGACAAAGGAAGTTACACACGGAATGGGTGTGGATAAATAACAGCAAGGGCTTCCATCTCTCCGAGTTGGCCTAGTGGTGTTATTTGGCAAACTTTCTTTTTTCCCTAGCTGGTTTATTCATCTTCTGTTTACAGAATCTTGAGCCTCTATTTATACTTTAAAGGCAACAGAACTTTACTTAGTTTCTAAGGCAGCATTGCCTTAGGAAGATCATAGAACATATCCTGAGTGTGACATTTGACCTTTAAAGATGGATCTGTTGTTCAACTCCAGAGGTGGACCTCTGCAGCATGTTATTTTAGAGGGCAGTGTAGTCCACTTCACCGCAACCTAGAAAATAGCAAGCTATTTGCTCTCCAGTAGTGACCATTTTTTCCTAAACAAATGGAGATAATTGTCTATAAAATATGCTATAATTTGGGCCACAGTGGGTCATTTCTTTTAATCTAATCATCTTTCCTTTTTATATCAACAATATTGATTAAAGATATATATATATTTTAAAACAGCTCCTTCTTCTTTCTACTAAATTACCTATTAAAAACCCAGAAAAGCATAAACACTCATAACAACAGAGAACACTATAACTTACAAACAGCCCTTTGCCAGAATCTGGGGTAAATTTCTACTAATTACAAGGATGAAATAACTGGTTTGAAGTAAAGAAAGCTTGATTAGGCCACATGCCAAGTGGTGAGTGTCAGAGATTAGGTTTCAAGAGGCTGTAAGTAAGGAAAGGAAAGGGTCCCAAATAAAGCAACGCAGAACATCAAAAAATGGAGAAGCATTTTAAGTTAGAGACTTTTAAGGAAAAATAAAGTTTATGCAGTAGTAACAACAGGTTTGGAATAACAAGAACCTTCACCAGATATTCAGTAAAATTTTTACCATATAAACCTGTTAGCCAGTCATTGCTAAGAAATCTGGTTTTTGTTCTGCTTTGTCTGAGGAAAGTTAATGAAATTGATCTGAAAGATTAAGAGTCTCTGAGAGATACCGTCTACTCATTCTGTCAACAGTACAGTTCTTACCACAACTTACTATTGCAGAAGAAAATACAAAAGCATGCCTGGAAACAGAAATAAATATATTTCCTAGTTAAAAGATTGCTAGTAAGTGCTAGTAAGAACCTAACAGCATTTTCTTAATATATGTAAAAGTTTGAAATATTTTCAATTTTTACTCTAATTAACATTTATGAAATTAACAGGTTAGAATAAAAAGTTCTAAGGTTTCTCCTTCAAAAATCATGTCCTAAAGTGTAAAATTGACCTTGATGATAGCACATGACAAAGTTTCTCCAAAATCCCTACTAAATACCTACAAAGAGGAATTCCACTGAGAGTGATAGCAGTGTAGGCTGTTTCAGATCAACAATCAGGCAGAATACAAGTCAAAACATGGACAAAATACTTTTAAAAATCTGCTTGAAAGGACCAGAAATCTGTCAATGTAATGATAATTTCGAGATCAAGATTTAAAAGAAGAGGGAAATCAAATAATTGCCAGTTTCAAAACAAAAAGCTGCATGTGAATGGCTAAGAGGCGGAGCAGGTCTTTGGCAGATACAGTGAGGCAGAAAGACAAAATTTGGAGTTTAGAATCCATGAAGAAAAGACCCTGGTAAAAATGCCAGGTTTTCGCTTACTATCTTAAAGGCTACATCTTAGAAGTAATGGTAAAATGGAAAGAAGAGTTCTCACAAGGACTGAAACAAATTTGAGTATTCTAAATATCTATTAGATTAATATAATCTGTCTCTAGTTTAGTTGTCTACCTGAAGCAAAAGTAAATCCTATTATTATTAATGGAACATCGTAGAACACCTTAAAACTCCATTCTATTTTTTCCAACACAATGTATATACTCAAACAAAAATAATCAGGCATAGAAGAAGATAATAATTAACCAAAGCACAGCAGAAAAACATAAAGTAGCAATAAATCAGTAGGAAATTATGATATTGGATTATCAGGCATAAACATTTAAATAACTATGTACATATACCATGTTTGTGAAATGGTAAACTGAATATACTCATTGCCTAATATTGATGAATAGATTTAAAAAAATACCAATCAAAATATCAGTAGGCTTTTTAAATGGAAATTCATAAGCTAATGTAAAATATGTATGGAAATGCAAAGGATCTAGTGGAAACAAAATAATTTTGAAACAGAAAAAATATTGGAGGACTTATGCATAAACAGAATATAGAAATATACCCATACTTTGTGGTCACACTTATTTGACAATGTGCCAAAGAAACTCAATAAGGGAAATAAAATATTTCCATTAAAAGGTTTTAGAACAATTAGATGTCTACATGGAGAAGATGATCTTCAGCCCCTAACTCACACCATATACAAATCTATTACTTATTTATTTATTTATTTATTTACTTTTCTTTTATCTAAATAGGTTTTTGGGAAATAGGTGGTGTTTGGTTAAATGTGAAAGTTCTTTCGTGGTGATTTCTGAAATTTTGGTGTACCCATCACCTGAGCAGTGCACAATGCACCCAATATGTAGGGTTTAATTCCTCACCACCTTCCCACCCTCTTCCTCAGGTCCCTAAAGTTCATTGTATCATTCTTTGTTTCCTCATAGCTTAGCTCCCACTTACGATTGAGAACATACGATGTTTGGTTTTCCATTCCTGAGTTACTTTACTTAGAAGAATGGTCACCAACTCCATCCAGATTGCTCTGAATGTCATTATTTTGATCCTTTTTATGGCAGAATGGCATTCCATAGTTTATATGTACCACATTTTCTTTTTTAAAATTTCAGTAGGTTTTTGGGGAACAGGTGATATTTGGTTATATGAATAAGTTCTTTAGTGGTGATTTCTGAGATTTTGGTCCCCCCATCACCTGAGCAGTGTACACTGTACCCAATGTGTCATCTTTTATCCCTCATCTCCCTCCCACCCTTTCATCTAAGTCCCAAAAGTTCATTGTATCACTCTTACACCCTTCCATTCTCATAGCTTAGCCCCCACTTATGAGTGAGAACATAAGATGTTTGGTTTTCTATTCCCCAGTTCACTTAGAATAATGGTCTCCAATTCCATCCAGGTTGCTGCTATTGCCATTATTTTGCTTTTTTTATGGCTGAGTAATATTCCATGGTTACAGCTGCCATTTCTGTGGTTCAGTTGACTCAGCTGTTCCAGCCTGTCGGCACTGGAGAATACAAATGATCTGGACAAAGAAGGGTCCCCACACAATGCAGGATTGCAGCTGCCCCTGCCTCCAGGAGCTTTGTTCCAGGGAGAGATGAGAGCTCTGCCTGTAGAACCTTGGCTAGAATGGCTGAAGCCCCCACAGGGCAGCCCTATCCAATGAGGACGAATGTATCAGGGGCCTGTTTAAAGAAGTGATCTGGCCATGATCTGGCAAAGCAGCTGTGCTGCATTGGAGGAGACCTTTACTTGTCTGGGCCATTTGAACTCTCCAAAACCAGCAGGCTGGAAAGGCTGAGTTGACTAAATCACAGAGATGGCAGCCACTCCTCCCCACAAGAATTCCATCCCATATCAGGCAGACTCCAGTCTGTTGCTATCGGTTGACAGGAATCCCAAGCCAATGTGTCTTAACCTGTGACATGCTGTGAAAGTAAGGCCTGCAGAACAATGCTGCTTGGCTCCCTGGATTCAGCCCCCTTCCTAGAGATATGTATGGACGAATCTCCCTCCTTGCTGGGGATCCCAGGCCTGGAGTATGTAAAAAATCCTTGGCTCTGTGTGTACTTGAGCAGCTTCTCTGCTGAAACTCCACACAGCTCTGTGTTTTGGACCCAAGGCCCTAGTGACGTGGGCTCTTGGGGGGATATCCTGATCCACGGGTTGTAAAGTTGCATGAGAGAAGTGTGGAGTTGATAGAGCAAAGACATAAAGTGGATTTGAGGATTACGTCCTAAAAAATGGTAAGTGTGGACTGGGCATGGTGGCTCACACCTGTAATCTCAGCACTTTGGAAGGCTGCCATGGATGAAACCTCATCTCTACAAAATACAAAAATTAGCTAGGCATGGTGGTGGGCGCCTGTAATCCCAGCAACTTGGGAGGCTGAGGCAGGAGAATCACTTGAACCCAGAAGGCAGATGTTGCAGTGAGCCAAGATCATGCCGCTGCACTACAGAAGAAAAAAAAATGGTAGGTGTGGTTATTAGCATATGAAACTGACCACAAGCAAACAGGTCAGAACCTTTCTAAATTTTTGAGGGAACTGGATTGTCAAATATATCACAAGACTGGATTAGAAATGCCTTTTACTGTTTGAGTTTTGAATTAACCCTTGTCCCTGTCTCCTCCCTCCCCCAATCGCCCATAAATAGGAGGCAGCTTCAATGTTTACACATCTTCTAAGGAGGGCATGCTTCACAATCCCCACCTACATATGGAAAAAAAAGAAAAAAAAAAAACCCTGAAAAGGCAGAAGTCTCTCTGAAGGTGGCAGAAGGGCCCATGGAGAACAATCAATAAAGTGGTTCCTCCCAGGAAGCAGATTTTGGGTTTCATCAAGGAATCCCCACATTCTAGCCAGCCTTCACTCCATCTGACAGAGAAATTCTGGAATTGCTATGGGCTAGTGACTACCATGGATTTATCATCCTTTACTTTGAACACTGAAATATCAAACAACTCCAATTATTTTTGTTTAAAAAATTTTTTTTTCTTTTCTCTTTTGTGTATCTCAGCAGGGGACCTCAGGCCCCTGTAATCACTTCAGGGTCAGGTTTAGGAACACTCCACTGTCATATGATACTCCATGTCAATACATATCTTTGGTGTTTGCCATGAAAGGGAAACAAAACATTGAGCATCTCTCATAGCCTTTTAAGTGTGACAGTCATGTCCGCTCATGTGGTCATGTCTCAATCTAAGGAGACAATGACCAAAAGGAAAGGAGAAGCAACAGTCCTTGTGAGCACTAGAAAGATACAGCATAGTTGTCTGACTTTAAACTTTTTGTTTACAAATTCAACTTTTGTGGAAATTCTCTTTCTGCACCCTCCTCTCTTTCTGTCTTTCATCTTCTGTCCTATTAACCACTCTGTATGCAAAACATTTTTTTCCTGAACCTCTTCTCCTGAAGCACCAAGATAAGACCCAATATTATACTTGCAGCTATAATGGAAATTATTTCATAGAAATATTGCAGACAGTAGCACTGAGTCAGTAGTTGCCTTGACCTACGTTTGGAGTTCACCATTAATTCTGTGTGATAGAGTCTGACTCTATTACTTTTTGTTCAGCTACTGATAGTTTATAACCCCATCTCCTCCTGCTTCTCCTTTCTCCCCATATCTGAGCAATTTAATGAGAAAGCCTGAGTGCTCCCTCCTTTGATGCTGGAAGGAGGTTGAACCATGCAAGCCCCTGCCCACACACTGGAACACTTGTCCTGGCCCCATAATCTGCCTGTCATAAAAGTCCAAAGCCTGTCTCCTTTCTCTGCTCTCTCAAATCATGAAAGGTCTTGGAAAATTTGTACAGATTTTCAGGTTTAGCCTGCAGGCCATGAGAAGTCATTATAGGATTTTAAGCAGGTGCATGGCTTGATCTGAATGACAGGTTAGGAAATTTCTTTTCTGACTGTACAACAGCCATAGGATTGAATTTGGAAGAACTGGAAGCAAGGATTGCCGTTTGGGGCATGTGGCTGTCATCTAGGTAAGAGGTGAGTGTATTGGCACCACTGGGGAGAAGGCAGTGGAAATAGGGGAGGGTGGAAGAATGATTCAAAAGCCATTTAGGAAGAAGCTGTAACAGAATTTGCAAACTGATTGTACAGGGAAAGAGGAGTTGGGAAAGAAGGAGAAATCAAACAGTGATGAACAAGTTGTAGATATTAAATAATTGGGTAAATTATGATGCCATTCACTGGGAAATAAAATGTAGGAAAAGCTTGCCCCATTGACAAATTTTATAAGGGTAGTGAGAGACAAAAATTATCATTTTACTTTAATGATGTCACAAATTGTATACATCCCATAGACTGGTTATAGACAGAAAGAAGGGGGAATAGTAAACATGGCACACAGCAAAAGACTGAGATGCATCCAACCAAGTTTGTCCTTCATAAATTCTTTTCAGTGGCCAGCATGGTGGCTCACACTCCTTATCCCAGAGCTTTGGGAGGCCAAGGCAGAAGGATTGCTTGAGGCCAGGAGTTCAAGGCCAGCCTGGGCAACATATTGAGACTCCATCTCTATACAAAATTAAAAAAAAAATAGCCAGGTGCAGTGGCTCACACTTGTAATCCCACAACTTTGGGAGGTTGAGGTTGGAGGATCACTTGAGCCCAGGAGTCTGAGGCTGTAGTGAGCCATGACTGAGCCCTACATTCCAGCCTAGGCAAAAAAGAAAGAACCTGTCTCAAAATAAACAAATAAATAATTGTTATCAGAAGTTCCACCAAATGACTTTCACTTACATCTCATTGGCCAGAACTGGTTATCATCCCCTTTCCTGAAAAGAAATCTGATAAAGTATTTTGGAAATATTGTCACCTTGACCAAAACTGAGGTCTTCATAGTTAGGAATATTGGGTAGACAATTAGCAGCCTCTGCCAGAAATTGTCTGTGAAATGTCCAAAAATAGGAGACTAATATTTTGGGTATATAAATAGATATATCTATGTATCTCCAGATCTGGACTGGAAGCAAAGATTTGGGAAGTCTTAGTATTTAGATGGTAATTTAACCCATTGGCATGGATGCAATAAGAGCTACTAAGGGACTAGAATAAACATGGTAAGAGCAGAGAGGACATTCATAGAGATAGTAGTTTAGTAGAGACAGGAGTCCAGAATAATTCCCATATGTTCTAGGTCAGCTGGGTGCATCCAGTGCCATCGTGATGATAAGTGGGAACTGAGTAGGAACAGGCTTGTGGCGAAAATGATCAGAAAGATTTGAAAAAGTTGAGTTTGAGTTTTCATTTGTGGAAAACTCAGGTGTGATTTCTTGGAGGGAATTCAAAATAAACATCTGTATGTCCAAAGGAAATTTGGGGAGGGAGATAGTGAAATAGACATCCAGGGGTACATGTGAGATTCTTCAAAGACAGTGGGTAAATGAGTAAACAAAAGGCCAAGGACAGAGCCTTGAATGTAAGAGGAAATTCTATCGGCCTGTACATTTTCTTAATAGTTCCATGTTTAGACTCATTTTCCCTAAATAAATTGTAATCCCTTTGAGGAATAAACAAAACAAAACAAAATACCCACCACCAAAAGACCAGTTCTGTCTCAGGGCACCTAGAGAGACACCTAATAGATGCTAAAAGTTCAGGTCAGAAGGCAGAATACATACACAGAAATTACTTATGAGTTCATTCAGGACAGGAATTTTTTTACAAAATATAATAAATTGAAATAAAATGCATAATTAGACTCAAAAATTATAAAAATTTGGATTCTCCAAATCTACAAGTTACCAAATAACTACTATTTACTCATTTTTTATTTAGCTGTGAAACAATGTGGATGAGAAATGGACTTTGATTTAATCAAGTTATTGAAACTCTTACTTTCACAAAAATTCGGTTTTAACAAATTATTGTGTGGTCCTGCTTCTAAAATAGCTTGTTATGTTTTTAAAGATTATACTATCATGTACGAATCACTGATCGTTTTAACTGACTATCCTCTATCCTCAGTCTGTTGGACCTTGAATTTCAATATTCCGGGTGCTTCCTGTGTGTATATGTTGTCCTCTACCCAGGAAATGCCTCCTGGCTCTCGTGGGTCCTCTGGACAGAGGCATCCTAAAATTCCTCTGCTGATTCAGCCACCACCTGGGCTTCATTTCTTTCAAACACACCACCAGACCTAGAAAAGATTTGTCAGCACTATTCGTGGAGGTTAAGGATTATTTTCTTAGATAAGAGGTCAAGCGAAGAAAGTAGAACATATTTGCTCCTTTTGAAACTTAGGACAAAAGGGTCAGAGAAAATGCTTTTGCAGCTCCGTTTAGCCATTCTGTTTTGTTATGAGAAAGTTGTTTTAAGCCTGCCTCTGCTCCATCCAAATCCCTGTTTAGATACCAGAGTCATAGCTCCCTGATCCGGCTACCGAAGCCTGCATTAGCTTCACCCTCCGCTAGTGCCTTGTGGTTGGGAAATGAATCACTCAGACCCATGCCATTCTGACAGAGAGCTTAAAGGCAGCTCAGCCAGGCAGAGTCGAAGGGAGCGTGCGAGGGTGCCCCGGGTCCGCCACGCTACACTCAGGCCTCTGCAGCTGAGCTGCTTAATTGGGTTCTTGCTCCTCACAAGCCTCCAAATAGCTATTCGAGTCCGGGAGTTGGTGGTGGATTTTTTTTTTTTTTCATCTGGCTAATAAGATTTTCCAAGTCACCAAAGCCAGAGGGGTTTGGGAAAGAAAGCCTTCTTTGTTAAACAAAGCAAGTTCTATGGGACTTTCTGCGTTTGAATTTAGGGAAACCGGCCCAATTAATTTGTGAAATGATTGTGAATATTGAGGCATCTTAGAGGAAAAGGCAGCCTCTGACCCTGATGAGCATGGGCTAGGAATATTGATTTTAGTGCAAATCCCTCCTTCGAAAGAGATGGAGGCTGAGACTTTGTTCCAAAGAATTTAGAGAAACATCACAGAGTCAAAGGCAGCAATAGACTCTCCAAAGAGTCTACGAATTTAAATATTTGTGTTTCCAGCCATCATGCTACAGATTCGTTTTTTTATATAAACTCAGGCAGTAGCCAGCATTGACAGATGAGTAGAAGTTAGTGAAATTTATTTTAAGGCTGAGCGAAGTATTCTATTAGGTATTAGTTAAGGCTTCTAAGCCAAGGTAGAGGTCTAGAATAATATATTTTATGCAAATTTACAGGAAGCTTTATTTCCTTCCAATATATCCATATTTAACACTATAATATACCCTATTAGCAATAGATGGCAAACAGTAGGAAATGGTCTTCATTCCAAGTGTTACAGCAAAGTCAAGCCAGCAAGGGAGGGATAATCCTAAATGATTAGTTGTGTAACCCAAAAATACTTCCAATAGGCTTTGAGATTTGAGTTTGAGCATGTCTGATTTCTTGAGCATGAAGGGATCTGTAGGGAGAAGCCGCAGGGAGGGGAGGACGTGCCTGTCTAAAGGGGGCAGCAGCTTTTTTTCTCCAGTAAAAGGCTGCCAGGTGGCAAAGATGCCCAGAATGCCAGTTATCCTGATGATTTTTCAAAAGAAGCTGGAAATCCAGATTTATGTGTGAAGTCTTCTGATGTAAGAGCACGGTGGCATAAAATTTAAAAAATATAAACAGCCTGTGTTTGGCAGGGCTAAAATTGTGTCTTAGCATACAAAGATCTCAGATAGCATGAAAAGACATCTCTTATTGAAACAACAGGTATAAGATTGGTACAGTTGGCCGGGCGCGGTGGCTCACGCCTGTAATCCCAACACTTCGGGAGGTGGGTGGATCACGAGGTCAAGAGATTGAGACCATCCTGGCCAACATGGTAAAACCCCATCTCTACTAAAAATACAAAAAATTAGCCGGGCGTTTGGCACAAGCCTGTAGTCCCAGCTACTTGGGAGGCTGAAGCGGAAGAATCGCTTGAACATGGGAGGCGAGGGTTGCAGTGAACCGAGTTGCGCCACTGTGCTCCAGCCTGGCAACAGAGCAAGACTCCGTCAAAAAAAAAAAAAAAAAGATTGGTACAGTCTACACCTGTGTATTTCTAGGGAAGTGGTTCTCAAGGTGTAGTTGCAGAACTAGCAGCATCATGACCTCACCTAGGAACTGGTTAAATGCACATCCCTGGGCCTCACCCCAGACCTACAGAATTAGGAAATCTACAGGTGCAGCCCAGGGACCTGTGTTTTAACAAGCCCTCCAGTGATTCTGATGCAGCTAAAGTTGAAAACCTTTGTTTTAGGATATTGTCTGTTGAGTTCCAAGACTTTGGTATTTTTGTTTATTTTCCAAATGTTTTAAGGAGAACATAATTTTTTTTTCACATTTCATTTGAAATATTAGAAGATACGATGCAAACCAGAGCTTCCATAGGGGAAGTGGAGGTGGGGAGTTTCCAGTCCCAGTCCATGACACTTCCTCTTGTCTCCTCCCCACTGAGGTTCCCACACCACCCCTGACCCAAGTAGCTTGGTAGAGTAGTCGGCCAACCATTTGTCAAATATGCTTCATCTTTCTTTTCCTAGAAAAGGATTGAAACATTAAAATGAAATAGCTCCTTATCTAAGAGGAGACATTTGCTGAGAGTGAGATCTTATGATTAGTCAATTTAGCAAAACATTAGTCAAAGATTTGAAGCATAGTATAAAGAGCACCCAATATAAGTATAATTTAAAAACTCATCAGTAAATGAACACTGACCTCTCAACAGCAGAGCACTGAAAATTCTAATACAAACAAAAAGATGTGATACTGGGGAAGACAAATGAAGGAGCTGGAAGGACTTAAATGCTCATCCTGACTTTTGCTAGGGCTTATTTATTAGAATCATAGAGTGACATCATGGTAAAGTCTTCTCAAACCACAGCCTAAGATGAGCTGACTTTACCACTCTTCATATGCCCCTCACTTGGGGAAATCCAAAGTTTGAGTTAAAGTTTTATTGGATACCAGGCTTTGGGGGAAAGCATATGTAAGCAAAAGATAATTAATTGCTTCAAGAAGTGTTTTCACCACCTATTCCACTTACAACCTGAAAGGTATGCCATCTTTTGATTATGCCAGTTCTTAATAAATGTTTTCGGAATAAATGCATCAATATTCAACTTTCAGTTGAATAATCCTTTCATGAGCTCATTGGTATTGTTATCTTCAAGAATACTTTCATAGCAGATGAGGAAGGGTTGGATAGAGCCACCCCCATTTTGATCTGGCTTCTTTATCCATTAACTCTTGTTCTAATTCACAATGTGTAGTGTTTTGAACTGAACTGCATCTCAAATTTAGAAAAGGAGAAACTCAAGGAAGGGGCAGAAGGGGAGAGATAGCAACAATTCTCCATCTGAGATCATGTATCTTTCATCACAGATACCAACTCCTATGTATCTGCCTGGAACCATGCATAGAAAGTCAGTCTTAGGCAGAGCACGTCAGAATCACTGAAGATGCTGATTGTATAAATATAGAATGAAGCCTGAGAAACTTCACTTCTTAAAAATCTCCACAACTGATTCTGATGTCCAGCCTGAGGTAAGAATCATGGCTATAAGCACATGTCCAGATTCCAGGAAGCAGTGCTGAAATCTGAAATCTATTAGTGATGCCTGCCTGGGGTGTCAGAAAGCTAAGTAAAGGTATGGGCCTCCCATATTTTCTGACCTGGCTTTATCGTCTACTCATTTTCCTACAAGACACAATCATTTAAGCCTTTATTATTACTAATTTATCAGAAAGAATTTAGGGGAGAGAAAGAAACCATGCAAAAGAAAAGGATGCTAACAGGCAAGAAAGAACCACAAAACCCAAGGCTTTCTAATATTTGTACTTCTTGAGAACTTACACTTTTATACAAAGTAAAGCCACTGAACCACCAAAAGTTATCTCATATAGCCAAAGTTTTCTATTCTAAGGTAAAGAATCAATCAAAATTGGTTAGACCTACAGGGAACTCACAGTGTCAAAATCAAGATGATCCCAAATCAAAGAGAAGCCCAACAAAGAAAAATTTGGTATTAATAAGTTTTCATAGACAAACTCATATGTACATCTCTCATTTCCTTAGTATTTATATCATATAAGAATCAGAAAGATGCTATTATACCTTGTAGCTAAAACAATCAAGTCTGAAGGGATATCAGGGTCATCCAGGTTAACATCCTGAACTTACAAATAAGGAAATTGAGGCCCAGTTGGGATGAATGACTGTTTCGATGCACTTCCAATTTTTTCCTCAGTAATTTTCACTTTATCTACTGCTCATATCTAAGCTCTCTACTTTCTCAGTACCCATCAGTCCTCTCTTGCATTCATTTCTTTCGCTATCCAGTTGACATTCCATGTCCTCCACTTCGATTTTTCTCTTGCCAATATCCTCAGCTTCTACTCACACTGAACTTCCCTGAACTCTCTTCTAATCCACAACCCAAATCTTTTTAACTGTCCACACTCTTCTAGCTGGGTTGTCCTGTCTGGCCAGATAAAATAATGTAGAAAGGCAATATAAATTCATTTACTCCTCACCTCACTGCCTTCTGGCTTCTGTCTGACTACTCCAAGAAAATTATTTTCACTGGCCATCAATGACAGTCTTTCTGCTAAACTGAGGGCCACTTTTAGGATTCATTTCTATGGCTCTCTTAGTTGCATCTGCCCTTAGTGACCACATCTTTCTTACTGAAATACTTTTTCCCTTTGATTTTGTGTTTTTTCTCTACTTCTTTGACCACTCCTCGGACTCTTTTATGGGGTTTTCTTTCTTCTCTTGGTCCCTAAATGATGTGCTTCAGTGTTGTAACTGTAGAACTTCTTCCTCTCATTTCTGCAGTCATCCATTCTCATGGATTACGTACCATCCACGTCAGTGGCTCTCACCTGGGGGTGATTTTGTCTCATGGGGACATTTGGCAATGTCTGGAGACATGTTTCATTGTCATGACTTGGACATGCTAACAGACCTAGTGGGCAGAGGCCAGGGATGCTGCTGCATATCCCGTAGTGCCCTGGACAGCCTCACAGCAAAGCTGGATCTGGCTAAAAATGTTACCAGTGCCATGAGGGAGAAACACCCCTCTGTAAGACAATGAATCTCAAAATTGTTTCTCTCCAGGGGTTCCTGAGTCAGCCACATTTCTAACTGTTCACTGGATCTTTCCACTTGATGTTCCTCTGGCATGACAAATTCAAAATATGTCATCTTCCTCTGAAAACCTTGCCCCCTCCGGTGTTCATTGTTAATATTAATAGCACCACTCTTCACTCCCTTACTCATGCCAGAGCTCACAGCTCAATCCTTTATTCATTATTCCCCTCACCACTGAAATATTATCTTCAATAAAATCCTGATGATCTACCTCCTGAATGTCTCTGAAATCCATCCACCACTCCTCTTTGCTGGACTTCTGCTTCTTCAGTCTTAACATTCTTCCCCCATCCTCTGTCCTGTAACAAACGTGTTGCAAACCTTCTCTATTTTAGTTGTACTGAATACTGTAAGCTGGTATGTGATGTGCTGCTATTGGCCGCAGAGCCCTGCATATTCTACTTTGTCTGCAACACTTTGCATGTGTCTGACATCTCTTTCTCCGTGAGTGTTTATGTCTGCATGCACACACACACACACACACACACACACACACACACACACACACACACACAGTCTCTCTCTCTCTCTCTCTCTCTTTATCTGATGAATTCATTCAGGTCTCAGTGGTGGATGTCATTTCCTCAAGGAAGCTTGCTGTAAGACTTAGATCCTGGGTGCCCCTCTTCTGCTGTCCATGGCACCTCATTCTTCCTAACATAGTACAACAACACTGTTTGGATAACTTGCCAACTAGATTGGAATTTCTATTTTCTCTTTATATTGCTGATACTTATTACATTTCCTGCACATTGTGGGCACTGGATAAATGTCCAGTAAGTGAATGAGTAAGTGAACAATCCACTGTTAGTTTATTTAGTTAGTAACAAATTTAGGTTCTCATGAATTCTCTTTCTCAAACAACTGTTAATAAAATTTGGCCACCTTGAAAATGTTTTTTTGGTTACAAGAAATTTAAGACAAAAGAAATGAGAAATTATATCACACTTACTTTATATATTTGGTTATTTATAGATAATATGCAAATATTTTGGGAAGAATTGAGCTTCCACACAAAATTGGATAAATACAATTGATACTTACTTTTGATATAGAACATATAGATATTTGATATAGAATATGTTTGGTGTAGAACATATGCATACTCTCTGAACTCACTACAAAGTATTGGACAATAGAACAGAAAAGTTAACAACATACTTTTGTGTGATCTTTTAGCTCAAGTAAGGTACACAAACTATTTACTGGCACCTGCATTTAATCCTCATTTTTTAAATGTTCAACATTGCTTGCACTTAGCTTTCCAAACAGGATCATTCTAAAGCCACACCACTGAGCTTTCTTTGCAACTGTGCTTAAGGGTAATATTTGCAGATAAGTGCCAAGTTGAAGTAGTGTCTATGGATGGAAAAACATCTCAAGAAAGATAGAAATGAAGACCAAGGTGAATCCTCAACACTGCCTCCATAGTTTTTGGACCTTAGATACTATACCATTCTTGCCACACAAAAGTCGAGATCACCGATGAGTTTCAGCCTCCTACTGTATTAAGTTACACTGTGTAAAAAAAATCTACCACCAGGATGTGAACAGAGGGGTGCAGGAAATGACATTCCACAAGGTTTGGGCAACTCTATGGAATAACTTAATTTTTCATCCCGGGGATATGTGAACGTAGACTTCAATCATTATTTGAACCTTTGTAAAATGAAAATCCCTTCATCATGGTGTAACATGCAGAGAAAATGAACTTCTTCCTGGAACATGAAAGAAAGTAAACCACTCTTTGCTGATGTTCTTTCACAAACTCTATACGGTAACTACAGAAATCAAATGACTTACTTTCTTAGGCTTAATACATTTTCAAATCCGTAGACGGCTTGGTGGACCTTCTGTTTCCTGGCCTTCTGTCAAACTGTAACTTATCTGCAACACCATTAGAAACTCATGTTAAAGTGGAAGCTGTAGAACTCACTTGGCTGATACCATCATGCCCTTTCCTTCATTGGAAAATGGCCCAAAATGTTTCATCTCTGCAGTCTTCCAAGGTGAGGAAAAAATTCCATGAAGAGGAGTAGTCTTCATTAATAAATTCCTCATACGCTATTCTTCTGGGTTGTCTGTGAGCCATTTCAAAATGGAAATAAAAGTATTTATTCAAATGATTTAACTAACCCAGACTGAAGGTCAGCCTCTACAAACTTTGGGTACATCATAACTGAATAGAATAATTTCAAAGTTTAATAGGGAAAGCAGACATATAAAAATAAGTATAGAAAAGTACGGTAAACACTGTATTAGAAGTTAACGCTTACTGGGGGCTTGTCATTTACCAAATACTATTCCAAATGCATGATATGGATAAACCCATTTAATCCCTAAATGGCCCTATGAGGTAGGTTTTATTCTTACACTTTCCCCCCACCGATAATAAGTGTGATGGACTTTTAACATGTCAGTTTTTCTAGGCTATAGTCTCCAGCTATCTAGATAATTATCTAGGTGTTGCCATTGTGATACTTTATAGATTCAATTAAAGTACATAATCAGTTGATTATAAATAAAGGGGATTATCCTAGATAATCTGGGTGGGTCTGGTTCAATCAGTTGAAAGGCCTTAAGAACAGAGTTGAGGGCTATCACTCCTCAGAGGTCTCAGTGCCATGGAACATTGTGTCAAGTGGGTGACTGTGTACAAGTAGTGGCCTGAAGTTATTTGACTGAAGGAATCACTGCTCCCCAGTGAAGTCCAGTCATCACAGGGACAAGACTGCCCTGTACCGTCTGGGAGAAATGTAAGGCATCAGCAGAGCTGGAGGTAGTAGGTCAGCAGCAAATTCTGGGAAAATCTGATATTCTGTGCCTGGATGTCACAGAATATCAGAATTTCTTCTTCTGAAGAAGAAATTCCAGCCTTGTACAACAGTTTTTACCTGTGCCCCAGAATTCCAGCTTGCCCTTCTTGACAGCCTGCCCAGTGGGTTTTGGATTTGGGTAGCCAGCCCTCACAACTGTATAAACAAATTCCTTTCAATAAATCTCTTAATATATATATATATATCTCCTACTGGCTCTGCTTCTCTGGTAGAACCCTAACTTATACAGTAGGTGAATAAACAAAGACAAGGAGGCCAAGTAACTTGTCCAAGGTGATAGGGCTAACACGTGGTAGAGGACAATTTAAACTCTGTGAGGTTGAGTGAAAAGCCCCTGAACTGACACAACTATATTTGTGTGTTTGATAGAAATACAGATTCAAAAGAGGCCCAAAGAAGAGATCCTTACTTCTAATTGATGGGATTGGTGGTGGTGAAGAAAGGTCTCTCCTAGGGAGATTTAAGGTGGAGGAAGTGCTTGGACTCGGTTTTCAGGGATAAGTTGAGCTTTGCAAGGTGACTAGGATATGAAAACACACCAGATGAGGACTCCAGGAAAGCTCTGTGGGTGGTGCAATGAGACATGGAAACACACACATGTGGGAATCATGCATTTCATGTCACTCCCTGGGATCTTAGTCTCCAGTCCCTCATCCTTTGACAGTTAGAGTAGTTGACCTCTAAAGGTTTAACTTCCCTTCTCCCTCACACCAATGCCTTCCTCCTCTCCAAAGTTCCCTCCAAGTGTCACATGTTCTGATCCTCACAATAAGTTAGTACAGCAGACACACCATTATATTCCACCGCTTTCTCTGTAGAACTAAATATACCCACTGTGCGTCAACAGCTGGCCTGGTGAAGGGAGATGTCATAATAAAGAAAACAGGCTTGGTCTCTAACCTCAAATTGCTTGCAATCTAGTCTGAATGGCATAATTTTAAGGGGTCTATGATAACTAAGACAGCAAACAGGAAGGGGCCTTAACTCAAGCTGGGTTGTCAGGGAAGACTTCCTGGAGAAAGGGGCATCTCAACTGGAACTTGAAAAGTGAATAGGATTCAGCCAAATGGCTGTTGTTAATTAGTAGGAAGAGTCCATATGAAGTCATAGTTCATAGTTGAAGTGAGCAGCATAGGGAATTACCCAAGCACCACTTACGCACTTTCTACTTGAAGATCATCTATGGACTGACAAGTTAGTATGGTCAGCCTTTTGGTTGGCAGTGCTTAGATAATGAGAAGGACTCATATACGGAATCTCTTTCCATCCTGTATAAGCCGGATATGAAAATAAACATGCCTGAATTCGAGTTCACTCCATTGCACACGTTTACTTCTACGAAAGCTTACAGTACTAAGTTACTAGGCATTTCAACCAGACTCCAGCTTCTGCCTAGTTGATGGCTTCCAATGCTAATTCAATGTCTTGTGGTGTGACAAACAATAATTCAGCTTCTGTAGTAAAATGAAAGGTAATCATTTGAGTGGGAGGGGAAAGTATAGCCATTTTCCTGTTGTGTTGCAGAAACTTTTATAGCCAAATTTGATCAAATTTAATCTTATTTTTCCCTTACAGGTCTTCTATTCTTTCCTCTTATGCAAAAAGAAATGTTTTATGAGAAAAGCCACAAGATTTATATGTTCTCTGAACCAGAGTAGCATTAGAAATTTATGTGAAATCCATCTATGTGTGGAATCTTGGGACAAGATCATGAATAAACAGTCCTGATGGAACTGAGTATACCAGTCATTCAGAGAAAAGGACAGAGACAGGTCATAATTAGATACCTGAGGCTCATTTAAATAGGGAGCCCAGACCTCAGGAAGAGCTAACTCAAATGTTTGTTATTAAAAGAGGGTCCCAAGGACTTCAGCTACTTGGCATAGGCCTGCATCCCACTTTACACACACAGGGGACTGACATTTCCCAGAGGGTTCTGCCGACGGGGTCTTTGTCTCAGTTCCCACTTGGAGAGCTGAAAGTCAATATGGTGAGACACTCCTCAGAGATCTCAGTGGCATGGGACATTGCATCAAGCTGGGTGACCATCTATAAGTAGTGGCCTGAAGTTAATCAACTGAAAGAATCACTACTCTCCAGTGAAATCTACTCACCACAGGGACAAGACTGCCCTGTACCTGTCTGGGGGAAATGAAAGGCATCAGCAGAGCTGGAGGTAGTAGTAGGTCAGCATCAAATCCCGGGAAAATGTGCCCGGATGACACAGAATATCTGCAGGGTCAAAAGGAAGCAGGAGTTGGGCCTGAGCAGAGCTGTGCAGAACTAGAGTGGCTTCAGAAGATTCAACAAGAGCAAGAACCCAGGAGGACATCAGTATGCACCCACTGGTGGAAATGGGATGACAACTTCATTTGTGTGCAGTGAAAAGGCCCTGGTCCTACATGCATGCACCTAGGTGCACATTGTGTGTCTGGGGGATTGGGGGATTGTAGAGAACATTTATTCACCCCCACCCCTGCCACTTTAACAGAGACAAGGATGTGGAGGAGGCCCCATCCTGGTGCAGAATTGAGTGCCTGTGCATCAAGTCTCCGAGAAAGTCATGAGGGGAAAAATGTCTTCTGTGTTTTGTCAGAGTTTACACTCACTCCTTGGCCATCTCGAGCCTGAACTATTGTGGAATAAAATACCTGGCAAATGACAGAAGAGATTTTGCCCAGGGTTAAGGGTACATGCCTACTCTGATCATATTTAGCCATGGAAGGAATGCCTATGAAATGAAGAGGAAAGAGGCTGCTTATGAAAGGAGAAACAGAGAGAGTCAGAGAAAGTGGGAGAAAGAGAGAAGGGACAGGGTCCTCCTTTTAGATAAATCAGAATTACTAGGACACATTTTTATGAATTTCTACATCTCCATAGCTCTTCTATTCTTGCCTTAATTGGCTCTTTTCTTATCGCAAAGAACAAAGAGAGACTTTAATGACACTTAAGTTGAATGGGCATAAGATTGGTAAGCTAGAACACAAATAAAGGCAACACATTTAGAACTGCGGTTCACAGAGAAATAGATGCATTTGCATTTGGAAGTCAGGCCTTCTAGAGAAGTAGAACATCACTAAACATTCACCAAGTTTCAGCAACCTGGGTATCCAGTGATTTCTTTAGCAGTTGTCAATTATTGCTGCTGCATGCTCTCCCTTTCAGGCTCTCAGCTACATGCTGGCCAGCACATATGGACTGATTGCTACTCACCTTAGGGCTTCTGCCAATTGTGGCTTCCACCTATTCTCTCTGCTTCTCACTTGCTGTTTCCCAACTACCTTCTAGATGCTCTTCCCCAACTGTCTTCTAGATGCTTCTAGATGCTGTCAATAGATGCTTTTGCATCTATTCAAACCCCCTAAAGTGCAGATCTGAACACTCAATGGCAAAGTTTGGAGCCATCATCAACTAATTCTGCTCATTCACTGGGGGCCAGTCAGGACAACAGGGTTACAGCATTTCTAGAGCTGTTTGCACTTGCTTGCTGGATCAGCAGGAGCCTGGGCATATCAGACACTCAATGTACGGTCTCTGCATTAGGAAGACAGCATGATGCATGGGAATGTAGATACTGTAGAAAATAAGCAGATCAGTGTCACATGCTCAGAAAACACTGTTACAGTAAGAGACAGTATCATCCTCCCATTAGAAAGAAAACATACACACACATACACGCATTTCATAATAGAAGGTGATATTCCGAGCATCTTGGTGTGGATAGAATTGCTGTGTACATCACAGAGAGGACAAATGTTCTAGTTCCTTCAAAGATGGAGGAGAAGGAAAAGAAGGAGGAGTAGAAGATGTTAGTAATATTACCAGACTCATGAAATATTTAGAGTGAGAACTCTGTGAAACTGGTGAAGGGCTGGAGTTCACACTTCATTTGATGAGAAGAAGCATATACAGATGCAGAAATAGAGACAAAGATAAAGTATTTTGAACAAACAGTGTTATACTTAACTATTTGACAAAGTATAAGGCTCCATAAGACAGAATATTTTATTGACTACATACTGATTACTCATAAAGCATCCAATCCTCTAGGAAATAACTTATATTCCTTGTCATAGGTAATTCTCTTAACCCAACGAGATACAGATCCTGAATTTACAGAAGAATCTGAGGTTCAGAGCAGTTATGTAACTTGCATGAGGTGACATAGCTGTAAGCATTGCTGCTCTGTCTTTCTTTGTGTCATTTAATTTATTTGGCGTATGGACTCACTTTGGGTGTCTTTTTTTCTTTTGCCTTTTTAATGACATGAAATTTACAGCTCAGGCACTGTGCACACCTATAATTCCCGCACTTTGGGAGGCCAAGGAAACAGACTGCCTGAGCTAAGGAGTTCGAGACCAGCCTGGGCAACATGACAAAATCTTGTCTCTACAAAATATACAAAAATGAGTGAGCGTGGTTGTGCTCGCCTGTGGTCTCAGATACTTACTGAGGCATGAAGATCGCTATAGCCTGGGAGGTAGAAGTTGTAGTAGGCCGAGATCGTGTTACTGCTCTCTAGCCTGGGTGACAGAGGGAGACTCTGCTTCTTAAAAATAAAAAAAACAAACCAATAAATACATGAAATTTACTTTGAGTGAATTATACAGATATCAGATGAACGACGTGGTGAGCTTTAGTGAATGCCTCAACCTTTGTATCCACCACCACAAACAAGATGTCAAATATTCCCAACACCTCAGAAGATTTCCTCATGCCCTGTCCAGGCTCCTAGCTTCCCACAGGCAGCCCTATCAAAACCAATGCTAGATTAGTTTTGCCTCCGTTTGACCTTAATTGGCCTTAATGGAATTCTACATTATATGTCTTGTGTGTCTGGCTTCTTTCAGTCCAGAGTATGTGAGATTTCTATGCTTTGCATATATCAGTAGCTCATTCTTCTTTATTGCTCAATAGTATTCCACTGTAAGAATAAACCACAAATTGTTTATCCATTTTTCTATTGAGACACATTTGCATTGTTTCCAGTTAGGGGCTATTACGGACAAATCTTACATAAACATTTACATAAATGTCTATTGTGGACATATGTTTTCATTTATCTTTGGTAAATGCTTAGGAGTGGGATTGCTGCTTATTATGTAAGTTTAGTTTCACTTTATAAGAATAGCCAAACAATGTTCCACAGTGACTATACCACTCACACTCCCACAGCAATGTATGAAACTGCTGGTTGCTCCATAATCGTGTCGCATTTTGCATTGTCAGTCTTTTTTATTTTAGTCATTTTGTGATGCAAAGGATGATTTCATTATGGTTTTCATTCACATTTCTGATGACAAATGATGTTGAGCAAATTTTTCTCTGCTCATTTGCAATTGCTGTATCTTCTTTGGTGAGTGTCCAATTTTTTGCCCTTTTAATTGAGGTGTTTGTGTTTTATTGTTAATTTCTAAGAGTTCTTTAATAGCCTACATTTAAGGCTGCTTTCAGATACATGTACTGTAAACATTTTCTCTCAGATGTGACTTGCCTGTTCATCTTCTTTTTTCTTTTCTGAGACAGTGTCTTGCCATCACCCAGGCTGGACTGCAGTGGCACAATCATGGCTCACTGTAGCCTTGACATCCCTGGCTCAAGCGATTCTCATATCTCAGCCTCTCAAATATCTAGGACTACTTAGCTACTAGTAGGCATGAGCCACCATGCCTGGCTAATTTAAAAAAAATTTTTTTTAGAGATGGGGTCTTACTATGTTGCCCAGGCTGCTCTTGAATTCCTGGCTCCAGGAGATCCCCCTGCCTTGGCCTCTCAAAGTGTTGGAATTACAGGTGTGAGCCACCACTACTGGCCTGTGTTCATCTTCTTAATTCTGTATTTTGCTGAGCAAAAACTTTTAATTTTCATGAAGTCCAATTTATCAAAATTTTAAATGTTTACTACATTGCATGTCCTTTAAAAGATATAATTGCCTTCCTCAAAACCACTGACTTATTTTCTTGGTCTTTCAGAAGCTTTAGAATTGTAGATTTTACATATAAGTTTATGATTCATCTTGAATGGATTTTTGTGTAGGCTATGTTTCAAGGTCATTTTGACCACTACATTTATCTAATTGCTCCAATACTGATTATTGTAAAGACATTTCTTACCACATTGAAATGCCACAGTACCTTGTCAAAAATCATTAAAAATATCTATATTATTCTATTTCTAATTCTCTATTCTTGTACCATTGGCCTGTCTTTGTATATTTAATCTATTAGTATACTATCTTGTTTCATAGCTTTACATTAGGCGTTCAAAGCAGAAATCAGGGAAAATGAATCCTCTAATTTTCAAATTATTTATCAAGCTTATTTTGGAAGTTCCAATTACTTTGCATTTTCAACTTTAAAAAAAAGTGCTGAGATTTTGAATGTTATTTCATTAAATCTACAGATTAATTAGAGGATAAATGACCAGCTGTAACATTTCCATGATGATTCTTACTGGAGTTCAAGGGCAGTCCAGAAGAAATGAGAGAGGAGATAGTGGAAAGCCCAAGGTTGATATAGAATCACTGACAGAGGAGAAAGTGCACCCCAAGTTGTTCAGATTGAAAAAGAATCCTGATGGATGAGTACAAACTACAGGGAAAGAGGCTTAAAAGACTCAAGGATACAGTCTTGCAAAGGCAATGCTTCAGAAGAGAAAAGGCTAAAATGGAAGCAATAGCAACCGTTTGAAAAATGTGCAGTAAAGAAGAAAAGAGGCAAGAAATACATATTTAGGATCTTTCAAAATGAAATAATGTTGAATATCCAAGGACATAGTGCCACTCCCCATTTTCGCTATGTAAGCCATTAGATAAACTGTTCATTGCTCTTCTGACAAGGGTGATTGTGAACTAGCAATCTTATAGACCACGCTATACTAACAAAATGCAGGCATAGGTACAAGCGATATTCATTTATACAAAACTAGCATAAAAATAAAAAAATTAAATCAAAACTAAAAATCTGATATAATAGGAATGAGAATCAAAACTTTTTGGTTGGTTAACACTTCCCCTCACACACACAAAAACAATAACAAACCAGAAGAAAACTATGACACAACATTTCAGATTTAATTAAATACTATCCCATAAGCATTTGGGAGTATAGAAGAATCCCATCTTGAACCAGAAATCTAAAAACCAAGAAAATAGATAGACAAGAAGCAGCAAAAACGAAAATGATACTTGATTAAACTACTGAAAGGTACAGAAGAAAAATCCAAAATCATATGAAATATAGAATAAATTATCTTCCCAAGAAAAAATGAATTCCAATGAAAATTTAATAAAGGGCATAGGAGCAAAACAGAATCATAACCAAGAGATGAACGTAGAATAGAGAAAGAAGTAAAGAGGTTCATGTAGAAAGTGTTTGAAGTGGAAGACAAAGAAAGAAGATCCGACTTAATTATAATTTGAATCTCTAAAGATAAAAAACAAAACTATAAAAAAGAAGTAATATGTAAAACTGTAATCCAAAAGCATGTTACAAAAATAAAAGAAAACATGTACCAAAATACTGAAAGGACTTGCCACGTACCAGGGAGAATTGGCCCACAAAAGTCTATCTAGTAGATAGACCATGAGATCTTAAATAGAATAAATCTTCAAATCCTCCTCTTCATAAAAAGAACACATATGAAAGACAACAGTAAAGATGCATTTTTAAAAATTCAAGGAAATAAGTATCAAGGTTATAGGTAAATAGTTTTAAATATGCAAAGAATTAGGAAATTCTATAATCACAAGCCCTTCATGAACAATTTACTAGAGTACAAGCTTCCTGTAACCAAGAAATCACTGGGGACAGTTTAACAAGAACACCAATGGTGAGCATTTAACATATATCGTAATAGATCTAAAACTAAAATAAAAATGAGGATAAAAGTAAAATTATAATGTTTTATGTTCTATGTTATGTGTTATATGCTGTAACAGTGTCATATTAACAAATTACAACGGCGTTTAATTCATTTAAAATGATTTACAATATGGCTCATAGAATATAAACCAATATTATCTAATGCATACATACATGTAAGTCATTTAAACAAAGACTTTTTAAAAGACTAAAACTAAAGCGATGAGCTGCTACCACTGCCACCTGTTAGTAAGGCTGCACTTCAAAGCACCTCACAATTACGGGCATGGGACAGCTGTCCATACCCTGTCCATGTCAATGGGCTACCTCACCAATGCTCAGAGGGAAAAACAAGAGGTAACACAAAATAAAACTGGCATTTCTTCAGGGTAAGCTGAAATACATGCACTGCACCCTGTCTCTCACAACAAATGCAGCTCTAAAACCTAGACCAGCAGTGAGTGTCACAGTTTGATTTTCACTTTTCTCCAGTATTCCACAACCTGAACTTAATACAACCCAAAACTTGAAAGTGTGTCCTAGACACAAATGTACGTCTTCAGGAGAAGCCCTCTGGAGCTCCTCTGCTTTGAGGATGAGAAAAATAACTAATAACACATAGAGAGTGTGGGGGAATACAGTTTTTCTCTCAAATTTCCTTAGAGGGCAATGGTGTCAGCAACAGAAGTAGCACTGGATGTCTTTTTCTGTGATCTGAGGAGTTGTGGTTCCAAGAAAGTCATGCACACTCATTGCTTTTTCTCTTTCTAACCATTTATTGCATGGTTTTGCATATGGGTGCAGTCATGGGACATGCATATCAAAATGGCAAAACTAAAATTCAAGACTTTTGACTGAAAGACTAAAAAATAGAGTTCCAGGGAGGCAGAAATTACCAGGAACAGAGTGGAGGCAGAGCACCTCAGAAATATGACCTCATAAAATTGGTGCTGAAACCTTGGGCTCACCCCAGAACTGTATGTGCTTGTACCACTCTGTTAGTATAGAGTGGCCTATAAGATTGCTGGTTCACAATCACCCTTGTCAGCAGAGCAATGTACAATTTATTTATCTAATGGCTTATGTAGTGAAAATGAGGAGTGGTCCTATGTCCTTGGATATTCAACATTATTTCATTTTGAAAGATCCTAAATATGTATTTCTTGCCTCTTTTCTTCTTTACTGCACATTTTTCAAACGGTTGCTATTGCTTCCATTTTAGCCTTTTCTCTTCTGAAGCATTGCCTTTGCAAGACTGTATCCTTGAGTCTTTTAAGCCTCTTTCCCTGTAGTTTGTACTCATCCATCAGGATTCTTTTTCAATCTGAACAACTTGGGGTGCACTTTCTCCTCTGTCAGTGATTCTATATCAACCTTGGGCTTTCCACTATCTCCTCTCTCATTTCTTCTGGACTGCCCTTGAACTCCAGTAAGAATCATCATGGAAATGTTACAGTTAGTCATTTATCCTCTAATTAATCTGTAGATTTAATGAAATAACATTCAAAATCTCAGCACACCTTTTTTTAAAGTTGAAAATGCAAAGTAATTGGAACTTCCAAAATAAGCTTGATAAATAATTTGAAAATTAGAGGATTCATTTTACCTGATTTCTGCTTTGAAAACTTAATGTAAAGCCATGAAACAAGATAGTATACTAATAGATTAAATATACAAAGACAGGCCAATGGTACAAGAATAGAGAATTAGAAATAGAATAATATAGATATTTTTAATGATTTTTGACAAGGTACTGTGGCATTTCAATGTGGTAAGAAATGTCTTTACAATAATCAGTATTGGTACAATTATTTAAATGTGGTGGTCAAAAATGAACCTTGAAACATAGCCCACACGAAAACCCATTCAAGTTAAATCATAAACCTATATGTAAAATCTACAATTCTAAAGCTTCTGAAAGAAAACAAGAAAATAAGTTAGTGGTTTTGAGGAAGGCAATTATATCTTTTAAAGGACATGAAATGTAGTAAACATTTAAAATTTTGATAAATTGGACTTCATGAAAATTAAAAATTTCTGCTCAGCAAAATACAGAATTAAGAAGATGAACACAGGCCAGCAGTGGTGGCTCACACCTGTAATTCCACACTTTGAGAGGCCAAGGCAGGGGGATCACCTGGAGCCAGGAATTCAAGAGCAGCCTGGGCAACATAGTAAGACCCCATCTCTAAAAAAAAAAATTTGTTTTAATTAGCCAGGCATGGTGGCTCATGCCTACTAGTAGCTAAGTAGTCCTAGATATTTGAGAGGCTGAGATATGAGGATTGCTTGAGCCAGGGATGTCAAGGCTACAGTGAACCATGATTGTGCCACTGCAGTCCAGCCTGGACGACGGCAAGACACTGTATATACGTGGATCTGATAAGAAACAGTACACCATAAAAAATAGACCAGCACACAGGTCCCACACTGGCCAATGAGTGGCACACATGGGAGACATTTGAACTTAAGGCTTTGAAAACTGAGTAGATGTTAAAACCATGATCCACAGGAGACTGGTAATAACTTGCAGCCTAAACCAAATAAGGTTGATTGCCTGTAAAAACAACAGTAACATTCTCTAGAGGACTTGAATAAAGTTCAGGGTATCATAATGTAATATTCAAAGCAGGCAAGACACAATTAAAAATTATCGGTCATAAAAACAATCAGGAAAATCTCATCCAAATGGCAAAAGATAATCAACAGACCCCGAAGTAGAGAGGACACAGGTGTTGGTATTATTTGACAAATACTTTAAGTAGCTATTATAAAAAATGGTCAAGAAGTAATGATATGAATGGAAATATTTTTAAAGCTTCAGCAAAGAAATACTAGATATAAAGAAGAACCAAAGGAAATATTAGAACTTAAAAATAAAATTATCAAAATTTAAAATTCTGTGTAGACTTAAATAGGTTCAATAGCAGAATGGAGATGATGGAATAAAGAATTAGTGAACCTCCAGGAAAAATAATATATTACTTATAAGATAACAACATTTGAAAAACTGTGCTTTCTCATAAGAAACCATTTATTCCAGAGGAATTGAATTATTTTTGAAGTGTTTAAAGAACAGAATTATTGACCCAGAATTCTATATCCACCAAAATTGTTTTTCAGAAATGAAAGTGAAGTGAAGACATTCTAAGACAGTCTCAACTAAGAAAAACTATAAAAATTAATTTCCAGCAAATTTGTTCTAAAAGTATTACTAGACGAATTTATTTAGACAGAGAAGAAATTACACCAGAACATCAGTAATGAAGGAAGAGGAACAGAAATAATAAGTTCGTAGGTAAATATGACTGACTATACTTTTCTTCTAAGATTCCTTAAAATATGTTTGAATTATAAGAGTAAAAAGTATGACATTATCTGATAAAGTTTTTGATATATGTAAATATAATATATAAGACAACTAAAACATAAAGTTGGAAGGGTATGTGGATCTATATGCTTGTCAAAATTTCTACATTATAATTGACATGGTAAAAATTGATTCTAAGTAGACTTGAAAAAGTTAAATATATATATTGTAATCCCTATAACAAATACTAAAAATTATATAAAGAAGTAGAGTAAAATATAGATTTTTAAAAAATGGAATACTAAAATACTTTAGTGGAGTACTTAAAATTATTCAAAGGAAGATAGAAAAAGAAAACAGTAAAACAAAAAAGAGAGGGAAAAACAAAAAATAAATATTAGGACAGTAGACATTAATTGAATCATTAATAATTACATTAAATATAAATGATCAAACATACCATTTTAAAGACAGAGATTGTCAGAATGACTATATTCTTTCTATAAGAAACTCACTTGAAATACAGCAAACTAGGTAGGTTAAAAGACAAAGGATGGGTATAAGTGTGCTATGCACACACTAATCAAAAGAAAACTGGAGTGGCAATATTAATACGAGACAAATTAAACTTCAAAGCAAAGAAAATTATCAGAAATAAAGAAAGACATTACATATTTGTAAGAGGTTCAATTTATCAAGAAGAAACAAAAATCCTAAATGTATTTGTACAAAAAAGAGAGCTTTTAAAAATGAAAGAAAAGCTAAAATAAATGAAAAAAACCCACAGTTATTGTTGGAAACTTCAAAACTTCTCTTTCACTAATTGATAGAATTGGAAGGCAGAAAATCAACAAGGATATAGAAGATAAGAAAAATGCCACTAACAAACTCGTTTTATTTGATGTTTATAGAACGTTCCAGCCAACAACAGCAGGTTTTACATTCTTTTTCAGTGCATGTGTAACATTTATCAAGATACACGACATAGTGGATCATAGAACAAACCTTAACAAATTTTCAAAATTTTAATCATATAAAATATGTTATCTGACTTTAAAATATTTAAATCAGATATCAATAACAGAAAAATAAAAGGAAAATTTTCAAATATATAAAAATGAAACAACACTTCTAAAGCAATTGGTCAAAGAGAAGATTGCAAAGGAAATTTGAAAGTATTTTTTGAAGTGGACAAAAATAAAATACTACATATCAAATTCCATGGGATGCAGCTAACCATTGCTTAGAAGAAAATCTACAGTATTAAATGCTTATATTATATAACCTAAATAGCAGATATATCACTATATGAAGTGCTTCTGTAAAGCGCTATAGTCCTTTAATGAAAAAGGTGAAAGGAATTACCATTTATTGATAACTTATCTTGATCCAGACACTGTATTAAGAATTTACTCATGCTTTCCTATTTCACTATTATAATAAACTGGAAGGTAAATATTCTCATTATATTCAGTTTACAAATGAGGAAACTGTAACAAAAAGGCTAACTTCCTCAAAGTCACACAAATCCATTGTCAAGGCTGATTTAGATGCTCCGTGAAGTAGTGGCTAAATCATTAAAACACTAAACAGAAAAGCAATGCATGCATGGAGGGATGAAGGGACACACTGATAGATGAAGGAATACATAAAAATATATGGATAAATTTTATTTTATATGGTACAGCCATGACTCACATGTACTGTATATAAGTAAAACTCATGGAAGAAAACACAGTACTTCCACTATAAAGGTATTTCCAAAATTTAGTACATCATAACCATTATCTAGAATGCTTGTTAGAGCTACAGATGCTCAGCTTCCCTCTTAGGAGAGCCCAGTTACATGGATCTATGAAGGAAAACAGTTATCTGTGTTTTTATTAAGCTCCTCAGGTGAGTATCCCAAGACAAATGGTGGAGATGCTATAATATCCCGAATTCCTAATAAAGACGTAGATGATGTAAGGAACTGCCTCAGTCTTCTGAGGGATCATTTCAGATCACATCAACATAGAAAAATGCACCAAACCCCATACAGCAGGAATTTTATTGTATAATTAACACAGCTTTACCTGATATAAATGGAGATGGGTTCAGTGATCAGGGAATAAACTGTGCTAGTCTGTGAATATGTGAATCACTGCCAAGGTCATGAATCAGCTACAGGAAGGGAGAGGTCAGGATAAGGTCATCTGTTTGGGCATCTCAGGGCCTGTGTGTCTGAGTCTGGGAGAAGGTCTTCGGGATACCTTTCATCATTTTATTCAAAAAATATTTTTGGAAATGTAATAACTTAAATTTTCCTGAAACATGCATTTGAATATTTTTAGTGGGTACATAGAGTGAGCATTAAAGGAACCCAGTGAACCATCAAGAATTTGCCTTTCTTCACTCTTTGTTACTTACAGCATGAATTTTGTGGAATAATACTAATTTTGTGCCATGATGTAACCCACTCCCTGAGAGAAATTTCATCATCAAAGTTAAAATATGGCTTAGTCACATTTTAAAAATATGGGCAAGAAGGCTCAAGAAGTATTTTAGAAACAAAGCCAAATATTTTATATTTAATAACAAACCCAAATACTTACATGTTTCCAAATCACAAATGTCTGTATTTGTGAAAGGTCTTGGGTTCTATCCCTTGGGAACGTTGAAGGGTTGTAGACTATACCTCTTTTCTACATAACATTACAATTAAAACTACTAATTGCAATAGATGCATGTTGGAAATATCAACCAAAATTTGAGGGACAAGCCATGATTATTTAATATATAAAATTAAGCTTTTAAAAGCTTAATAATTAAGACTGAATTAGTTTCATTAGCTTTATGTGAATAAAATAAAACTTTGAATACAATGATCCTGCTTCAGACTAAAAGTGTAATAAGTATGTTCAATGAAGAAAATTTGATTAAAAAATGAGAAGAGTTAATCTGCAGGATCAATGGATGGTAAGCAACTTTTTTGCTTTATGTTCTTCAGTAAGTGTGCTGACAATGGAGAGGGTTATTCTTCACTTGTGTATTAATGGTGCAATTACTACAACATAGACTAGGTCCTTCAGATATGCATTAACTAATTTAACAGGGTCTCATGGATTCAAAACTGATGATATGATTTCACATACTGAGAGAGAAAATAATAGATCATATCATAGCTCCTTAGAATTTGGTAGTGGCATACTTTAAATTCAGGATGATACATATTTTGCATATTTCCCAATATTTTTCCTTTTAAGCTGATAAAATACATCATTAATCAATCATAGCTCTCTAATGCTCAGTTCAGGAAGCCACTGCCAAAATTCAAAAAAAATCCTGATAGAAGAACCCCCCTTGCTAAATCTGGTAAGAAGCTACTTTGTTCTTTTGGAAAGAACTAAGTCCAAGGAGGAAGAGTCATGATATGGACCAAGGGCAAAAGAGAAAGAATGCAACAACTAGAATGTTTAACATTTTAAAGGCAATACCAGTGTTGTCAAATAGGAGAAGCAGCTGGAATTTATTCACTGCTGGTACAAGTAGACTTCTTTTCCCACCTTGGAAAACTGGCAATAAAACAAATCTATACTTACTTTGTGTTCCAACAATTCCACTCCTAGGTATATGCAAGAGAAATGATTGTATATGCCTAAAAACGTGACTTGTACATGAGTACTCAGAACAACTTTATTCATAATAGCCAAATGTACAATTATATAAGAACAGATAAATCAATTATAGTCTTTCATATAATAAAATATTGCATACCCCACTAAATAGAACAAACTACTTACATATATAACAACATGGATGAAATATCAAAAGATTAAATACTACTGGAATCCATTTTTATGAAGCTTAGGGAACTTCCTGGGGTGATGATAATTTTCTAAGTCTTGATCTGGATGGCGATGACATTGCTGTATTCATAGGTAAAAATTCACCAAGTTATACAAATAAAATTATTGTACTTCATATAAGTTATTCTTCAATAGAAAATAAAATAACATCAAGAAAGACTAGGATCTTTTCAGGGCTTGGAGATTACTATAGGAAGCTCAGTAAAATAACAATCTTCCCTTCCTCTTGGTTCCTTTTGTTGGCTTTTGTTGGTCACTTCTGTATCTCCTATGCAGCTGTATGTTAAGGGAGTGGCCCTCTTTCTTGGAAAAAGCATTCCCTGTGTTTAGAAGTTCCAACAAGACTGTTGTGGGGCAGGAAAAAGGAGGACTAAAGCAGATTTTTCAATCAGCTTCTCAAAGTACAAAAGTAGCCCAACCTAAGTAATAAGTGAAGAATACCATTTAGGCATGCATGGCCAAAGCTTTGATTTTTATTGGGTATTCCTAAAGTTCCTGAAGAACTCTCTTGAGAATGTCCCAGGGATCTAGTGGGGAAAATATAACCACAAGCAGCAACTGGTAAGGATTTAGGGATGTGGGGTTCTAATAATCTGTTTTCTTAAGCAAACACACAATCTTCTAAAGGTTTTTATTTGTTTTTTGATGTGTGGGTTTTTTTGTTTTGTAATATTTTAGTTACAAGGAACAGAAGTATACATAAACCAACTCAAGTAAGAAGGAAGATTATTAAACCAATGAAAATGAATCTCGTAGAATCCAAACAACAAGTATAGCAGCACACCACAAGAAATAAAGTGGGGATTGGAAAATAAATCAGAAACAGAAGCAGAGATACCTTTACTACTCCTTTCTCTCTGTGTTTTTTCTCACCATGTCCATTATTCTCCCACCATAGAGCTATCTTGTCAGCGTAATGATCTGTTGCTCAACATGACTGTGCTAACATGGGTGACAATGTGGCAACATCAACCCCTAAGTGTGGCTTTCCATGTGTAAAAAGTTTACCCTCTGTCACTGTAGGTTCAGTTAGTTAAGACCCATGAAACCCTTTTAAGCTTTCAAGATCTGTTTGTTGGACTAATTCTCAGTGGCTTCTGAATCAAAATGCTATATTGAACACAGGATAAAATTTTACAAACTCATAGAAACGCTATAAAAGCATGTCTATGTACATTTCAAAAGTATGCATACATACAAAAACCCACACACAAATTGTTACAGCAGCTTTGTTTATAACTGCCCAAAACTGAAAGGAACAAAGATGCCCTTCAATAGGTGAATGGAAAACAGACTATGGTAAGTCTGTGCAATGTATCACCATTCTGTGATAAAAAGGAATTAATTAGCTAACAAACTACACAAAAGTATGGGTGAATCTTGAACACATATTACTAAGTGCAGTAAGCCAGTCCAAGAAGGCTACATACTGTATGATTCCTTTTATGTGACATTCTGAGAAATTGCAGAAATAGCAAACAAAGTAGTGATTACCTGCAGCTTGGGGAAGGGAAAAGTTTGAATAGGTGAGGCACAGAGGAGTTTTTAGGATGCTAAAACTATTTTTTATGACACTATAATGGTGGATTAATGAATCTGTGAATTTTTCAAATCCTATAGAACTTTACAGCACAAGAAGTAAACCTTGAAATTGTTAAAAGAGCGGATTTTAAGTGTTCTTCCTACAAAAAAGATAAGTATGTGAGAGAATGCATATGCTAATTAGTTTGTTGTAGCCGTTTAATAATGTATACATGTATCAAAACGTCATGTTGTGTACCATAAGTATATATAACTTTTATTTGGCATTTAAAAATAATCAGTTTTAAAAGCAAAGAAAAAGAGCAAACAGAGTGAGCCTTAAGGTACACAATTTTTTAAAAGTCATTTAGAAGGTCCAGATCCGGGATGCAAACTGTGACATAAGAATCTAACTGTGTTACATATAAGTATATAAAATAATATCATTGAAAAAGATGGGAGAAAATGTGCCGACCTCAGTATCTTTGGAAATGAGTAAAGACTGTAAGACTGAAGGCAAAAGAACTACACGTATGCTCTGTACTGTAATTAATAAAGTTATTTTCCATGGGGATATGGGTTGACAATTCTAAAACTACATTATACATGTTTACTGAAACTATACCATTAAGCAAATACGTGGTGGATGGTAGGAGCCAGGTAGCAGGTAAAGACATGCAAGAGGATACTAGAATGATCCATGTAGCAATGGATGGGCATTGGAGGCATTCAGTATGAACTTGTGTGAGTGTAGCATAGAGATACATAAATATAGAAACATTTATAGGTACATGTATATACATGGGTTAATATACACACATGTTTTCTGTAAGCTAAGATGGCTTAGAGACAACAAACTTCATTAGCAACACGTACATCTAGCACCCCAGATCTTTACTTTCTACTACTCTTCTCCAACAATAGGAACAATCTACCTTCGGGGAAATGGCTAGCTCTAGGACTAAGAGAATATGCAACATGAGTCTGAAGCATCTTGTGTTGTAGAATGTAACTAAGTGCTAAAAAACCAACAAAAAGTACATGCACACAACTATGGGGGTATGTCAAAGAGACACAGGAGCCAATGGCCAAAATTGCAGTGTTTTAACAATAAAACAAGCAATGGAGTATTCAATGATAACCTAAAATATAATAAAATAAATATGAGTCTATACTGATATGATTGAATTAACAAATCAATAAATAGGGAAGAACAGAAGAAATTTTCTATGCAGAAAAATTCCAAATAATTTCTGTAGATTCTCTCCCTCAAGGAGATGGAGCACAGCTCTCCATTCCTCAAGTGTGAGCTGCACAGAGTGACTTTCTTCTCAACTAAGCCCCAGGACAGTTCTCACCTTCCATATCCCCTTGATACAATGTGAGGAGAATGCTGCCTCTATCTCTCTGTTCTTCTTTCCAAAAACTTATGACTTCAGTTTAATTGTGAGAAAAATATTAGGCCAATTCCTAGCTAGAAGACATTCTATAAAAATATCTGCCTAGTACTCCTTAAAACTGTTAAGGTAGCTGGGCATGGTGGCACAACTGTAGTCTGGGCTATTCAGGAGGCTCAGGTGGGAGGATCAGTTGAGCCTAAGAGTTCAAGTTTGCAGTGAGCCAGGATTGTGCCATTCCACTCCAGCCTGGGTAACAGAGCAAGACTTTGTCTCAAAAAAGTATATAAATATTTTTTTAAAGTTTTTTACATTAAAAATCTGTTAAAGGTCATAAAAAACAAGAAAAGCCCAGAAAAGCATCACAGCCAAGAGAAGTCTAAAGGGACATGATGACTAAATGTCCCAGAACAGAAAAAGAGCATGGATAAAAACTAAGGAAAACAAAATAAAATATGGATTTTAGCTAATAATGACATATGAATATTAATTCATTAGATGTAACAAATATAGTATACTGATATAAAATATTTACAACAGGGGAAACCAGGCATAGGGTATATAGAACTTTGTACTATCTTTGCAATTTTTGTAAATCTGAAGCTATCTAAAATAAAATTTTATTGAGAAAATACACATACTAGCTTAAGAGTATTAAAGGGAAATTTCCAGGTAAGAGAAATGAAGAGGAAATCCATATTTCCACAGGAGTGAAAGATGTGTGGCCAAGGTGAGTGGTGCAGAATGTAAGTAAGTGCTCAGAAAAGAAATTAATAAAACACACACACACACACACACACACACACCTCCCTCAAGGTGATGGAACACAGCTAGTTCTCATTTTCCATATCCCCTTGATACAATGTAATGAGATACAATGTAATGATACAATGTAATGAGAATGCTGCCTTTATCTCTCTGGTCTTCTTTCCAAAAATGAAAGGCATGTATACAACCAAGGCTGACCGCATTCATAGCACCAGTACTATCATGATGGACGTATGTGACAGGCCCAGGAATTGAACATAGGGGTGCCCAATTACAAATACCAGCCAAGGAGCCAGAACTGGGCTCCCCACATGAAGTGAGGAATATATTGTGAGTTCACAAATAAAAATCCAGATAACTTTACCCTCCAGATTGGAAATTAGCCTTCTGTCCTAGGTAATTACTGTGAAATGTGTTACTTGCCTGGGCTCAGAACACCAAGCCTATGTGTGACAAGATACAGAACCCAAATGAGAGCTCTATGTGTAGTATAAACCTTAAGAAGATGCACTTACATAAAACATTACTGGGAGCCAGTGAAATCCTCAGTACCAGGCACAGGCAAGTGTGAAAACAGCCCATTAGGAGGTTCTTATAACCCAAGGCACAAGATGCAAGATGAATTCACAGCCAAAAATTACAAAGCTTGTGAGGAAGTTCAACACCGTAACCATCTACAGACTCAACCCATGAAGTAATTTACATTTTAGAAGTTAGAATTACTGAATAATCTAAAAGAGATGTAAATGAGCCTGCTTAAAATGTCCCATGGAAGAAAAAGCATGATAAAAGTAAAAACAGGGTCTGTGAAAGAAGAGCCAGTTGGTTTTTTTTTTTTTTTTTTTTCCAGTAGAAATTCTGGACAAAAAGTATAGTCACTGAGAAAAAATTCTAAAACAAAAAAAGTTTTAATCAATGGTGTTTAACCTTGGTTACACATTGTAGTTACTTGCTGATGTCCATCTCCTTATCCACACTGATTAAACCAGAAACTCTAGGGGTGGGACCAGGCATTGATATCTTGTTAATCTGCCAGGTGATTCTAAGCTGCAGCCTCTATGTGAAGTACTCTGTTAACATATTAGATATAAGTGAAGAGAGAAATATTAACAACAGCAACAACAACAAAACTAGACATAGTTTGAGACAGAAAAGAGGAGAATAAAGAGAATGACAAGATGATAAAAGACAGAGGAGTCAAGAAACATGAAGGAGGTAATGAGAAAAGCCTGACGCCTACACCTAATATGCATTCCAGAAGGAGAGAGTAGAGAGAATTTTGGAGGAGAATTAGTCAAGCAGAAAATGGTTACATCTTTTCCAAAAATGATGAAATACATCCAAAGCTCTATTGGATGCTGAGTAGATAAATAAAAACAATCCAGACCTAGACACATGACAGTGAAATGTAAAGAGGAAATGCTGGACGTACGTGTGGGTGGAGGGCAATGAGGCCTCTTTAATACTGATGTAATTGTTGCAAGAAAAAAAATTTTAATGTAGTTTTAGTATAAGAGCCTATTCTAATGTACACTCGTGCTCAAAGCAATGCAAGATTTTTGGTAAATACTGACTAGATTCCATGTGCTGTCCTAGGAACTGGCAGACAGAAAGATAAATAAGACACAGTGAAAGAACTCCAGGGAAGAGGAGAAAGGCATGTATACAACCAAGGTGGATCGCATTAATAGCACCAATACTTCAAACCTCCCTGTGTTCGGTGATTTTGTTTTGTGACTTTACAGTTCTCTCCAGAGTTTATTCCCCCATTGCCTTAAAAATGGGCTGACTGTGAACATTCTTTAGACAATAGAATTCACTGGACTTGAGGGTATGTTAATTCTGAGACTAGGTCTCAAGAGACCATAAGTGTGTCTGGTGTACTTCTGCTTTACTGTGATGACATGCCCTGGCTAGCCTGCTGGAGGATGAGGCGTGGGAAGCAAAGATCAGTCACCCCAGCCAACAGCCAGCCATGAATGTAGGTGATCTCAGCCAAGATGAGTAGAGCCAACCATCCTACATGTGTGATGAACAAGTGGCTATAATTGCAGGCCATACAGATGCCATTGATAGACCAGCTCCCCATAATTCAAGGTGATGGAGTACACAGAAGCAATCAACAGGAAAATAACTCCAAATTAAATTTTTTTCCCCTAAACCATATTACACTTGTTTCCTCAGTTTCATAAAGTCCCAGCTTATTCCGTCTGGTAAATGTGTTGGTGGCAAAAGCTGTGAGACATGGTGGCAGGTGAAATCTCTTGCCCTTAAATAGCTGTCGGCTCAAAACTATAAACAGTAAATACTATGAAGTCTGTCTTAAACCGCAGCCCAAGGGAGCTGCAGAAATTGGATGCCTCATAGAAATGATCTTTAAGTAAAGGTTGAATACAATAGCCTTGGGGATATTTTCAAATGGTGGCTCCAGACAGAGTTTGATGGGAAGCGTCGCCAGCCCAGGTTTCCTGGAGTTTGCCTGCACTGATACACACAATGAAAAAGCGAGCTTCAGGATTCATTGAGGGGATGGCACAGAGGCTAGGAAAATCCAAAATATTTTATAATGTCCAGGTAAATGCTCTACCTGTGGATTCATTAATTAGACTCTCAAAGGTAAGAGGCCAAACAAAAACCTGAACTGTTTCTCAAAGCCTGGTTTCATCTCACTAAGCAACATGCAAAGTGCCCCTCACAATAAATCGTTTTCCCTTTCCAGGTAGAGCCACCTGCATTTGGTGTGTGTGATTTGGGGCGTTGAAAGCTAGCCAAAGCAAGCAGGAATGAGAGGGCTGGCTAGTAGCTCTGCTCCGCAGCGTGGGAAGTGGTTAGCTGCAGAGAGGTCACCCTAATGCATGCCTTTTTGAGATCAGAGCAGCTTAAGCCCTTGAGAAGGGATGAATGGACCTTGGGGTCCCAGAGGGAAAGATCTTGCAGCCCAGATAAGAATGGTTGCGTGGAAAGGGTAAGCTGGAATGGGAATCTCCAGGCGTCCACTCTTGCTGTGGTCAGAACCAGAACGGAGAATGCGGAGCATGAGACAGAGGCTTTCCGTAAACATGGCTCATTCTCAGAGCACTTTAGGGCTGGGTTCCCAGAGGGCGGACATTCCTAGAAATGGTGCAGATGCACAGCCCCTCCTTCTAGGGCACCGCCCGGCAGCCCGGCAGAGCAACCGCAGACATTTATTTTCCTTATCCTCTGAATAACACCGCCGCGCTGGTTGGAAACCAACCCGAGAGCCCACGCTTGGCCAGCGGCCGCGGGGAATGGGCGCCCGCAGTGCGTCCCTGCTGGGGCTCGCGCTCAGCCTCTCCCGCGGACCTCGGACACGGCCCCCACCAGGCTGCATGCTTCCCTCTTCCCGGGGCGTCCTCCCTCTCCAAAATCAGGCTGCTCCTGCTCTCAGGTACCTGAGAGGGAACTTCCCTTAGCCTTGAAATCGCTGCCAAGGGGTGGAGCAGACTTTTCAAATGAACTCCCGCTCCCCGGAGCCCCCACCTTCACCTAGACGTTTGTAGGTCACTATTTGTTTATTTATAATTAACTATTGACTGATCTTTAAAATTCAATAGGCATTAGAATCACATGGCATCATGCTAACAGTTCCTGATGTGAAATTTGTCCATTTCAAGATTTTATATAAAATATTCCATTATGTTATCGCATTTGTAATCTGTAGATTCACTGCTTGTGTATAGTAGCTTCCTCAGCAGGGTGATGCAGACCTGGACTTCCTGCTGAAGAGAGGGAGCAAGCTTCCTCATAAAAGGCCAGACTCTCAGTAGGCTCCCTGTAAATCTGACTCCACCCTCACGGCTAATACTGCATGCCTCAGCGTTCTCATCTACGAAATGTGACTATTAGTAGTGCCTTTTTTGTTGTTGTGACCGAGTTTTGCTCTTGTTGCCCAGGCTGGAGTGCAATGGTGCGATCTCGGCTCACTGCAACCTTCACCTCCCAGGTTCAAGTGATTCTTCTGCCTTGGCCTCCCATGTAGCTGGGATTACAGGCACCCGCTACCATGCCTGGCTAATTTTGAATTTTTAGTAGAGATGGGGTTTCTCCATGTTGGTTAGACTGGTCTCGAACTCCGGACCTCAGGTGGTCCACCCTCCTCGGCCTCCCACAGTGCTGGGATTACAGGTGTGAGCCACCACATCAGGCCACTAGTGCCTATCTTAAACGCTTTGTGTTATAAAAAACATAATCCATATTAAGTAGATAACTCAATGCTTGGCACATAGTGAGCACTCACTGTTAGTATTATAATTGTTTCTGTAAATACTATTGCTACTATTAAATTTTTTCTGAATCAGTTTTTAATTGGTGGATGACCTGAAACCTTTTCAGAGGGAATTTAATGTATCTTATTACAAGGGAAATTCTTTTGGTTTTCATATTTTTCTAATAAATACAAGAGAAGCTGACAAAAAACAAAATGATAAATTAAAGCAAAGATAGAAAAGTGAAGGCAGGGAGATAAATTTTAACATCAAATAAAGCAAAGACAAGGGGAGGGAGAGAGATTTTTGTGTTCATTTCAGACTTTCAATGTTCACATTGAAGATATAACAGCAGAAAACATACAGCTATACTAACAATTTTGTGCTTCTAACTTTGTACACTTTGACTAAAAAGTGACTCCCAAAATTGTATGAAATTCAGGTCCACAAATCTGAACTTAAAACATGTAGAGCAAAAACTGTTAGAAGTGTAAGGAAATTAATAGCTTCCATATATTTGATTAGAAAACATTTGTAGAAGAATATTTAACAACACAGGAAGATGATCATGACATATTACATAGTAAAAGAATGTTAACAGCTTTATGTACACATGTCCTGAGGTCAAGGACAAGTTTGCCAAACACTCAGATCAGTTCCCCTTGGAGAGTCACCTTTAAAGTCTTCACTAGGCTATTCGAGGCTCTGAGCAATTCAAACACCAAGTTTAACTCTTATGTAGTGTTTTCTACCTCTTTTATTTGAGAATGCAAAACTTTTTCACAATACTCATATTAAAGTTCTTTTGAACAATTTTTAATATACACCTTTTTGGGATATGCTATCCTAGAACCTTTTAGAATATAAACAAAAAAAAAAAAAAAAAAAAAAAAAAAGAAAGAAAGAAAGAAAAGAAAAGCCAACTCTATCAGGTATTTGTGTGTGTGTGTGTGTGTAATCGAAATTGTATAACTACATAAATATGATATAAAAGGCTACTGGAAAGGATACCAGTGATCACCTTTACAGATGACATGACACAGTTTTCTCCTTAGACTACTCAAGATTAAGGTTAAAAAAATATTAAAACCATATTTTAGAGCCTATACAAAATAAATATATTAGAAACTGACTTACTTTTCATCTGCTACCTATCTACACTGCTTGAGTTTTTGCTTTCTCACGATATAATATTTTTACAATTTAAAAAGTCTTCTTTAAACTCATGAGGGGTTCGACTCTTAGAATGGAAGATATTGTCTTATTTCTTGATAATTAGAAATTGTTTAAAAAGTCATTTAAGGAATCAGCAGTATCAGTGTCTGATAAAACAAGAACCTGTCAAAATTTGATGTATTGCTATGAAACGGGGCTCACTCCAGTTGCCTGGCAATAAGCTGGCACTACAGGTCCCATCTCCCAGGTCTTCCAGGGGCAGGGTTACACCCAGTTCGATTTCCCTCAGGACCTGGATCTCCTACACCTTCAGACTCTGGGCTGCTGGCATGTCTCAGCATCCTAGACAGCTGGCATCTGAATTCAGACTGCCCGATGCCTAAGCGCCAAGTGTTAATTCCTGCACAACAAGGTCACTGGCACACTCATTCCATTTTAAGGAGTGAGCAGCCAGGGAAGTGGGGTCCCTATTCTGACTAATAGCCCTGGGCACTTGGGCCCAAACCCTCACAGACAGGACCTGCATGCCTGCTGGTTTTCTGCCCACAGTTCTAGCCTATCTTGGGATATTGCCTGGTGTTCGCCCCAAGCTGTGGCTCAACAGGTGCATGAGACAAGTCGTTCACAAGGAGTCTCATGGAGTGGGACATACAAATGGGTTAATTTTATTTCAGGAAAACTGATTGGGTGCTTTATGACACCATTGCCTCAAAAATTAAACTTTACATCTTGTTGCAGGTACATTGAACTCAAGGCATTCGTTTTGTTTTGCTTTGCTTTATTTTGTTTTGTTTTGTTAGGGTGTGCATTTTGTACTAACTCAGTAACTCTCAACAGAGAATTTAAAAGGGACTTTCAAAGTGATGGAAATTGCATTGCCTCTATTTATGGGGGCAGGGAGAGGGGAAACAGATTGGCTCCAGGGTGCTGACTTAGAAATTATTAGTTACTGAGCTGAGTGCCTCCATTGTCCATTCCATAGTCTCTCTTGTAATTTCTTTCATAGGTGAAAAGGAGCAGAGCATTGGAGTAGAGTCTTCCTTGATGGATCAGTGAGAGGAAAATAGTAAATCTTCTTTTTCCCAAAGCTAATGCCTTACATTCTTACCGAGAGAATTAGCCTAAAATAATACAGAATTAAATTGCTTAAAAACTCAAGGTGAGAATTCTCCCATTTGCATATATTTATTAGATATATTTAAGGGACTAATAGATTCATTTTCACTAAAAGTAATCTGAAAAATCTATTTATTTGCGTGAACAGTCATTCCCTATGAACTTTCAGAATATATGTGTGTGTGTGTGTGTGTGTGAATATATATATACAAGACCATCTACTTCATCTGCAAAGGGTCATACCTTAACAGAACAGCTCATTATTTTTAAGCTCTACAAATATATCTTGCCTGCCTGTTTACTCAAACTAAATTATGCATTTCTTAAGAATATTGTGTGGGCCTGATAATAGCTTGCCCAATGAATGCATAAACGTTGTTACAAGCAAGTTCAGTGAGATTGAAGTAAACAGTTATAGGGCTAACATGACAGCAGGTGCAGCTGAAAGCACATGACTAAAAGGAAAATGGTAACAAGGGGCCGAGTTAGGTGCCTCCACCCTGCGGATCAGGCACATGTCTAACACATAGGCACCCGTAGGGGTTTAGCAGGAAGATATTCAGGGCTTGGGGATATGTTGTTTGCTATCTCTAAGGGATGAGTTGATACATATCTCAGAAGGCATTTGCTAGCTCCTCCCTCACACATTTCCAGGGCACAATAATTGACCCAGGGGCTTTTTCTAGAAAAAAAAAAGAAAAGTCACAATTGGCAAAGCATTTCAGACTAATGGAAACCTGGATGGATTTTTCTTACATGTTGCCCTATATTTTATATCATAGAAAAAACTAAGAGATGGTACTATTTATTGAAACCCACCATTTAGCTCTTTTTTTAAGGCAAATAATTATCAAGAAACCATAGCCTTTTTATTGCTCTAAATCCAATGAAGCAGATGCCCCTCACATGACCTCTGGAGGCTGCACCGGCTGAGGTTTGGTGTGGCAAGGTCAGTGAATCCTCGTTGTCATAACCTCTGCCCGTCCTTCAGTTCCTCTTCCAGGCCTGGGTCCTTACCTCTAGCACACATGCACACTCTCAAAACAGCTTCTTAGCACAGCTGCGGCCACTGAACAGGAAACTTGTCCAAACTAAGAAACCAAGATCTTGTCCTGCATTCCTTCCTAACAAAAAAGTTCCAAACCTTTTTTAGGAAGGCAAAACTTGTATCATATCCAGATGTACACACTAGTCTTGCTAGATGGATACCAGGCACCTACTACCCAGTGCTTTGCCAGGGATTTCTACAGTGTTTTTCCTTTTTATTTTTTTCATTTGGATCTCGTCTGATGAAAATGTTTTCATAATCCCTTAATGTTACTACCAAATAAGCATGTAAAAAATTAAGGATTTCTGAAATTATGTACTTCATATATACAGCATATATGTATATGTGGGTATTATATAAGATTATATCTATATAAAGTTCAAAATGCTGTCTTAAAGCTTGAAAATGAACCACTGGAAATGTATTTTCACTTGAGAAATGACTTGTGTTATACAGAGAACCCACCCAGCAGAATCACACTGGAACTGAGATGATGGAGTAAATGAAGACAAGATTGACGTAGAATTCCCACCCCAAGTACCTCAGGACAACCTTCCTGTCCTCCCTTCAGTCTCATCTTGTGGAGAATGTCAAAGTGCAGAAGAGAAAAAATATCCTGTGGCTCCGGCATTACCGATTTTAAATGGTTGCTTTGACTCTGGGGGAAAAAAGAGCAAGAACAAGACAGTGTCTGTCACCATCATGATGGATAGGGTTCATGGTGGCAAGCCAAGTGAGCAATCATTCCAGTGGGATCCAAGGGCTCGAACCTGGATCAGGCAAGCCAGGAATGCAAGGAACAGGGAGATACAGGAAGGCATGTCCTCAGGAACACCAAGAGTGGCTGCTCTGCCAAGTCCCAAGACAAAGTATGGATGCAGAAGCAACAAGACCAGGAACCCCAGGAAGCAGGAGCTGCAGAAGAAAAGCAGGGTGTGAGGCGAACGGAGAAAGTTGAACACAGCAGCATGACGGCGCAGGAGCATGAAGTCAGGTGCTTATTTTGATTGACACCCAAGGCATGGTACTTGCCTGGGTGATTTGGGCTGGTTTAAATCACAGTGTCATGGCGAACTGGTAATCTGTCAGCCTCCACTCTGAGTTTCCTCTATTCTTGCCCAATCCTTGCCAAATAGAAGGCTGCAGTGCTTTTAGGATGCCTGGAGCTACTTTGGAATGGTAAAGAGAAACCCACAGGAGCTGTGCAGAAAGGAAGGTGAGAGGAGTAGGGAGAACACCTGAAACAACAGGACAGGCACATAGCGGAGGTGTAGCTGCGCCACGAGGAGGAGCAGTGAAACTGCCCCTCCCTGCTACTTTTGACTGCCTCTTCCTTTTAAAGCCTTGTCAGTCAAAGGATACAAAATTTCAGTTAGAAGAAATAAGTTCAGGAGATCTATTGTACAGCTCCATGACCATAGTTAATAACAATATATTATATTCTTCAAAATCACTGATAGTGGATTTGAAGTGTTCTTACCACCAAAAAATGGTAGGTTTGTGAGGTAATGCTTGCTATTTAGCTAAGTCTAACTATTCTACAATGTACACATTTCAAAAGATCATGTTGTATATGACAAACATATACAATTTTTTGTTAATTTAAAAATAACTGATTAAAGCTTGCACTTTTGGTTAGCATGTAATGCTACTCTCCCAGTCATGTAGCCTTTCATGCATTCTGTCTCTTTATTGATTCCAATTTCTCTACCTGAGTCTTGCGTTTTAATTTTCTCCGGAGTTCACTGCTAGGCCTGCTGTTTTTCTCACTCTATGTGCTCTCTCTACTTACTCAGTCAAAATGCTGAGTGACTGTATCACTCATGGGATAAAATCTAAGCTCTTTTGCAACAAACCCAAGGCCCTTCAAGATCTAGGTCCTAGGATTTGCCTTACCTTATCACCCCTACACTTGCAGCTCCACCCCAATGTGTAACTTAGTCAAATTATACAACAACTTGGCAGATTTTACATTTTCCATTCTTTCACATTTCTCTCTCTCCATTTGCCTAAGAAACTTTCACCCACTTCATCACCTGACAAACCCCTCTGCTAGGACCAACTTCTGTACATAATTTTGAGGGTCCAGTATAAAATGAAAATACAGACACCTTGTTTAAAAGGCATAAAGAATTTCAAGACAGCAAGAGTAGAGCAATGAGCCAAGCTTGATGCGCTGTAGGAGCTGGCTTTAGGTGACATATGCATGCCCATGAAGCCAGCCCTGTCCTCAGCTCAATTTCCACTTTCTCTGAAACTTTTCCCATTTTCTCCCTCAGAGATGTACATTTCTTCTCTATTCCCACTACACTCCACAAACGTCTCCATGTTAACACTTACCCTGTGCTATTTTTATTTCTGGTGTGCATGTTTTCTCACGAGGCTGTAAGTTCCTGAGGACAAAAGCTAGGCCCTTATTAATTTTGTATAGTCAGCATCTAGCACAACACATGGCACACAGGAGGCCCTCAAGACGTGTCTGTCAAGTGAATAAATGAGCAACTGCGGCTTCTTCTATAACTTGTTTTCTGTGGGATGCTGCTCTTTTCTCATGGATGTTTCATGTCGTTTGAGAATCAGCTATTTTGTTCAAGAAACAGTTCTAGAAAACTTCAAGTATCACAATGCCTCAGTAATGGAACTTCTAGAGGTTTGTACACAAAAGGCCTTTATCTACCACAAAATATTTTTAACATTATTCAAACATGGGTGTTGATTGGCCAGATGCAGTGGCTCAAAGCTGTAATCCCAGCACTTTGGGAGGCCAAGACAGGAGGATTGCTTGAGATTGGGAATTTGAGACCAGCCTGGGCCATAGAGAGAGACCCCATATGTGCAAAAATGATTAACTGGACATGGTGGCATGCACCTGTAACCCCAGAGACTTTGGGGGCTGAGGTAGGAGGATCCCTTGAACACAGACCCCAACTCAAAAAAAAAAAAAGGAAAGAAAAAGATGAAAGAAAATTAAATAACAAGTCATAAATCCTCTTATTTATATTTCTCTTTATATATTTTGATAGATGCATTAAAAGTTGTATTTTTAGAGGGCAAAAATGGATTGTTCTTCAAAGTCATACAATAAAACTAAGAAGGTGGCTAAATGTATTCAGCTTCTCTTTCACAAACCTATAATGAGATTTGTGCTTTTGAATTTCTCCCACCTCCTATCCCACTCACCTCCTAAGTATAATTTCTTTAAAAGGTAGTTCATCCAGAAGGCAAATATGTAGAAGGCAAATGCAGATTCCTCTCCTAGAAGAAGAGATGGGTTCCCCTCCCATCTCCTGCTACACAACTGGTCTTGAAGACGGAGGGGGCTATTTTATATGGATGTATATGGCACACTATTGATATATATTTTCACTTTTAATAACAATTTGTTTAGGACCTATGATAGAAATCTAATTCATCTAACTCCTACTAGAGGTGAGCCAAGATTGCTCATCTAGTCAAAGCCTCTGAGTAGAAAATCAGGCTATGACTATGTGACATTTCCAAGTCACAAAATTTGGTAGGGGTACAAACGGCCTTAATTATTGGAGCATCTAACAGCTAGGTCTCAGGATAACTATCCCACCATCCAATGTTTATGACAGTTGGTTAGATGCCATAGAGGACAAGCTACTTAATCTCAATACCCTTGAAGTTTTTCTTAAAAAAGAGCCTTTAAATGGCCTTATAACTGCCAAAATACACTTTTTTCCCAGTGGTTACACATTCAGAAATCCATCTGAAAACAATCACTCAAAACATTAACTAAATGTCTATTACGTAATGATTTATATTAGCCTAATATTATAAACAAATGTTTAACACCATGGAATTATTGGGTATATCGTAAGTGATGAAATTCCATTTGGTGGACTATTGTGCAGTGATTAAAACTAATGTTTACAAAGAGTATTTTAAAGCTTGGAAAGATGTTTATATTGTGATGCTAAGTTATGAGGCTTCAGCAACATTTAGCCCATGTGATCTCAGCTATTTCTCAACATGTACAAAGAAATTAGGATAAAACAATACATTTTAACCATGATTATTTTCCTCTGAGTATAGATGATTTTTTTATTCTTCTGCTGTCTCCTATTTTCTCAATAATCATATGTAAATTTTATGATAAGGATACAAAAAAATATTTGGAAGCTGACAGTCCCAAGGCAGCACCCGACTTCACTGTGGTCTTTTTGCACGAGTTAACGTAACACTGAGAACAGAGTGATTCAGAGCTATCTTAACAAAATACGTGGGCCAGCTAGGACCAGAGCTGGGAAAACTCACAGGGAAATTTGAAACTGTGAATGACAAAATGGGGATTACAATTTGTGAAAACACAAACAATTCATAATGAATTTCCAGTTACTATTTCATTATTCTGCTTTCTAGAATCCTAGGAAGCACCACTTCTTCGTTTAACACAAAAAGGCAAGAGTTCGGAGCCTAAATTTGTGATAAAATTCAATATTTGAATGTGGCAAAACATATGACTGAGAAATAAAATAGAGTTAACTTTTGTGGTTGCAAGTTTCAGAGACTCAAATTGGTTCAATTAAAAGGGCTACTGATTACAAATACACATGAAGTAAGAAGGGAGATAAAATCTCATAGGGATGCGAAGAAGAGGAGTGGGTGAAGCCAGGAGTTATAATTGGAGGAAGCCTCATGGACACTAGACTTGAAGGGTGACATTGAGCCTAAGGATATTCTAAAGACTTCAGTAGTGACAATCCACACCTCTGTTCTACTGTTCTTGTATCAATACAACTGAAATATTCTAGACATCTGTTTTTTCCTGTTCTGTTACCAATTGATGTCTGTGTCTTCTACTCTGTTTTTTGTTTGTTTGCTTGCTTCTTTGCTTTGCTTGTTTTTTACTGCATCTCTTATTTTCTGTCCCTGGCCCACTTCAGTGCCTATGACTCACTATGGCCACTCTAAATTCCCTCTATACATGACATTTTGTGAGTCTCAACTCTTATTGCCAACTGCCTCATTCTCTCTGTATTTCTAGTTGAAGAAGAAGTTGAAGCATCTCAGTGCTTCTATTTACAGTAAACCACTTTGTAAGCCCCTGATAAGCCTATGTAATAGGTGCTCTGGGTTAGCATGTCCTCTTCTTGGCCATGAAGCAAAACTTCTGTCTGTGACTGCCCACTGAGAAGACTTTCTGGGCTAGGTGATTTCACTTAGAAGAAAGAAGAGAAAAAAGTGAATAATGTAGGATGGCACAGGACACTTTATGACTAAAATCCTGTGAACAGTTATTGATTGAGGAATAATTTTGGTTGCCTGATGAACATTTAGGGTAAAGAATCTTAGTTCTAGAATATTGACATGTCTACCTCTTGTTAAATCGACATCATCAAGCCCACAGAACAGGATGGCTATATAAACTAATTTGTGCCCATTTGCTAACAAATGTTTAATGAATGTTTTCAGGTACAGAAAAAAAGTATGTGATTCACATCTTTAGCGAGAAACCAGAATACATTCCTGATAATTTATTATGTTTCACATAGATATATTATTTCCTATGTTGGTCATATTAACAAAGGGGGTGGTAGCATCCAGACTGCTATATTTTTCAAACACAATTTTGCTAAACACGTTACATTAATTACTTAAGTCATTGATGCGTATTTGTTCAGAATCCAACATAAAATAATGAACATTCTTTTTCTCATTTTCACGACTTACAGGCAAAACCATAAGCAAAAAAAAAAAAAAAAAAAAAGAGTTAAAACCTTGCCTTTGGTATCCACGTATGTTTGTTGAACTAAGAGTCCAGGATGAAAATAATTGAAACAATGGACTTGATGATGGAGCAATGCCAATTTTGCAAAAGAAATGTGCCCTAATGGCTCTTCCATGGCAGAACTGGCTGTTCTCAATGCCCTTCAGCTTCTATTAATCCATTAATTCCATTGATTGATAAGAAAATGCTCACATTGTTTGCTGCTTGAGGATTTCAGGGAAGGACTTTAATATTTATGGAGCATGTACTATATCAGGCACAGTACCAGGTGCCTCACACATACTCTTCACTTTAGCCTCACAAATATGTTGGACATTAGGTATGATGCTTGCAATGTCTCAGAAAACTGAGGCTTGGAGGGTTAGCCTTTAAAAAGCCTAATCGGATGAGCTAGGATTACTCCTCTTTATCTCCACCTTGATCATTGTAGATTAATCCTAAATATTACAATTCTCATGTCCTTCCAATAGAGGTGGCATCAAGCTGTTCAGAATGTGCTCTGTGCTAGCAGGGATTGGACATAACTGGTGATGGGGAGGAAGGCTGAAGCCTGATGAGAAGTGGAGAGATGGGTATTCAACCACACAGGTGGTAAGATAGCAATGCATTGGTGCAGCAACAGGCTTCCTGTCTCACTGCCTGTGGTTGTGTCAGTTGTCAACTACTTCTACCCTTGGTTGCCAATTTTACTCAGTCATCAACACCTATTTGTTCAGAATTCCCAATACAATAACAAGCATCCTAACATATTTGAGAAATACATGAGCAGTGGGGAATGTAGTTTTCTTCCATTGTGGTTGCTCCTCTGTCAAAGGAGAAAAAAATTTTGCTTAGAAAAAGAAAGACTTCTCTGCACTTACATTGTAGGAAAGGTCTTTTAAATATCCTTGGTTTTAGGTAGGAAAGAGCTAACTTCAAGGTTGAATGCTACTTGACTTTCTCTCTTTTTCAGAAATCCTTTATTCAACAGTTGCTTCCTGTACTCACGGCAAATGCTTCACGCCGGGAGAAGACAAGATAAACATTTTCTTACTCCTGCCTTGTTGGAATTTTGATGTTCATTGTTTCATAGCTCCTTACATGAAAATTTCCTGCATTTGCGCACCTACACAAAGGTCCATGAATCTCTTCCAGAAGTTTACCCAGGTGGCTAAACTTGTGTTTTACTGACCTTTTACTCAGTTATCTTGCATCAGAAGTGAAGCCTGTTCATACCTTTCTGGTAAAGTTCAAAATCACAGAAACCATGAATGACAATATTATAAATCAGCAGGGCCACCAGGGAAGGGATTACTGAGGAGTGGTGCATAGAAATGAAAAAAATCCAGTTGAAGTCCTGGTAATGTGTAAGTTGAAGGAAACAAGCAAATTACTGGATCTAACAAGATACTTTGGATCAGCGTCTAATCACTTGGTCCAAGCAGAAGGAACACAGAGAAATGACCCCTAAGTAGATGAAAGAAGCTAATGAGATTCAAACTGAGCAAGAAAACACAAGGAGAAACAAACTTGTATAAAAAGTACCAGGTATATCAAGGTTCAAACTGGGCAGAAACATCAAAGAGGAAGTTTCTCTAAAGGTCTCCATTGGCATGTAGCTTATGGGTTAGTAAGTGGTTCTCAGAATTCAGTGTGCATCAGAATCCTCAGAGACCTCAGTGCACACAGAGTGCTAGGCCTCTCCCCAGAGATTTTGATTCAGTAGGTCTAGGGTGAGACCTAAGAATTTGTATTTTTAACAAGTTCTCAGATGATGCTAATCCTCCTGCTGAAAGCCATACTTTGGGAACCATGGGATCAGCAGGTGTATCAAGCAACATGGTGGAGAATGCCTATTGTCCATGGGCAGGAGCCATGTGTTTCCTTACTGGGGCCCTCCTCCTGCTGTGTGCGCACTGTGCCTACATGTGGCCAAGGTAGCCCATAGCAGAATATCACACCTGCTGTGCGTTTGGTGAAGATTTCTCTAGCTGATCCTTGAGAAAAGTAAATCATATTATTGATTTTGCTTTATTTCTCCTCTGCTTCCAATTTAAAAAAATGTAAGAAAGCATATAATAAATGATTCACATATTTAAAACTTAAATGAAAATAGGAGAAAAAGGCCGGGCGCGGTGGCTCAAGCCTGTAATCCCAGCACTGTGGGAGGCCGAGGCGGGTGGATCACGAGGTCAAGAGATCGAGACCATCCTGGTCAACATGGTGAAACCCCGCCTCTACTAAAAAAAATACAAAAAATTAGCTGGGCATGGTGGCGCGTGCCTGTAATCCCAGCGACTCAGGAGGCTGGGGCAGGAGAATTGCCTGAACCCGGGAGGCGGAGGTTGCGGTGAGCCGAGATCGCGCCATTGCACTCCAGCCTGGGTAACAAGAGAGAAACTCCGTCTAAAAAAAAAAAAAAAAAAAGAAAATAGGAGAAAACATGTAGAAAGAAAAGAAAGCAAATATGTCAACACAAAACTAAGAGGCCAAAGAACATGCATTCATTTTAGCCCTGATTTTAAGCAACCAAGGTAAGAATGAGAAAAATAATGCGTTACATAGTTCTCAACTTACAGAAAACATATGTAGAAGAATTTATCAGGGGAGACTGATACGTGTGAGATTTTGAATAATAAGGAGGAGTGTAAAGAGCAACTGAGGAGAGTGGTATCCTACGCACAGTTTTTTAAAGATTGAAGGTGGAGATAAGAGCACACGTAGGGGACAGTATGGAGGCTGTTTGAGGATGAATGAGAGCTAGGATGAGGGAGCAAGAGTCTCAACTCCCAGCAGACAGGCACTCTGGTGGACAACGTTAGCTCTAGAAGACCTCAAGCCTTCGGACTTTTTGCAAAATCAGACCCTTAGCTAAGCAGAAATAAAGACTCTTGAACTGTTGCTTGGCCACTAGGAAAACCAGACCAACTTCCCCTTAGCCAATCAGCTCTACTCAAAAAAGCAATGACTTCTCAATAGTCTAACAAGGGAGCAGCCATGTCTGGAAAAAGGCCAGAAGGGATTCTCCGGGAACTTGAACAAGGTTACCTGCTATAAAACAAGCACAAAAACACGGGGAAAACGCCCAGGAAACACACACAAAACAAACTCAACCCCTTTCCTCTGCCCACAGGCTTTTGTGAGGTGTCTCATGGCTCCAGGTCAAATTCCTGTCATATCGTCAGACTTTCCAGACTCCTAGGACATTTGGCTAAGGCAGGTGTTACATCTTCTGTCAAGGGACTCTCTCCTGCCAGGAAGGGTGGAGTGGCTGAAAGGGAATAATCCAGTCGGGTCTTTTCCATTCCCACTTCTGTGATCTCCTTTTGACTCTCATCACATCATCGCATGAATCAAAACAATCTTGACACACATGGCTATGCTAATGTCTGAACATGCCTTTTGTCCCTAGTGGCATCTTTCTTAGGAAAAGGAAAAAAAGACAGAAAAACAAAGTACACTAAATAAACCCCGTTTGCTTGGGAATGATCAGGAAGAATCACGAAAAAGCATTTACACAGTCCTGTGGCACTTTGCTTATGCTCAACTATTAGGATGAGCATCTAAAGTAAAGGTATGTGAACCTAGCTTTTTCTAGCCTGGGCTTATTGTTTACTTTTGCCTTACTGTCAAATCCATCATAAGCTTCTCGTATTATCTTTCCCATAAATACACCAGACTCAGTGGAAAGGAGAACATTCCTCTGGGCTGCCTAACAAGCAAATTATTTTTCAACTGCTTCATCCCCTTCCTCCCCCACCCTTTGAATAAACATTTGGGAGACACAATCCTGTGGCCTGGCAATTTGCAAAGATACTCTTTGTCCTCGAAAAGGCAAAACAAGACGGACTAGGTTAATGGAGGATATGAGTTATCTTGGGTAATCAGTTGAAACAGCCACATCTCTAATTTAAGGCTTCCTTTGATTTATCAATGTCATATTTCACATTAAGGCCCCCAACGTCCATTTTCTTCATTTCCTTTCTAATTATTGCTTCCCAACTCAATAATTTGCTGTTAAACAGTTTCTGAAGCCTTGCATCTACTTTGTTCAGCATCTTGGAATGTGATGAGAAAAATGGGCTCTCTGTTGGAAAAACCACATGGACTTTTTGTTCTTTTCATTTACGCTTCCTATCTTCTACCCGCTTGTGAGTAAGTAGATCCAGGCTAGTGGCTAATGATGCAGGAGACTAAGAGTAAATAGCTTTCATGAGATCCTTGAGGGAAGGGTCAGCAGCATTTCTACCCAGTGGAGGACAGGATTCTACCAGTAAGTGCCCAACCTCCTGCCATTTGGTGGGACAATGCAGAGGTGATCCAATCTACATGGATACAAATAAATTGAGCCTACTGGGCACAGCAGTGAGCAGCCTGTGGATGCACCTTCTCCCCCCCACCTCACTCTTCCCCTCTCCTTTACTTCTGCACTCCGGGATTGGGATTGTCTTTCCAATCTCAATACTGCATTCCTTTACAACATTTTAAGGTGGAAACCAAAAGGAAATAGCCATGGCCCCTTTCAGTTTGATTAGCAGAGGAACTAGAAAAGCGTGCCCTGAATTCTTGAACTCAGATGAAAAAGTCACCTTCTCCCTTTCCCAACTGTAGCTAATTCTGAGAATGGACGCCCAGGGATATCTCTTACTAACAGCAAGTATGGGGGCAAAACTGAATGCATGTGTCCCATATTGCTTACGGCTTTCTGAAATTATTCATGAAATTCCTTCTTGTTGTTAATTTCAGAATCGAAGATTGTTGTTCCCGAACCAAGTCGTGCTTCCTTTGATTGAGTATGGCTTGCCGCCTCCACTGGGGCCTGATGCTTGGAGTTCGGCATTCACTGTGTAGACTATGAGAAGCTGGAAACAGACCGACCATTTCCCTGAGCATCTCAGAGACTCTGGAAAAAAAGGAGAGGGGGCTGGTCTTATCGTTTTTTGGAATAGGTCTTTTCTCTGAGAAGGAAATTTTCTTTAGGCTTTAACAGAGAATCAGGATGATGCCATGTATGAGTTTGCTAGGGCTGCCATAACAAAATTCCAGAGACTGGCCACTTCAGGCAATAGAGATTTATTTTATCATAGCTCTAGAGGCTGGAAGTCTGAGATTAAGGTGTCAGCAGGTTTGGGTTTTCCTGAGGCCTGCCTTCCTAGCTTACAGATGGCCACCCTCTCACTGTCCTCTCATGGTGTCACTCTGAATGCAACAGGTGTCTAGTGTCTCTCTACCATGTACCCAAACTTCTTCATCTTTTAAAGACATCAGTTAAATTGGATTAGGGCCCACCACTATGACCTCATATTCCTTAACTACTCTTTAAAGCCCTCATCTCTGGTGTGCAGAACCCCTATTAACCTCAGTAGGGAAGGCACCAAGTTCAAGAGGTCAAATAAGAGACTCAGAGGCAGCAAACGAGACATGGGGTTTTGTCGGGGGCTGACAGACAGAGGAGAGAGTCCAGTGGTAGTGGGTTGGACAGGAGAACTGTCTTATGTACAGAAATGGTCCAGTGGTTGTGGGCTGGACAGGAAAACCACAACTGCTTGCAAACAGCATGCAGTTTCTCTAACATTCTCACTTCACACCCTCCCACTGACAGCCTTCTGGCAACCTTCATTCAACCCCAAACCCAGAGTCTCAACCCCCTGCACGGCCCATGTTCCATAGGACCAGCCTAGGCTGAGTTGTTCTCATAGACAAGTAATGAATCTCCTGGTTGGCCACTTCCAGATTCCCTAGCTTGAAATAACAATCATTCTCAGCAAACTGACAGAAGAGCAGAAGATCAAATACCACATGTTCTCACTCATAGGCGGGTGTTGAACAATGAGAACACATGGACACAGGGAGAGGAGCACCACACACTGGGGTCAGTTGGGGGGAAATAGGGGAGGGAGGGTGGGGGTTGGGGAGCTGGGGAGAGATAGCAAGGGGAGAGATACCAGATGTAGGTGATGGGGAGGAAGGCAGCAAATCACACTGCCACGTGTGTACCTATGCAACAATCTTGCATGTTCTTCACATGTATCCCAAAACCTAAAATGCAATTAAAAATAACTTTAAAAGATAATTAAATACTTCCTTACTTTTGTGAAGCATTTCAGAGTTTATTAATATCTTTAATATATTCATTGCATTGATCTTTCAAGAGACCTAGAAAGTGGGCATTTCTTCATCTTCACAAGTAAATTGAGAGGCAGAAGTTTGCCTGATGTGGCCATGCTCCACAGATCATGAATTAGAACTCGAATCTTCAAATGCTCCTTTCAATGTTCTTTCAAAATTTCTGTCATTCTCCCCAAGACCCCCTTAGGATATTGTGCAAAACCCCTAGGTTAATCTTTATCCAAGATGAATGAGAAATACCACGTGAGAGTGGACACCATGTGACAGGTAAGTAAAGAAACACTTTTCACCTTCTTAAAATGTCAGTTGTTAGGTTCTAACTGAGGTCTGAGGGGAGTCGGTAGGGTGGCGGGTAGCTGGAAAAACACTCGAGGAATTGTAGATGTTTTTGACATGGTTTTTACTCTCTCAGTCTCTGAGTATGAGAGAGCCATGGACGCAAGAAAGCTGTGGACACAAACCCAGGGAGAGAGCCTGGGTGCAAGCTGACCTGGGTGCAAGCCATGGACACAAGACATATGTACAGTGTCAGAAGGCTGATTATACCTTTTACAGACAATAGTCGTGCCGAGCGAAGCATGGGCACACGTGTGTAGTTAATTAATGCATCTCACAAGGCGTGGTTACTTAATACGAGGAGTTGTACACCTGTGCTCCAAACCCACTGAATCACGCTGCACCAGAAAGCCTCCGTGGCCTACTCCTGACTAAAGCATAGCCATCTCCCTTACACTAGCCATGCTGAACCAATTTACTATTATGACAATCCAGGTGACTGTTTGACAGCCCTGCAAGATTTTTTTTTTTCTAGGCTCTTGTAACCAAGTACCACAAACTAGGTGGCTTAAAATAACATAGAAATTATTTTCTCAGTTTTGTAGGATGGAATCTGAAATCTAGGTATCTGCAGGGCCATGCTTTCTCTGGAAGTTCTAGGGGAAAATTCTTCATTGCCTCTTCGAGCATCTGGTCCTTGTAAGCTATCCTTGGTGGCCCTTGATTTGTAGCTACACCACTCCAATGTCTTCCTCCATCTTCACGTGTATGCCTACTCTCTGTGTCTTGTCTCCCGTTCTTATAAGGTCACTAATCATTGGATTAGGGGCCATCCGACTCTACTATGACCTCATCTTAACTTCATTACATATGCAATGACCCTATTTTCAAGTAAGATTACATTCACAGGGATTAGCAATTGAACATGTCTTTTTGGGAGACACAATTCAATCCTCATTTGTATAGAGTGCTATCATATCATTATCAATATCCTATAGATGAGAACTTTGTGAGGCTTAACGTAGGTCACTCTCTCTAAGTAGGTTTCTCCAAGTTTGGTCCAACAAGCATCTACATCAGATCCATCTGTGGGATTGCTGTATAGCAAACTCCTGGGCCTCACCACAGAGCTGCAGAATCAGAATCCAGAATCTATGCATTAAGTTAAGGCTGCAGGTGCTCTTAGCACACTTGATTTGGGGAAACCCCTAGATTAGTTAGAGCCACCAGGGACTTTGTGAATAAGTAGTAGAAACTGAACACAAGCCCAATGACTCAGACCACAGAACTTTATTTCCTTAATTGATCACTTCATCTTTTATTCCCTAATCCAAGAAATCTGTTGGATTCTTTGTCCCCAAACTCTTGTGAATGTCAGTTCTGCTTGCTTAGCATGTGTGTCCCTCCCAGGCCTCTGAACCACATGGTACAGGTTGGCGCTACACAGACACACATGGGAGCCCCAGTCTTTCACCAACACTTTGGTGCTCCTCACGTTATTCTGTCTTATTCTTTCCATGTCACCTAACGTTACTCTGCTGTCACACTCACGTGGAAGAAAGCCAGCCCATGCTTTGATGCTTATAGCATCTTCACGTCTTCAGATTTTTACACAACATACTGTCTCTTCCCAAGGATTACGCCAACTTTCTTTTAGGAAATGTTTTCAAACCATTGGGCAGTTTCATTTTAGACACCTCTTTCCAAGATATGATACTGATTTTGTCACATTCATCTTCTGTTCAAGGGAAAAAAAGAACTAGTAATTATTCTCCTCTGGAGGGATACCATTATTGTACCCATTTTATGCATGAGCCAAAGAGATCTTAAAACCAAGGTCAGAACCAGGATTTGAACCCAGATAATGTACCTCCACTTAATGTTAATCTGCCTAGGAAAGTTAGCCTCAGCCTTTTGTCTTGCATTCCAGGCTCTGTAGGGTAAGGCTCCTCCTTCCCATCTGACGCTGTCTGTCATCACCATTCCCTCTTCTTTATTAACCACCCCCCCCAACTACTTCCTTCCACTCTCAGGCACTACTCATTCCCATGGCCTGATCTTCTAAATACATCCTATTTTGGCTATTAGCATGCAGTGTTTCATACTGTCATTATTTATAAGCAAAGACAATGTTATGTTCTCATCACTCACCGTACTAGGAAGACAGTAGGCACAGAATAACCACATCTTGAGGTGCGAAGCCAGTCCATCCTGGGAGTGACAGCTCCACACACAGTGGGAGCTGTTCTGAGAGTCAGAACTTGCCTTTCATCCTTGAGTCTGTTACTCCTCAGAGTTATGTCTGGGTGTGTCAGTTCATCTCCCTGGCCTGTACAAAAAGGGTTGGGCTACACAGTTTCTAAAGTTTCCACCAGAACTAACACTCTCTAAATCTAAGCCCTGCTTCCTCGATAAAGAAACTCTTAGAACTTCAGATGATACTGATCACTTCAATTCTTAATCAAGTCCATATTTCAGTACCAAAAAATCAAGACGCAATTTGACAGAAATATTTTGTACTACTTCTGGATATGGAAAGCAATGAAATGGGAGCTAAAGTGCCAAAAATGCTGCTATGCCTGGGAGATCCTGGTAGAAACAAAGGGTCAGAATATTTAAAAACAAGACTGTCCATGAAAATGTAGAATGTGTATTTAGTCCTCAAAACATATACATTTTATTCCTCATTGACTACCTTTTTTTTTTTTGCACCTTTATATGTACTTTTCTATCTTCTCTATTTGTGATGTGTATAAATCTTAGCTCCTCTGCCAGATAAATTCCTTGAGACTAGAACAACTATCTGGTGTTCTTTTTGTTATTTTCCATAGCCCTTAGCCCAATGCAGCCTCATAGTGAAAGTCCAATATACACATTGCACCCTAGCCAGAGTACAATGATTAGGTTGGTTATGATCAGATAGACTCAATATCCCAACAGATTACTAGATCACACATAAGCAACCAGATCTTTTAAAGAGGCAAATGGTATACCAAACAGATAACAACACATTTAAAAAAAAAATCTATGGCTTAAACGAGATAGACATTTGTTTACTTCCTTCTCATGCAAAAACCCAAAGGAAGGACTGGTTTGGTGAAATCACAGTCTTCAGGGTCTCAGGCTCCTGTGTTCTGTTTTGTCAGCCCAACATGGGGCTTCCAGCCACACATCACCTCATGGCTCAAGGTAGATACGGCAGCTCCAGCCATTGTTTCCTACTTGCAATCTAAAAGAAGGAAGACAACGGAAGCGACAAATAAGGTATTTCCTAGCTGAGTCAACACACTTAAAGAACCCTTCTGGGAAGTATCACCTAACACCTGAGCTTCTGTATTAGTTGTGGTTCTCCAGAGAAACAGAACAAATAGGAGATGATAGGTAGATAGACAGATAGATAGATAGACAGACAGATAAGGAGATTTACTACGGGAATTGGCTCATGTGATTGAGAAGCTCCACGATGGGCCATCTGCAAGCTGGAGAACTAGGGAAGCCAGCAGCATAACTCAGTCCAAGTCCAAAGGCCTGGCAACTAGGGAAGCTGATGGGGTAACTCTCAGTTTGAGACAGAATACCTGAGAAACTGAGGAGTTTTTGGAGCAAGTCTCAAAACCAAAGAACCTGAAGTTCTGATGTCCATGAATGAGAGAAGATGGGTATCCCATTTCCAGAAGAGAAAATTCACCTTCCTTCTGCCATCTTGGCCCTCAGCCGATTGGGTGGTACCCACCCACATCGTGGGAGGGTGGATTTTCCACATTCTGTCCACTGATCCAAATGCTAATCTCTTCCCCAGACACCTTCATAGACATCCAGAAATACAATAGGTCGCCCATATCCACAGTTTCACTTTTTTCTGTTTCGGTTACCCACAATCAACTATAGTCTGAAAATATTACATGACTACTCTTGCCGCTTTGGGGCCATTATTAAGCAAAATTAGGGTTCCATGAACACAAGCACTGCAATACTGCAACAGTTGATCTGATGATTGAGACGGCGGCTAAGTGGCTAATGGCTGTCCAGGTAGGACAGACCAAGACTGCATGAGATTTCTTCACACTGCTCAGAATGTCACACAATTTAAGAAGTCTAAATTTTTTATTTCTGGAATTATCCATTTATATCACAATGTTTATATCACTCATTTCACTTCATCTCATCACACGGGCATTTTGTAATCTTACATCATCACAAGAAGAAGGATGTGAACAATACTATAAGTTATTTTGAGAGCAAGAGAATCACATTCACATAACATTTATTACACTATATTGTTATAGTTGTTCTATTTTATTATTATTGTTAATATCTTTAATTTATAAATTATATCTTATCATAAACATGTATATATAGAAAAAAATATAGCATATACAGAGTTTAGTTTCAAGCATCCCCTGGGGGTCCTGGAAGGTATCCCCCATAAATAAAGCAGACTTATTCTGTAATCCTGTATCAGCTGTCTAGGTTTCCCTTAATCCAGTCAAATTGACCTTTAAAATTAATCTCACAGCTTCCATCTTGGCCAGGACATACTCGTGTGGTCATACCTAGCTGCAAGGGGAGCTGAGAGCTGGTTAGCTAGGTATGTGGATTTTAGAATATAGGTGGACGTCTGTCATTGAGGAAGAGGTGGAGGGCAATTTGCAGTCTGCCTCCCATTGGTACTTGGAAATTCCAATAAAGAGGCTCACTTCCCTACACTAACTTTCAAGGAGCATTGGCTCTGACTTTCGTACTTTGTCCAACGAGAATGAAATAGCTAAAAATAATAGCATTTGCATTTTATGCTCCTTGTTTCTCCTCGTATTTTTTTCCTAGGAGGCTACCACCTGAGGGAATGTAACCAAAGCCAGTGTCCATCGCTGAGAGAGGGGATTGTTCCCTGCCTTGTTTTCATGCTCCAGAGAAAGGAAAGTCTGAAAAAGCCAGAAGATCCAACATGCTGTGGGTTTGGACTCCTCCCATCATCATGCTTCAGTCTCATTTGGACTCATTTCCCTCAAGGGAGAGGAGAATGAGTCTCTTGTCAGTGCCTGGGCATGTGGCTCTGCCTGAGCTGCTGCCACAGGAGGAGGGGCACAGTCTTCACATCCTCCCCAGCCCTCCAAAGTGCCAGTGGATGGCGTTGCAGTGGTGGGCGAGCACGGTTCCTGCCGAGTTACACTTGCTGTGTAAATATGGAGCTAAAATAGATCCTCGACCAAGGGAAGGGTGTTATGAGGTGAGGTGCCCCAAGAGGATGGCTGCCTGTGAAGGAAGGAGAGACTAGCACTTCCTCAGATATCTGCATAGTATACCAAATATGATTTCTGGATCCTTTTCCCCTTCAAACTCCCCCAGAAAGAAAGAAAGAGAAGGAAGGAAGGAAAGAAAGAAAGAAAAGAAAAGATAGAAAGAAAAGAAAGAGAGAGAGAAAGGAAGGAAGGAAGAGAGAGAGGAAGGAAGGAAGGGAGGGAGGGAAGGAGGAAGGGAGGGAAGGGGAATAAAAAACTTACAAGGTGCCCAGGATAACAAGATGCTGAGGGAAGCCAGGACGTTGGAGAGGACACAGAGGGGTGCATGGCGTGGTCAGGACAGATGTGGCCACATCGTGAGATGGTAGCCGCAGGGTCACTAACCAAGACTGTGACCTTCTACCCCCAGCACCTGCTTCTTCAATTCACATTCCTCAGACTTAAATTGGGCCTTTTGGAAAGAAGTGAATAGCAGCCCCTGCTGCAAAGAAGGGACCTGATTAACCCCCCAGAGCCACGGGGTTCCACGCCTGGCCAAAAGTCACCCTCATCTACCTCTCTGCAACACCTTAGCCACTGTGATGGCCTTGCTTTCTATCGCTGCACTGTGATCTGGCTTTCTTGCCCACATAAGAAGAATTAAAAGAAAATGGAAGAAAACAATACAATGTTTTCTCCGGCAATGTTAAAGGTCACTTTTCAGGGAAGCTGAGTGTTCTGCCCCGATGGGCTCCGGGCTCCAGGCTCCGTGACAACTGTCTCTTTTCCAGGTGGCCATGCACCATGTGGTAAGCACACTTTTTCCCCAATTAGAGGCTGTGCCACAGTATGTTGACAGGAAATGCTAGATGGATGATCTATGAGTCCCCAGCCCCAAATCTTGCTGTATTTGAAGGCATTTTTCTGATGTGTCTCATCTTTTGCCAAATGGCCTGTGCCCCCAGCCTTCCTCCTGCCCTGCGGAATCCACAGCACTGCTCTCCCAGGACACATGTGTGCTGGCCTCCAGAGAGGCACAGGCCTGGTCCTGACTGCAGATGCACTGAGCCATATTCTCAGAGCACTACACACTGCACTCTCCAAGGCCCAATAGGTTTAGACTGAAGAAGCACAATGACCACGTCTGCACCACGGGCCCTCTTAACTGCAGGTTCCAGACCATTAGCAGGCAAGCAGTGTGAGGCCGTTCCCGGCTGTGCTGTTTTGTCCTAAAGGATGGGCCCTCACTTATAAGAAATGTCGAACCCTAGGCAAGTTTCAACTCTGCTCCAGTAATGGTGGCCACCCGGCAGTTGGCACAGAGAGCTTCCATTTGATGTCTGACTCCTCCTAAATATGAGCTAAGCACACGAATCCTACCAGTGAGTAAATTGCTGCGCTTGAATTATAATTGAACTGTTTTGCTGCAAGCATTGCACTTGGAAAATTACAGCCCTATTGCAATAAGGAGCCAGAAAGGGTTAATTCACCTCCGAAGCAAGCATAGTTGGTTCACTCTTTCCTCTCCAGAAGGAGCAGATCAAGAGGTAATTATAAATGACTAAAAACCTTATTTATAGTTTTATTGAGCTGTAATTAAACATTAGAGTATTCATCCTCATTATTCTAGCAATTCTACTTTGGATACATCCTCAGAAGGAAAATTTGGAAGTAATAGACTAGAATCTTCTTATGAAGTTTGGCATATTTTAAAGAATAAAGACTTCCATTGCCAAGGGGCAAAAATTTGATCTAAATTAGCAAGACCTGTTCCCAGAGTCCAATGTCACTTCCGGTCACTGCTTACACATCTCAGGTACCGGAACTGCAGAGAGTTTACACTGTCCCACAGTCTCTCCTTGGTGGCTAGGAACTAAGGACTCATTTGCAGAGCTCAAGAGCTGTTTTCAAATAGATATAAAAAGAAGTCTAGATCCTCAAGGAAATAACATTTAAGTTCATGTTTAAAAACTTCTAAACAAGGATGATCTGTGAGAAAAGTTGGCTATTCACTCCCCAATACATAAAACAGACATATGACCTGCCTTTGCATAGCTCCCCGTTTGAGTAGGAAGAGGATAAGTGCATAAAAATAGTGTTTTTTAACTATAGCAAGTGACATGATTGAAGGAACATGGCATGGGAATAGAGAATAAAGGGGGATGGAGAACATGCTTAGTAACGGGAGGCAGGTGCAGCTTCTCTGAAGAGGTGATCGCTTATCCAGACCTGAAGGCTATAGGGAGAAGAGAGAGCCTGTGTGAAGGCCCAGGGTAAAAAAAAGAGATTTATCCCCTCCTGATCTGTCCGGGGAAGATGGTTAAGAAGGAAAATCCCAGGAGTTAAGGCTGAATATATATGTTTTCTTTTTCTTTCTTTCTTTCTTTTTTTTTTTTTTTTTGAGATGGGGGTCTCACTATGTTGCCCAGGATGGTCTTGAACTCTTAGGCTTAAGTGATCCTCCCATCTTAGCCTTCTAAAGTGCTGGAATTACAGGCACAAGCCATTGCACCCAGCCTGGAGAGAGATGTTTTCAAGTTGCAACTGGTCAACCATTTGTTGGTACTATTATATTGGGAATGTGTATGTAGAGGATAGAACTAAACTTCACAGACTTTCCCAGTTTGGGGATGCTTACTTTGCCATGTAACAGGGGCTTACCTCATGGCAGCCCACATTTTGGCCCAGGTGGTAAAAGAACTAGGTAGCTTACCCCAAGTATTTGCTTGGTGTTATGAGAACACAAACGCATGGGCACACCCCGAGCCCAGCCTGTAGCTCTTGCCCTCAGATCCTGCCTAGCTCAGCACACCCCCACTTGTCTCCCAGCCATTCCTTCACTTCTCTAATCCATTCTCCACATTGCACTAGAAGTAGTCTTCCTAAAGCCAGATTTGATTAGATCCTTTTAATAACTAATGACATGTATCATAATCGGCACAATAAAGAAAGGACAAGCTAATGGCCAAATTCTTTCTCTGCTTCAACCCTTGCTAGTTTGTGCTCTAAGAATCTAAACTACTCTCAATCTTCTAAACTCTGTTTCCACAGCTCTGTTTCCTTCAACATTTTTTTTGCAGGTCCCCTCATCTCCAAGCTGGGCTTTGCTCTCCACGAAAGATGCCCACAGCCTGCATCTGAGACTGCCTCTGAGAATCTTCCCTGGCTCCATCCCTCCTGCAAATGTGAGATGATAATAAGGCTGTCCCTTGCTTTCTTGGCCCTTCTCCTCATAGATAGATTTGCTTCCTCATGACTGCGTTGACCATGATTGCAAATCCAGTATATTTCCTTAAAGGCCCACCCAGACTGGGCAGTGCCCTGGAGGATGGTAAGCAAATACTCATGCCCATTATGAAGTCGGGCGCTTTGCCTTTGCTGTTCCTTTTGCCTAGAACACCCTTCCCACATTGCTTCACAAGCTATCCTGTTTTGACCAGTCAGCAAGTAATTTAAAGTGTGTTGCCCTTAGGGGCCATCCATAAACAACAAGCTTTATCTAATTATCCCTCCTCTCTTTTCCGTATCTTATATATACCAAATATATTCAAATTATTTGTTAGTGGGTGCCTGTCCTGCATTGTAAATTGTGCTCCCTAAAGTTAGCTGTGTGTCTCATTCAATTCCCCATATTCCCTATTTCATTCTTCTCTGCCTGGCATCAGTAGATGCTCACCAAGTGCTTGTGAGACTTTTGAACCAAGCAAAGAAAATAACAAAATAGAGAGCCAGTTGTAACACAATCCTTGACTCCCCAGTCCTACTCAGTGGCATGCACTGAAGACTTCCAAATTGTCAGCTTAACCCATCTGATCCCTGAGCCAACCACAGCTTGGATGTGCATTAAGGACCCAAAACTATTTAGGTTGGAGGCCTAAAAGTCTTGTAGGCTTGAACTTATCCTCAATTCTCATAGTCATTTATCTGAACTTCTTTGAGGGCACTTGCTGCTTTCTACCTGTACATATTCTTTTCCTTATGACTTTAATGCTCTGTATAGCTATAGTATAAAATCATTAATGGTTGTACCTAGCACCTGGTAGGTACTCAATAGATCATTGGTGAATAAATGTCTTTTGCTGCATCCACATCCCTTCTGTTGTCCTAATGATTTATATGTTGAAATCAAATTCAGTATAAATTCCAGCCTGTAATTATCTAACATGTGGTGAATGCAAGTATGTGCTAGCTGCTACTGAGGACACCAGTACAGATCCTAAATTTAATACTCAAATCACATACACAAAAATAAAAGCCTAAGAATTACTCAGAGAATTTCGCACACACGTCAGAACTATGCCATTTTAACATTAGGTATGTGGCTATATTAGGTTAAATGTTTGCATGTAGAGATACACTTTAGACCACTAATATTTATTTTTAAGATAATAAGACAGATTAAATTCAAATAATTGTATTCAAATAAACAATGGCAATATACACTCTCACACATACATAGAAAAACCACTGAGATAAAGATCATGCAAGGATCTGTTCACCCTAAAGGCATTATGTTAAGACAGAAGTAAGGGTAGAATGCATTATATATAAAATACTAACTGCCCAATTTGCTTCACATCACAATAATATTAATGATGACTGGCATTTTGACTTGCACAGAACTTTTTGTCTAACGTGATTACATCATAGGTGCAAATAACCATATAATTGCTTTAATATGCATATAGTTTTAGTCACAAAGCCAAGGTTTGATCCTGAACAATTCACCAGACCATTATCCAAAAGATAACTTTTAAAATGATAAATTGGGCTATTAGAACCCACTTCACTCTTGGTCATGGGCAATAAAATTTGGATTTCAGTGGATGAGACATGAAGAAGACTGGAAATCCTACTTTCAAGGAATTTCATATGCTTCATCTGTGGGGTACAGAATATATATATTGTATATCAAAAAAATTGTGGTCAATCTTCACTTTTTTAAAGATAGTACCGATTGAGTGAGAAAAGAAAACACCCTTTTTGTTGTAATGATGGAAAAAACAGTTACCTTTAAAGCTTGAATATTTTCCAAGCATACCCCCCAAAAACTTTTCTGTTTCACAAGTTACCCACTTATTTTTATTTTCATTTAAAATTTTATCAATTTCTATTTTATTTTTTATTATCCATCCTATAATGATGCATAATAAAACATCCTATAGGATCCTATAATAATGCATAATTATGCATTCTATAATGATGCATACCAACGTGTGCCCATGTTTGAATGCAATCCATTTACCTTTATTGTACTAACTAATAATGCATAGTATTTCTTCTGTTATCTTGGTTTATGCTCTATGTGTTTTATACTTCATAACCGCTCCCTTTATGCTTTTCAGTCTTTTGTTATGTAGGAGCTGTTTTCTAGCCTTTCTGAAACTTGGTAATTTGAAGATATATATTCTGGTTAAACTGATAGTTAACATAAATTTTAAAATGCTCCAGTGTACATTTTCTCTCAGGAAGGAAGCAGGATAGTTGACCCTTTGCCCCTAATAAATAAATGGGAAAAAACAAGCATTATTTCCCTTTTTTCCCCCCTAATAAATAAGTAGGGGCAAAGGTATTTTTTTTCCTCCTTGCTAGTTTCCCTGGAATAAAGGCTTCTAATATTTATGATGATCTTTACAACATGGTCAGCTATACTACTGACATGTTCCCTCCGTTTTTAAAGCATTTCCATTCAATGTTCTAATCACATTTACAACCACAATTATTTAGACTTAATATTATCTGGCTTCCATAATATGAATACTTCCCTAGTTTTTGGATGTTTAATGTTAACTTGTTTATTGGTGAGTTGCCACATGACTGAGCATTTTTCAGAATGAGTATTCAGGTGGTTTACTGATGAGCTTCTCCTACAGTAGTAAGTCTTTATTCAGTAGTGAACCTTTCTACATCTCAACATTAGTGATGCATTTCTTACACTTTTCCACTGGCTATATGGATGCTTTTCTTTCCTCTTTACTCATGCTTGAATGATCACAAGGTTCTTCATACCTGAAGCTTGCCAATATTTACAATGCAGGGAGTGCCATGATCCCCAGCAATAACCATATGAACACTGTCAGAATATTCCTCTAAGATCCTGGAAGGCTGCCTCCTTTGCAAGAGCTCCATCTAAATGTGCAGTCTTTAAAAATCAATTGTATGGTCCTTTTGAATTGATGAGGGGTCTGCTTCCCCCACCTAATCATTTTATACTGAGAAACACAATGTATTCATAGAATATTTGATCATCTGTTTCTTGTCTCTTTCTTTTTCAGATGCAGGCTCGTGCTGCAATTTCCACAGCATGCTCTTTTCACTATTTTCCTGTCCCCTCCATTTATCATTGTCAGTGTCCCATACCTGCATTCTGACTATTTCTAGCCTATTGCATTACCCAGACAGTACTCCCCAAACAAACATAAAAAAAAAAAAGTGCCGTGAAAGGGTTTGGTTGGGTAAAATGACGTTAGCCAAGACAGAAAGCAATTTCTTCACTATTTAATTGGTGAAGGCTCCAGATTCTAGAATACATAACTCACTAAGATGGGGTGGAAATTTCCTAATGTCTGTCTGCTTGATCCAGCTTGCCTATCTCAGGCCCCATCCAAGCTGTAGTTGGTAGAAATTCCTCCTGGCATCCAGCAAATCATTAGTCTGTATTCCTAACTTTCAGTGCTATACAAGCTTTTATCTCTCATTCCATTTCCTTAATTACTGCAGTGAGAGCTTGAGAAGGTATATAACATGCCCCTACCTAGCTGCCGTGGGAAGTTTATCTGTACAGAAAACTGGCAAAAGGAAGGTCAGTCTGACGCCTTGTTGAAAGGAAGTTTGCCCCCTTGATTTTTCTTTACAGTGCTGACAACCTATATAAAAGTGGAGCACAAAAATAATCATAAGCAAAAACAGGCCACTGATTCTACGACCCTGCCTCTCTCTGCTGACCATCAAAATAGGGAAGGGTCAGGGCCCAGGGAAAACAATCATCTCATACCAGGGGCATTTCTCAACAAAGAAGAGTTAACCAGAGCAACAGCTGATCTAACAAACCCAGGCTGCTGAGGACAAAGCAGAGGGGGCTGTTGGAAAAGGGTCTTTGAGATGGAGTGTCAAGTGGGAATGCAAGGCAGTGGAGCAGAGCTGAGGACGCAGGCTCTGGTCTCTGACTATGTGCTTTCAAATCCTGGCTCTCCTAGCAGATTATTCCTTATTCTATAGATAGTACCTATCTCCAAGGGTAACTATAAGAAAAAATGACATTATGTATGCAAAATGCTTATCATATCATTATGAGCATTACAAGCAATAGTACCTGGCCCATGATGAGGCTCATTAATGTTAGTTACTGTTATTATTATCCTCGCCCACATGTCTTGAACATAGAGACATCAGATACAGACAAGGCAGAGAACAGCTAGTAGATACATCCTTGAGAAAAACATGCAGGTGATAGAGAGGGTTGTTTGTTCCCCCAAGGTCCTGGTGGCTCTGGAGGGGGAACAGCCTAGAGTTGGGAGAGGGGCAACAATTGAGGCTGCAAGGACAGGAAGCCCTGGGCTGGAAGTAGATGGATGATCTACATGCTCCCTGAGGATAGCAATGTTGCTGTAGTTTCCTTGAAATCTCTATATTCTCTGTATCTAGCCTACAGATGCATATGTAATAGGCATTTAATAAATATTTGTTAACTTAATGCAACAGGGTCAGCACAAACCTGGACGAGAAGACCAGAGGCAGTATGAAGGCTGAGGCAAGGCTTCAGCGGAGAGTCACACTGTTAGTTTACTGAATGATAGCTTATGTGATTTATTCAGTACCTTCAATGGTCTGGGAAGGCACTTTACATATATAACGTTCTTTTCAATTCATCCTCCAAATTCCAATTTTGGAAATGAAGAAACTGAGTCTTTGGGAGCTAAATAATTGGTTCGATCTCTTTCCACTGGGGTGTGTCCGAGCCACAGCATGAACCCAGGCTGGCCTGAAATCAAAGCTCACACTCCTTCCCCAAGCCACAGCCCTTCTCAAGTCCTTAGGCAAGAGAGAAGCTTCAGGTGTCGGGGAAAGGAAGCCCAGCACAGAGGGCACTGGTAGGTTCTACCAAACAAATATCCACTTCAGAATATGGCTTGAGATAGAGGGAGAGGAAGAGCTCTGAGCCACCTGCACCTGAAGATTCATCCCGGAGGCATAGAAAGGGCAGATGGCAGCTTGAGAGCCAGGGAATCCACGTGGGACTTCCAGCTGCGCCAAGCTTCACACTGTTTTGATCAGATCTTAGCTGTTAGTAGGAATTGAAATCATTGAAAGAATAAAATATTCCAAATATTCCATTTTGTCTTTTTATTAGCCTGCTGCAGTATCCAAGGAGTAATTCTTAAGCCAGTCACAAGGGAAAACTGTGCATTTGGAAATTGCTGGGTCACTGTAAGGAGAGAGATAATAGACAACCTGATTGTGACTATTATTATCATATGATTCAAACTCACTTCAAATAAAAGTGATATATTTTTTAAAAAAACTGTGAATGTTGCAATAGAATGAGTACTAAACATTCTAAATTACTAACCTCCCACTTTTTTATCTCCCAAACGACAAAGATCATGAGTCTGACCTTTTCAGCTGATGACTCAAGAAAGAAATGCCAACGACTCAGCTGCTACAGGTCTCTGTGTTTTTGAAGAAAGTCTTTTTGTAACAACTGGGACAGCCTGAAAGTGTTCTAAGAGGGTAGAGATGAACAGAAAGGTGCCGACCTGCAGAGCCGTCTGCGCCTTCCTCGCGCTGCGCCTGCAGCACCATCGCCTTCCCAATGAACCCAGAGTGGAAGCCCATGGGGAATCAGTTTTCCCCTGGAAGTGGTGCTTTTGCCATACCTCGGCCAGTGGGGTCTTCTGTGCTCCAGGGCCACCAGAGGTCCCACAGTTGCCCCACAGAAGGAGAGACTTCCCAGTTACAAAACACATGTTGCCCACTGGTTAGAGTCCCTGCCCATTGTCAGAAGAGGAATAACAGTGGCCACCCTTGTGTCAAGCTTGCGTGGCTGTCCAGCTGCCATTGTGGGAGGGATCCTGCCAGCTCACTAGCACTCACCCCCGTGTCTCTCTGGGAGAGAATGTAGGGACAAAGTCAGCAATGTCTAGGCCAGAAAGCTGGGTGGAGTAGTGCCTGCCTCCTCTGCTGTGAGTTGATAGATGGGTGTATTCCACAGGTTAGAAGTTAGAGAAGTTAGAAGCGGCTAGAATCAACATTGGCTGCTGGGCAGGAGACACAAGAGGAGGTTCAGGGAACTATAGACCCTAAACTCCTTGCCCAAATTCACCACCTTTCACAGAACACATGGGGACTGGAGCAACTTGGAAATAGGATTTCACAAAGACAATGTCTGAAGCCAGGAATTTTCACTTGGGGTAACAGAGGATGGCACAGGAAGACACTCAGAGTCCCATGATCCAGGCAACCAGATTTGAAGATGTCACAACATGTCAGAGGCCAGAACATCCTCATTATTAAAGTGGCCTTAGAGCAGGGCTCAGGGAGATGAGGGCAAGCATAAGCCCATGGAGGAGGGGGCCAGGGCCAGGAGGCTGCTGCCGGCCCATGTTAAAGAGTTCAAGCCTTGGGAAAATATCAAACTGTGGTCCAATTGTATAAGAATTACCTACATGGACCAGGCTCACACCTGTAATCTCAACAGTTTGGGAGGGTGAAGAAGAAGGATTGTTTGATTGTAGGAGTTTGAGGCCACAGAGAGCTATAGTTGTGCCACAACACTCCAGCCTGGGCGACAGAGGAAGACCCTATCACCAAAAAAAAAAAAAAAAAAAAAATCACATGTCAAAGATGCAGATTCCTGTGTCCTACTCTAAGCCTATGCAACTGAGGCCCAAGGGTTTATCCTGGAGTTTAGCCTGACTTGGAGGGAGTGAGATTTGAATGGAAAGGGCAGAAAAGAGAGGGGAGATTGATCCAAACCGAGCTCAGCAGAGGTTTCCTCTATTTTCCCAGCCTTTGTCCAGGCCACCACCACTAAATCTGGCCTCCGGGGCTTGAGCACACAGGACAAAGTAACCTCAAAACTGAGACTTGACTTAGTTCCCTACAAGGCTCATTACCCCTTGGTGCTAATCCCCAGCCCCTCACCTGCTGTGCTAATGAGCCCGGCATCATTAGTCCTTTCCCACAGGGCCAGGAGCCCAACTCACCCATGAGCACAAGCTTCAGGGCTCAGAGCTTCAACTGAAGCCCAGAGCCAAAGCCCCTATGTGTTCCCCAGCCTCATCTTTCCAGCTCCCTGGGGCCAGAGCTGCTGCATGAAGCCAGCCTCAGGCCACATTTGGTGCAGTCAGGAAAACATGGACAGGCCCGGAACAGCTTCTGTCTTCAGCAGTTCCGAGAGGATCAAAAAACTATCTGCAGCCTCCACCTACTTTCTGGTGTGGTGCAGAATTAAATTCTCCTGACATTTACCTGGAATCTCCTGGCAGTGGGGCCTGTGGTGGCAGGCATTTTATAAACACTCAATAAAAAGTTATTTAATGCATAAAGGTGTGCTACTCCAAGTCACGAACTACCTCCCTTCTCCCTGCCATGGTGGTCCAATCCACGGGATGGGCTTCCGCCTCCCCCTTGGGTGTGAAGTGCCCAGTTATCTTTTCTCAGGAGTAGGTAATTTCCCCTAAACCATAGGCTTCTTCATGAAGGCCCTGATCAACTGTTTCTCTTCTCCTAGAAGCTGGTCTTACTCCATGTGCTCCCTAGACTAGAGGTAGATTTGCATAAAGCAGGGATCGGCACACTTTTTCTGTAAAGGGTCAGGTTCTGTGGACCACACAGTCCCTATCATAATGACTCAACTCTGCTCTTGCATTGCCAAGGCAGCCATAGACAGTAGGTAAACTAGAGAGCTACATTCCAATAAAACACTAACTACAAAAACAGAGTGCTCCGGTATTGGTTGGGTTCAATTTCAGGCTCCAACAGTTACCTAGCGGTGCAGGCTTAGTCAAATTACTTGACTTCTCTAAGATACATCACTATGATCTATATCATGATCTTCCTACAAGGGTTAAGTGAGATTCATGCATACAAAGTATGTAAGAGGGTTTCCAAGCACATAGTAAACAATCAAGAGCTGATCACTTTTACTCCTTCAGACAGTGACAATTCTGCCCAGCACTTCCGAGTAACTGGCTGCTGCCTCCCCCTGCGGCCTACAGGGTCCCCTATGCTAGTCTTTGCCCCACCCATGCTTGAGTTTACTTCTCTCTGAGCATTGTTTTATTGATTGTTCAGCTGTGCTGGCTGCAGCCATCCTCTGTAAATGGATTGCACTCCGTGGCTCACTCCCCTACATCACTGAGCAGGGCTCCTCTCAGCTCCCATGCACTCTACCTGCCCAGTGCTGCCACTTGGTTCTAGCATACCTAATGCAGAGCCCCTGTTGCTCTCTTAGCTCTTCTCACAGTTGGCAGGCCCACTGGGTGCCCAGCACACAGAGTAGGTGCCTCAGCTAGCTCTGCAAAAGCTGCAAATCCTCACAGAGAAAGATGACCTTATGGCTGCTGCTTCTGGGAGAGGAGACTCTAAGCAGCTCTCTCCTGGTCTTCCTTCCCATCCTAAAATACGAGTGCATCCTCCCAGCCTCCTACTTCCCAGCACCTTGCTCTCTACTGGGCCACATTTGACCAGGCCTGTGGAGAATGACATACCAAGTAGAGAATGACTTCCCTTTCCAAGGTACCTTCTTAAACCATCATAGCTAGATGAGCTGTGACATCATCTTCCCACACCAGTGCTTCCCGACAGTGTCCTGAGGAATAGTCATTCTGTGAAACAGCAACAAGTACTTGCAAAAGGGAAAAAGTGTCCTGTGACCAAATAAGCTTTGGAAAAATATTTCTTTTCTACAGGACTTCTCAGGGTGGTTCATAAGCGAGTATGCACTGCTCATCTTCAGGAGAAGAATGAAAAACTCTGCAGCATTTCTAAAATTTATTTCAGTGTGGAACAATTTTCAAAGGCCATCACACATGATCAGGATTCTGAGGAACACATTCTGGGAATTGCAGCTGTGGACAAAAGGCCATGTATCTCTGCTCTCTGGGTTGATTGATGGCAAAGGTTAACAGAGTGTGCATGGTAGAGAAATCTTTAAAATCCTTCCTGTTTGTTATACTTGTGTTCATTTCTCATCACAACTTGCTCAGCACATTTGTACCACGGGCCCTGCTTGCCTGCCTCAGGGAGGTGGGCTTGCTCCCTTCTGTCAGCCAGACCAGCCAGAACCATAAAGAATTCCCTTAGTTAGTGAAATACAATGCCCCTTCCTTCCTGAAGCCACCCAGTCACCCTAATCTGGATCTTTCCAAATGTTCTCCTCTTTGACTCTTAAAAGAAGTGCAAAGCGGCCCACAATTCATGTCAAATGAACTGGCCTGCAGTTTCCTAGTTTGTCCCCATGGGCTCCTTTATGAAACCATGGCTTTATTGGGCTTAGTCATCCCATCTCCTTGGAGGCCTTTGCTGAACTCGGTGAACTTATTTAAACATCCCTGGGGCTTCTCCTGTTTCCCTCAGCCCCCCTTTCTCTGTGCCCGGAGCCTGGTGGCGCTGACCTAAGGAGGCATTGTGGAAATCCTAAATCTTTCTAACAATTCCCAGATTGTAGGAAAAACTGCTGTTTGCATTCTTTGCCCTCCATCTGTGTCCACACAGTCACAGTCTCTGTCCTTGTTGCCCAGGTGGGTTCTCACTTTGTCTCGGAGGGAGACGGAGCTAAGACCCTTGTCTCAGAGGCATCCCCACTCCTCCCGCAGGGCTAACCCTCCTTCGTTGACAAGGAGGGCTGACTTCGTTGACTTCTCTTTTCTTCTTCCTTTCTTTTTATTGCAAATCTGTAGTAAAAGAACTTACAGTCAAACAATGTCTGGGAAGTACCTTGAAGTCTCCTGATGAAAGGTGCTATGGAGGCCTACATATTATTATTTCTGCAAACAAGGGAAATAATAGCTTGTTGCTTCATCTAATTCCCCTGAGTGGGCTCAGGCTCTGTAATTACCTGGGTTATAGGGCCCTTGCTCAGAAGGCTGCATCCGAAGACACAGGCAGCCAGATGGCCCCGACGGGGTTTCACAACATGCTCCCTGAGTGCTCACTCAGGCGGATCTGCTGTGAGGCCGACTTGGGGATGAGAGAGTTAAGCCAGATTTTTAATATGTAGAAATTGACTTTAATAGGCGAATCTACAAACCCGTGAGGCAAGTTCGTGCCAGTTCCTTCCTAGGTCCGAGCACCCATGCGGAGGGAACAGATGTCTGTCTTTCTCTAGTGGGGGCCGAGGCACTGGAAGGGTGATCTGGGAGGGCCTGAGGAGCTCTCACCAACTCAAGGCAGAAGGCGGCCTCTCACTCGGCTTTCTTCCTTTCTCCTTGGCAAATCTGCTTCACTCTCCTCGTTTTTAAAATGAGAGGGTTGATAAAGTCCACCAATTCCAGAATGCTTTTTCCTGGCTCCGGCGCTTCAGGGGACACCCTGTGATCACTCCGTGGCTCAGAAAGAAGCCCTCTGGAGCGAGAGGTCTTGGGCATCTGGCCCCCATTTCAATCAGATCTGCTCCATTATTCTCCAGTTATGGTTCCTTGTGAGATTTTACTTGGGGAGGGAGAAGGGTTCTTGCATGTGAAAATGATCAGGTTAAAACATCTTTGGCTGGGCACGATGGCTCATGCCCGTAATTCCAGCATTTTGGGAGGCTGAGGCAGGCAAATCACAAGGTCAGGAGTTCGAGACCAGCCTGGCCAATATGGTGAAACCTTGTGTCTACTAAAAATACAAAAATTAACCAGGGGTGGTGGTGGCCACCTGTAGTCTTAGCTACTTAGGAGGCTGAAGCAGGAGAATTGCTTAAACCCAGGAGGGAGAGGTTGCAGTGAGCTGAGATCATACCACTGCACTCTAGCCTGGCCGACAGAGTGAGACTGCATCTAAAAAAAAATCATCGAGATCTTTTTAACTCATAATGTCCTTTGATCCCCGTTTTCAGCATCTCCCACTCAGATGCTCACCTCACAGCCCAGATTTTCACTCCCCATGTTTTCTCTCATATTCACTCAACTGCAGGTGAAAATTATCAGGATGTGTTTCTGGGAATAAATTAAAGGCATGTTTTGCGTTTGAGAAAGTCGAGTGACCTGGCAGAAACGGAACTCCATATTTCAGTGTGGAAGTTGTCAGCAGGGTTCATGGGGATTTTCCCCGCCCCCGTTGTTGGCACAGTGCTTTCTGCAATCCTTCCACTTTTGCAGGTGCTCCCACCAGACCAGCAAGGATGTTGATGCCTTGCCAAGCATCAAGCCAGAAATCACTGGCCTCATAGAGCTTCCATCCCTATTCTTACAGCCTGTCCATATGTTTCCACTCTGCAGCGGGTTTTGCTTTTATCAGGGTTCTCTGCACACATAGCCTGTGGCAAGGGGCCTCCCTTTTGCCCTTTTCCACTCTGGCAGTCTTGCTAGCAGAGAGACCTTGCACCAGCTCGGGGTTCACGCACGCATGCACACTTGCCCTGAGCGATGCTTTTCAATGGGAACCCATCTATGGCTCCCATTCATCTGCTTCCTGGTGCCTAACTTCCACCTGTGCCAGTGCCTCTGTGAGCTGCTCCCTAAGTGCTTCTATCTAAGCCTGAAAAAGTCAGAGCTGCCAGCCTTTTTCTTCCCTCCCTGAAGCCAGTCTGGCCTGTTGGGATTCATCGGAACGTTCCAAAGTACTGATTGGCCCCTCCCCAAGTGTCCATGAGAGTCAGTGGAGAACTTTGGAGATGCTGACCGCATGGCACTCTTGAAAAGGACAGAAAAAGGGGCTGAAGCTGGCTGCCTCAGGCCTGGGCTTACCAAGGACTTTTCCTCGCTCTCACAAATAGTGCTGTTGTTCTCTTGTTTCTGACCCACAGAGTCCCTGGCTATGAAACCCTTAGCCTCTAACCCCTTCCACTGAGACCCCAAAGGTCCCATCCATCTCCTGAAGCTCTCTTAGCTCCCCTCATAGCTGGCAGGCCCCCTGGGTGCCCAGGAGGCAGCGTAGATGCCTCAGCTAGCTCTTCAAAGTTGCAAATCCTCACAGAGAAAGAGGGATGACGTCACGGCTGCTGCTTCTGGGAGCGGTGACTTTTAAGAAGCTCTCTCTTTGTCTTCCTTCCCATCCTCAAATAAGAGTGAAGTCCCCTAACCTCCTACTTCCCAGCACCCTTCCCTCTGCTGGGTTACATTCGACCCAGCCTGTGGAGAATGGCATGCTCATTGAGAAAGACGTCCCTCTCCAAGGTACCTTCTTAAACCTCCTTTGGGCTGAGATCTCACTCCGTTCTTGGGCTCCTCCTTGCTAAGGCCTGTGCAACAAGGCCATTGGTTAAGATGTTTCAAAGCACAGTCTGACCCCGTGTTTTCCTGACGTGTCGTTGCTTTCTTCTTCTCCTCCCAGCCCCAGGCCTCCCGCACATAGACTTCTCATCAGAGTCGGGGGACTGAGAGCAGAGCTTTCCCCTCTGATCCCTTCCCTTTAATAGGGCCCACCATGGCCCATGGCAGTGCAGAGTCTGAGCAGCATCTGGCTTGGGCTGGTCTGTAGAGATCTGGAATCCAAACAGTCTTTAAAGAGTTATGACTCCAGGAACTGCGGATGGCAACATTTTCTATTATTAACAGTTCCAACTTTCCCATCTGGCTGTTTTCAGAATGAAAGCTGGAGATTACTGTCAGCATCAATTACAATCAGGTGTACTTTTCTTCTACTCCATTTTGCCCCAATGGTTTCTCACACAGCAAGAAATCCTTAAAATGCATGTCCTTTGAAATGTGGCACATAAATCCTTGCCACTGGTGAGAGCGGCTGTCAGCCCGTTGGGCTCTTGCTGGATCTAGGGGAACCTCACAGAGTTCATGGGAGCTTCCATGGGTTTAGAAACTCACCTGAGCCCCTTGGATCTTCAGGACAGGAAATGTCAAGAGGATCTGCTTCCTTGCAAGATTTCTGGCACTTCCTGCTTCTAGTTTAACCAGAGCTACCTCAGAAACAGTTGTGTGAAAAGTCTGTGTTGAGGGCCCTGGCTGAATCACAAAGGGCAAAGTTGCAAAGGAAGAAAACCGAGGAGGCTGAGCCACGATCCACGCAGTCCCTCCAATTCCCCACCCAAATCTCCTTCCCACATCATCCCTTTCACCCTCTCTCTCCCTATCCCTTGCCCTATTTTTAGTCAGTGTTTGAGCAATATTGTCTCATTCCAAAATATTGTCTCCTTCCATCTTTCTCCCTATATGCATATTTACATACATGCTACTTGTCTTATCTTTTCTGGAAGTTACTTTCCATTACTCTCATTATTTTTCTCCTTAGATGTCCCACATATATTAATGTTTAGGATTAATGAAACATCAGGACCATCCTCCTTTTGTGAAGACATTTGAATTTAAATCGGGTATGCCCTTCTAGTATTTGTGTTACTCTTTCACAATAGCAATGTTGTTTAGGCCACAGCACTACCATTACTATTTGGGGGACCCTAGGTAAGCTGCTTAGACCCCCTGAGCTTCTGTTTCTTTGCCTGCAAATGACCATAGTATGTCTTCACAGAGATGCTTAGGGGATTGAGAAAGACAGAGTCAGCTCTGCACAGGCAAGCGGCAGGTGTTAGCTGCTCACCTGGAGTGTGCTCCATGATTCCAGGCACTGTAAGAAGGAACAAGGAACTGACTCTAGAACATTATTGAGAGGGCAGCTCTCATCTTTTTGGAGGATGAGGGAAGGATTATTGATATAACACTATAAATGTGTAAGTGACATAAAGCCATCACTGTCATACTCCCCATTTTTTTCATGATAGAGCACAATCTTCATGAGTTTCACTTGCCACATGTGGCGTATTCCATTTTCCAATAGAATGCACCACCTTACCTAATACGCCTGTGATTTGTTTGTATCTCTGAGCAATTGCAAAGTTCCAATGTTTGAAAAAGAAAATCATTAACCTAGAATTTTGTCCATCCCTGCCTTCCCCGGACACACTAAGCACAAACTAATAGACTTGGGGAAAGGGGGTGGGGGACAGTGGATAATTTTTAAAGAGCTAAGCAGAGTAGGGCCTATTTCCTTAATGGAAACTGCATAGAAGAACTTACCATGACCACGTTGGTTGTACTACTGAATCAGCCCTGGCCATAACTTGCTGTAATTCGCTGCTCCCAAGTCACTTGCCCCTTTGAGCTCTACAGTGGCACTGGCTATCCCTCATTCCACTCATCCTTGGCTTCCTTCCTCAGCTGCCCAGAGGCCTTCTGCGGTGGGTATTTGCCACAACTCCCCTCTGAGTTCCTGCAGTCATCTTTCAGATTCATTCTCCAGCTGCATTTCATAATCTCAGTAGAATAAATGAAGTTTTTGACAGTTAATTTATTTCCTTGATATATTTCAGGTGTCTCTTCAGACAAAGCTCTGGCTTAGTCATGTTGGTTGTCTTGAATCGGATATTAGGTGAGAATACTTCCTGGACACCCATTATTGAAATGTGCATTAATTGTATTTGCACACAGTCAGAGGGCTCAATGAGCTTCCGAACTTCTAATTTTTCTACTTCATTAAACTCAATGGGTGTGCTGAGATTCATAAATGAGACAGTTATGAATGCAGTCACAACCGCGTGGGTCTGCTTAAAATGGGTATGCTCATCCCTGGACTAGTGAATGTACAGAAATCATCCATTACAAGCAAAATTAAGGGAAATATGTTATGCAGATGAATGGTTTAGTTAAACACTCTGTTTTCCAGATTTTAAAGGTTTTTGCACACGTGGTGTTTTATTGTTAAAGTTGGCAAGTCCCATTTCTTTCTCTGTGCTATAAACTTCTAAAGGTTGTGTTTCCACTTCAGCTCCTTTCCCAGACTCAGGCTTTAGAAACTAGCAGGGTAAATTACAGATACCCTGGGGACAAAGGAAAGATTGTGGGTTGAATGAACATGGAATTTTGGGTGTGGCTGCTAATACGTGTTTCCCAAACCCATGCCATAGGTAGTTCCTGCACATAGAAAGCCACCATCATCATCGGGAGATTGCTGTCATTGGGGAACCCCTGGAATACCCAAGCACATGGCACCTTCACTTCAGGGTGGTGTCCCTGCACCAGTGATGAGGGTGTAACTTTTGGAGGCAGACAAATACATATTTCAATCTTGGCCCTGCTACTTACTAACTCTGGGATATCAGAATGCTGTCTAACTTCTGGGACCTCTGTTACTTCATATGTGCAATGAATTTATAGCTATTTCAAGGATTCAAGAAGGCAATGAATATAAATCTCTCAGGTCAGTTTTGATGCCTGGCACATAGAACATGCTTCATACATGCTAGCTTTATTATCATAGACCCAAACTGAAAAAGGGATCTAACCCACATGGGATCCATGGGCTCTCCTCTTGCCATTCCAGCATCTAGACTATCCCATTATGTCAGTCTCTGTGCTGCCTAACAAGTGACAATAACTTAGTTGCTCACAATGGCAAATATTTACTCTCTCACAGTTTATATGGATTAGGAGTCTTGGCACAGCTTAACTGGATGCCCTGTTTAGGGTCTCACAAGGCAGTGATCAAGGTATCAGCTGAGCTACATCATCATCTGGAGACTGGACTGGAAAAAATTCACTTCCAAGCTCACTCAGATGCTGGCAAATGAAAATTCCTTGCAGCAGTGAAAGTGGGGACCCCAAATTCTTATTGTTTGTCAGCAACTAGAAGCCACTCTCAGCTCCTGGGGCTGCCCACATCTCCTCGCCACCTGGCAACTTGCTCCATCAAACAAAGCAACAGAGAAAAGGAGTGAATCTGCCAGCAAGACAAGGTCTTGCATAACATCATCCTAGAAGTGAGTTCCCATCACTTTTTTTTTTTTTTTTTTTTTTTTGAGACAGAGTTTCGCTCTTTTTACCCAGGCTGCAGTGCAATGGCACGATCTCGGCTCACCGCAACCTCCGCCTCCCGGGTTCAGGCAATTCTCCTGCCTCAGCCTCCTGAGTAGCTGGGATTACAGAGACGCGCCACCATGCCCAGCTAATTTTTTGTATTTTTAGTAGAGACAGGGTTTCACCATGTTGACCAGGATGGTCTCGATCTCTTGACCTCGTGATCCACCCGCCTCGGCCTCCCACAGTGCTGGGATTACAGGCTTGAGCCACCGCGCCCAGCAACCCCATCACTTTTGCCACATCCTATTGGTTAGAAGCAAGACAAAACTCCCATCTATACTGAGGTTATAATAATACAAGAGGACACTAGTAAGAGGAGATAATAGGACTGACCATAAGTCTATCTGCCACAATTAGAAAAGGCTTCGGAGGGTAAGAAGTACAAGTAAGGTCTATATCCATGGTTCTCAGATTACTATTCCCAACCAGCAGCACTGGCATCTAATAAGAAATGCCCAGTCTCAGGTCCCACTCCAGCCTTCATGTATTAGTATTCTATTGCTGCTGTAACAAAACACTAAAAACTTCATGGGTTTTTTGAACCACAGTTTTATTGTACTGTAGTATTGGCAGTCCAAAGTCTGACATGGATCTCACTGGACTAAAATCAAGGTGTTACCTGGGCTGTATTCCTTTTGGAGGATCTAGGGGAGAATTCACTTTTTCTAGCCTTTTGAGCTTCTAGAGGCCTCCCTCCATCTTTGGCTCTTGGCCAAGTCACTTCATCTTCAAAGCCAGCAATAGTGGGTTGAGTTTTTCTCACATCACATTACTCTAATCTCCTCTTCTGCCTCCATCTTCCACATTTAAGTATCCTTGTGATTGTATCAGGCCTACCTGGATACTCCAGGAAAATCTCTGCATTTTAAAGTCAGTTCATTAGCAAGGTTAATTAGATCTGCAAACTTAATTCCCCCTTGCCACGAAAGGTAACAATTAACATATCCACAGGTCATAGAGATTAGGATGTGGATATCTTTGGGGACCATTATGCTGCCTTCTACAGATACTGTATCAAATGAGGGGGTACAGGTACCTCCGATTTAACAAGTCCTCCAGCTGACAATGATGTTCACTCAAGTTTGACAGCACTGGTCTACATCAATATTATTTGAAACAACTAATTCATAGAATATGGGTGCCAACACTTGGTCACTGGAGAGAGTTAAGAATCAGAGGATTGCTGTGATGGTTAAACTGTGTTAGAAAAAATACAAAAGACTCCATCAGGAATAAGTGACAAGGGTTCTTCTTCTGCTTAGAGTTTCTGAAGTCTGTACTCTATCCATGAAAACTTACGTGCAGTAAGCCCCCTCCCTTCGTGTCAATGAAGTGGAAAGAGAGCCCCAGAGCACATGGCATTGGGAGATTAGTCGTAGCCAATGATGTCTTGCAGAGATGATGTACAAGAGGGAGAAACATCTTATCATGCCGTTGATGATGTAAACCATGAGGCACTACAGATAGAACACTTCAAAATTCTTTGTAGTTAGTAATAAAAGCCCATGGGCAGACAAAGAGGAGAGAATTCTAACAATGTGACTCTGAACAGGGTAGGGTACAAAACAGAGGCCATAAACAAAGGATGCTGCTGTGGAGAGAACTATTCAACTCAGTGGTACCTGGCATTACTTAGTGTTACTAAGTACCTTCCAGGAATGATTTGAAGTCAGTCCTTTGGATACTGCATATGATTTCCTGCATATTGTATGAGTGAAGTGGCTAAGAAAATAATGAATGTGCTTTTCTATTTTCCTTTTGAAGATTATTACTTTCTTGCTAGCCCAGGGTAGCCACTTACTTACAGGGGATAAAAGATGTAAAGAGATTAGGATATGCCGCAGAATTAGCTCAAAATTTGATCTCTGGCCCTCAACATATAAAAATTATGCAAGATAGTTTTTTCCTGCCCTCTTAACACGTTAAGAGTTAACCATTCATTTCATTTTATAGGGAAAACAATTACCAATTTTTTATTAAAGCCTAGCAATGAATGAATAAGAAAGAAAGAAGAGACGATCCAGTCAATTGTTCTTTAACATTAGCTGCATTGAAATCAGCTGGATAATTTGATAACATACAGATTCCTAGGCCCTACCCCAGAGATTCTGGCTTAGAAAAGGAAAACTTGCCTTTTTTTCTGTGTCGGAATGTTTAGGAAACAAGAAGGACAGAGGTGGAAAATGATAAAGCTGCAATCTATGTCCCAATCTTCCTCTTTCCCAGGTTTGACTCAGAGAAGCTAAAATGAATCAGACAAATTAGAGCAAGTCAGAGGGCAGAGGGAGAAACTGTGTCTTCAGATTCCCCACTCACGATGTTTTAAGATTTGTGCTCAGAGCCCCACGCCAATATGGTGTATCCCAGCCCAGATAAGAGAGTACAACAGCAGGGTAAGAGAGGAAGGTGCTTTAGTTGGTGCCTCACACTTCCTGTAGCCCCCTGTAGTGGGGTTGCAGTGGGCCAGCATAGCACAGAGGGCTGAGGCCAACCACCATGGTAGACTACTGCGCTTGGGACTGGATGGGAGTGTGGCAGACACTTGGTGATCCACAGCCACCTGAAGAGAGAGGAGATCCTTCAGACATAAGAGCTGGTTGTTGACTCCAACAGAGCTTCACCTGAGCCAAAACAGCAGACCACAGGTTTACAAGTCACAGACTTCAGGCTTGAGTGTCAACACTGCCAGGGCCACCCAAAAGACAGAGAATGAGTGAACAGCGAATGGAGGGGCCTCCAAAACCTAATGCCACACAGTCACACAAGCCAGCCCACCTCCCCAAACACACAGACACCCCACGAAATGCATCCAGGGAAGAAAGGAGATAGAAGACTAAGAATCAAGAGTGTCTGAGTGTAAGGATAACTCAAATCACTGACTCACACTGAGTTTGAAACAGGTAGTCTACAAGTTCATTTATTGACAGTAATCAAGATTTTATTGTGTAGACAAATGCCAGTAAAATGAACGGTTCAACTTGTGCCAATGTCTAGACAGCAGTGGCTGCCTGAGGATTTGGAAATCTCTGTAAGGGTTGGTCACTTAGCACTGACCACCTGAGTAGGAGGGGCAGGTGACAGCGCCTGTGCTTCACAGTTGTTATCCCTCAGTTATGCTATATTTCCCTATTTTAGTTAATGAACGTAGGTACAAATTCACAAAAAATGGCCAAACAGTCATGCTTTCCCAGGCCCTAGAAATGTGTCTGTTAATGATAGAGACAAACTGAAATATTCAACTTTAATTTTGAACCTTAGCACTTTGACCATGTAATTGTCCTTATCCTGTGCAGGCTGTGGCTAAAGTGATGCACCCAATCTCTTTTTCTGCTTCAAAGGACATGGACAGCAGAGAAAAAAGAGAGTTAGCAAATTTTCAACAAATTTGTGTCGAAGATCTTCATATGTGAAACTCCATGCTAGATTCTACATGTAACACAAAACAAGTATGATGTAACATTCTGTAGGGAAAGTGCAATGTTACTCTGACCAGCAAACCTTTGAAATGTTGGCTGCTTATGTGTTTGTCAAACAGGTTAAATGGCAAGAACAGTGGCAAAATACTATCTATTCCCCACTGTGATATGAATCCAACCCCTGGGAGAAATGCATCCCCAGAGAAAAGCCAGTATGCAACATGGTTGAGTAGACACAACCAGAAAGAGATTTCCCACTGAAAGTCCAGGCCATCAAGAAGCCTGGTACACTGGGCAGATCTTCAGAAGGAAGGCATTAGAGAGAACAGAAAGAGGAGAAGATCCTGGGCTAAAGGAGTAGGAAGCTGGGAAACCTGCACTGGGCTGCCAAGCACTAGGGCTCATTTCTGGCCCCCAGCAGCCACTTCCCCCTGGGAAGTGGTGAGTTAAACAGGCAGGGAATAGTCCGCTACTACCATGGACCTCCAGCATCCTACCTGAAGGAGACCCTATGCCTCCTACAGATATTTAGGATGACAGGGAGAGCTGCTTGGAGGAGTGGTGAGAATAGGACTCCAGCCTATATGGTGCCTAGAGGATTTGGCGTAGGAATGGCTACAGTGGAGCACAGCCAGGAAATCCATCTCTCAAGGCTTGCTATGCCCCTTGAGGTTGCTTTGGCCTTTGTTGATCATCAGACCTGAACAGAGCAGGGCCGTCTTGACTGTGAAATGGGGCCAGTCTGATCTGAGACGTCCCTTGCCTGCCAGCCTCTCCTGGGGTCCCTGTCTGGCCACACCTGCTTGCAGCACAGCCTTCAATGCCCAACCAAGTCACTTCCTGACAGCCACCACCACACCTCCTTCACTGGTGGACCCCACCTATGGCTAGAGAGCTCTAGCAGATGAATCCCCACAGCCTCCTCCCAGTACTTTGCTGGTGCACACACATGGACCTCATTGCCCCACTACCAGTGGCACATGTGCATACAAACCCTGCTGCATCACTGCCACTCTGCCATTGCCAGTGCATGCTTGAAAAACACAGACTTGATAAGGCGCTTTTTTTCCAGGAGCCCATCAAAGTGTCGTTACCAGTGAACTGGAAACACTTTGGCCCTCCAGCGCAACAGGTGTTTAACCTCAAGAGACCAGAGAACAAAGCTGTAGGCCTGACCCCAGACCCTGCGGGATTAGAGAACCCAGCACTGCAGTGCTGAGCTGATCCTTGGTCTCTGAAAGCATCCAGAAGTGAAACCAGTCGACTAAAACCAACTTATATCACAGGGAAACTCTCAAGAGCATCAAAGAACATAAAAGCAAAAGCCCTATCTTCAAAGAGTATATGAACATCAGCCTACACAGATAAGAAAGAACCAGTGAAAGAGCTCTGGCGACTCAAAAAGCCAGAGTGTCTTCTTACCTCCAAACAACTGCCTTAATTTCCCAGCAATGGTTGTTAACCAGGCTGAAATGGTGGAAATGACACATAAAATTTAGAATCTGAATAGCAATGAAGATTGAAGATCACTGAGAATCAGGAGAAATTTGACACCCAATCCAAGGAATCTAAGGAATTCAATAAAATGATACAAGAGCTGAAACATGATATAGGCATAAAAAAGGACCAAATTCATTGGATTTTGGTCCAATTGATTTGATAGAGCTGAAAAACTCACTACAATAATTTCATAACATAATAGGAAGTAATAGCAGAATAGACCAAGCTGAGGAAAGAATATCAGAGCTCAGAAATCAGTACTTTGAATCAACTCAGACTGACAAAAAAAAAGAAAGGAAAATAAATAAGAAAGAATGAACAAATCCTTTGAGAAATATGGGACTATGTAAAGAGACCAAACCTATGACTCCTACAGACATTTAAGATGACAGACAGAGCTGCTATGACTCATTGGCATCTCTGAAAGAGACCAAGCAACTTGGAAACCATATTTGAAGTTCTTGTCCATGAAAAAGTTCCCAAACTCTGTTACGGAGATTGATACTCAAATTCAGGAAAATCAGAGAACCCTGCAAGATACTATACAAGATCACCAGCCACAAGACACATAGTTGTCCGATTCTCCTAGGCAAATGCAGAAGAAAAAATATTAAAGGCAGCTAGAGAGAAGGGACAGGTTACCTACAAAGGGAATCCCACCAGGTTAACAGTGGACCTTTCAGCAGAAACCCAGCAAGCCCGAAGAGTTTGGGAGCCTAGAGTCAGCATCCTTAAAGAAAAGAAATTCCAACCAAGAATTTCATATCCAGCCAAAGTAAGCTTCGTAAGCAAAGGAGAAATAAAATCCTTTTCATTTTCAGATAAGCAAATGATAAAGGAATTTGTTACCACCAGATCTGCCTTGTAAGATGTCCTTAAGGGAGTATAAAACATGGAAACAAAAGATCATTATTGGCTACCAGAAAAACACACTTAAGTACATAGACCATTGACATTATAAAGCAACTACATAATTAAGTCTGCATAAATAACCATCTGCACACATCAATGTTAACCTTGAGCATAAACAGGCTGAAAACCCCACTTACAATGTATACAGTGGCAAGTTGGATAAAGAAGCAAGACCCATCCATCTGCTGTCTTCAAGATAGCCATCTCACATACAATGACAACCATGGGCTCAAATCAAAGCAATGGTATCCATGGCTTCAAGACCTGAACATGTATCACATCACATAATAGGACTCTTTGCAGACACTCCCCAGTACCAGCCCAGAACCTGGTAGCTCCACTGGGTGGTTAGACCCAGAATAGCAAAAATGATAGCTACAGTTCAACTCTCAGGGAGCCCCATTCCTAGGGGAAGGAGAAGAACAGCATATCAAGAGAGCACCCCATGGAACAAAAGAATCTGAATATCAGCCTTGAATCCCAGATTTTCCCCCTGACATAGTCTATCCAAATAAGAAGGAACCAGAAAAACAATTCTGGTAATATGACAAAATGAGCTTCTTTAACATCCCCAAAAGATTATATCAGCTCACCAGCAATTGATTCAAAATCTCTGAATTACCAAAAAAAGAATGTAGAAGGACTATTATTATAGTTATCAAGGAGGCACCAGAGAAAGGTAAAGTCCAACTTAAAGAAATAAAAAACATGATACAGGATATGAAGGGAAAATTCTTCAATGAAATAGCATAAACAAAAAACAATCACAACTTTTGGAAATCAAGGACACACTTAGAGAAATGCAAAATGCACTGGAAAGTTTCAGCAATAGAATCAAACAAGCAGAAGAAAGAACTTCAGAGCTCAAGGATAAGACTTTCAAATTAATGCAATCTATCCAAGATTTAAAAAAAAAGAATTTTGAAAAATGAAAAAAGCCTCCAAGAAGTTTGGGACTCTACTAAATGTCCAACCTTAAGAATAATTGGTGAATAAGTGAAGCCTTTTTTCTGCTGGTCACACTGAGTGCAAACATCGCACAATTATCCTGCCAGTAGTAACAACTGGGTGAAAATGTATTTTTTCCTGTGTATTTCTTCCAATTTTAGATTATCTTTTCAATATTCCCTAGGTTTCAGATTTTTTTTAATTGCCTGAATGTATGCTTTTATAAAATAAGTGGTTTGCTGAAATGTGTATGGTCTAAGCACACAGCTAACCTCTTGGTATACAGAATCACAAATCAACTCCTTTAGGTCTGACCCATTTACAGAATGTATTCTAGGGCTATTTTTTTTTTCTTTTAGATCCATACAAAATCTGCTATTAAATCATGTTGCAATTTTAGAGATTATTTATAATTTCTGTTCATGCTATGGTTTAATTAAAAATACATAACATTCAAGTACAGTAAACATTAGATAGAAAAGTTGTGGTGATGAAACTTTAGTTTGTCTTGCCCATTTTGAAGAAGCTTTTCTTTCTGAATATGTATCCCCCTTCAGTTTGGCCCCATGTGAGAATCTGCCTATTCTAGAGGATTCATTAAATGCTACATAATTATGATTTAATGTTTAATGTAAGTGCACCAGAATCTAACAAATGTGTGGTACACCATCAATTAATCAAAGTGCTTGAGAGTAGGATATTCCTTCCAGTTTATTGAATTTATTGGTAAATTCAGGCTTTAATGGCAAATCCTTTTATTTTTTACTCTTGTTAAGAATGTACCTAAAATGCATTAGTTTACAGCTCAGTATACCAAGGATTAACATTTGATAGTCAGAAAAAAATTGTCCTTTACATGCCTTATTTTTATCAGACTAAAAACCAGTTCTCCTTACAGAGTTTTGGAAATGTAGAGATGGCTGTTGCTTTGAATCTAGGATATATAATTTGCTTCTTTCTTTCTCCTTAGCAATGAAGTAGAGCAAAATAACTCAGTTAATTGGAAGTTTTTATTAATTGGATCTCTCTTTACTGTCTTTGCTAGAATGGTTTTTACAAGTTCTAAATTGCATAATAGGGATTTCTTTTTTCAACAAAAAGGAAATCCCCAGGTAAAAGCATTGTGCCTTATGAACTTTCAAACAGATGCTTCTGTCAGGAAAGAGCCTTGAAAGCTTTATGGCCCAGGCTAGAATTACAACCAGTGATAACATGAGCCTCAGCCCAGGACAGGTGTTGCCATTCTTTTCAGATGCTTATCTTAACATGGAGTAAAGTCAAGTCTATAAAACAGGGGTAGGAATTTCACTAGGGCAGATTTGGGCTGGATCATAAAATGCCAGTCCTGTGGCCGCACTGCTTGTGTGTGAGCCCTCTAGAGAACCTAGAAATGTGACCAAGAACCTCAATCTCCCTTGTGTGTGTATGACAGTGGAGGGAATGTGCATTTTTAATGTAGTATAATGGATTAAAATTTATAAACGTTAAGTGAAGATATATTTTATGCTTTCAATTCCACTATCAGAGTCTGAAAGGATTTGAAAGTGATTACAAAAGTTAGTATTTGTACTCAGAAACATTAATCTTCTGGGTTAATAAAAATGGGCAGTGTAACATCTCCAAGGAAAGTTTAACTACTGGAACTGTGTCTCTAGAAGAGGCGCTCACAGATTTATCAACACCAAGGCCAGGAGTTTGGTTCATAATCTTTGTAGCTAACTAAGGAAAGCCATGTTTTAAAACACACATTGGATCACATAACTCCCCTACATAAAACCTTCTTCCATTTCAGATACATTTTGAAGAATATGGGGTTCTATGTTTCTGTCTGTCCATGGATCACAGAGTCAGACTCCTTGAGTCACCAGCCACTCTGTTCCCTAGCTCAGGTCACACTGGCTTTTTAAAAAATTCTCCTGAAAATATCAGATCCCACCCTCCACCTTATTTAAGAACCTCCTCAATTGCTGTGTTCTGCACCTGTGGCATCCTCACCCTGGTTGCCTTGCCAACTTTCCGTTAGATGTCACATGAAACGTCAGCTCCCATAATCCTTCCTTGATTGCAGGCTTCACTCACCCATTGCATGCCAATTTTCCTCTTATGCTTTTTCTTCTTTAAACTTCTCAGAAATTGCACCTAAATATATGTTTGAATATTTAGGGGGTTTTGCTCCCATTAGCCTATCTGTATAATCCATGAAAACGGGAACCACAGCATTTTTGTTTACTTCTATGTTTCCAGTCCCTAGCACAGTTCCTAACATGTAGGAAATATTTAATAAACATCTGCTGGATGAATGAAAGACTGAATCAATAAGCAAAACACAAAATAATGTGAGATAGACATAGACTACATATGTCCTTAAATTATGCTGTTAACAACAAACACCTTCATCAAGTGATTTCTATCACTTGTGAATTTATTCATTAAATTTTATTGAGTGCCTGCTATGTGCTGAATATTGTGCCAGGTATTGAGAATTCATCAGTAGCATTAACAGACATCTGGTGCTACAGTCTGGCTTTAAATCCTGGCTCCACCAATCACTAGTCACGTGACTTTGGTTGCTTAAACACTGGAGACCTAAGTTTTCTCACATGCAAAAGAGAGTAATATAACAATTTGTGCTTTTGCAACAATCTTGCATGTTCTTCACATGTACCCCAAAACCTAAAATGCAATTAAATATATATTTTTAAAAAATATGTGCCTTTGATAGTCGTTGTGAGATTTTAAAGAGTGAATATAAGTAAAGAAATTAAAACAGTGGCTAGTATATATAAATGCTGTCTATATGTCAGCCACTCTTGGGGAGCAAGGTGATTATCTACCAGACTAGCTTAAGATGCTGGAAGGAAGAGTGGCCCAAAGGGCAGCAGGCTGATGCTTTTGTTCTCATTTAGCACTGTGCAAGGACTGGGTGTCAGTTTCCTCATTCACAAGTTGTAGAGCATAGTATCTGCCATCCATGAATGAGAGAGTCTCCAGTAAGATAATGTAAACTGCAAAACACAACACTGTTACCAACTAGCATTTTTTTCATGGATAGCACCTTGATTTCACGTGGCTTATCTTAAAAACTCAGAGTTTTCTGGTGCCATCCATTCTTTTTAACTGTTCATTATACTTTATTCGATGGTTTTAAATGTCATATATCACATACTGGGCCACTGTTCATCCTTTTCTAGTGTTTCTGTTTTCATTTTCTATGAAAATCTAAATAAGAATTGATATCCTAACTGTAATATTATGCATTACAATATTTTGACTTTGAAATGGAAGCTCAGCTAGATTTTCAGTAAAGTATGTGTGTTTTCTCAGCATATTTTTATGTCTATTATTATTAATATCACAAATATTAAAGCACTCTTCTAATCTAAAATTGTGAAAAGTAGACATATTTTCAAACACTTGGGCAGAATTTTTAAGGGAATTAGTCACTGTTACCCATTGCTCAAGTAAATTAAAATGTGATAGTCTATATTATCCCACATGGGTCATGGAGAAAATGCATAATTTCCCAGGAGTGCAAGGAAGGGTGGGAGTATTGAACTAAAGACTCTTGTTTTCTAGATGTAAGTCGATGCTTTCTCATTGGAGTTGATATTGTGCACCCCACCTTGCCAGTGATACTCTGTCCTCTTTTTCAGGTTTTGGTTGATCGTTTTTATTTTATTTGTTTTTGCATTTTACTCATATCACTATAATTGCAGAAATCAAAAACTTAATAGTTTTGACCCACATCACTTATCACAGAGAGTAGTTCATAAATAGACATTTGATAAATGTATGCTACGTTTGTGAAACTTTTTACACTTTCGGTATACAGGGGTTTTAGGTACTAAGAAACATCACAGTCTACTCATCATTTCTTTTTATTATTATTAATTATTATTATGCTTTAAGTTCTGGGGTACATGTGCTTGCCTTTTATGCAAGAAATACTAGGTGAGGTTTTAGGGAGTCTCACCTGTAAAGTAGTTTTATGTGCTCAAAAAGTAAGAAATCTGTTGTTATATTATTATTGGCATCCTTGTCATTATTTATAATAATTATCTTACGAAAGAACTTGCCATTTCTGGATGATCTGTAATCCCAAAATAATAATCATAGCAACCGCCATAATAATGAGCAATATAATAACCATTCATTAAGACAGTGATTCATAATCTTAACCATTATCGCATTATGTTTAATTATGATGACAGTGGTGAAAATTACTATTTCCAGCTATTGAAAATGTAAGGAATTTCAGAACTCAAAGGAAGAAAGTAAAAAAAAAAAAAAATTAATGAAGCTTTTTTTCTTAATAATCTCTAGAATAAACTATTGAGAAATGAAGCTAAAAATTCAAAATTTATCTTGATTTAACTCACACATACCTGCCTGATCTCTGATGGAGTGACATGAAGTTTTCACGTTGTTTAAAAACCTATTTGTGTGAACTTTCCCTCCGAAATTTCCACCAAAAACATTTTGCTCAGTTCCGAACCAAAAATAATTAGGAACAGTCCTGAAAGGAGAATGTGCCTGACTTTTGAAAGTCATAGCATGTGTTTATGACAAAGCTGAAGGACTGTGTTTGGCTTGGTCATTGCAGGAAACATCACACAAGAACAGGGGAAGACAGACGTCTTGGCTTACCAGCGAGCTGTAAACCTTAATGGCCTTGTCTGGGAAGAAAACAAAAGAGAATGTTTTGTACTGTTGGTTGCTGAGAGTCCCTGTAGGCATGACATAAAAACCACAACTATGCAATTATGATTGCATTATTTAAAATCTAGATGTGACTATCACATATACATAATGTACATATCTATTGTTACAATTAGCATATATTACTGATTAAGTAATAATAAATATAGAATTATAGAGTAATAGCAAATATAGAAATTATAATAATAACAAATATAGAAATTATAGAATTCGAGTGATGCATATAGCTTTTCTGCTCCCCACCCATCCTCCAGTACCAACTTCCTCATCCAGAGAGAAGGGTGGAAGAAGCCAGGTTTTCCTGTGTGCCAGGCATTCTGACAGGCAGTGGGAATACAACAGCAAGGAAGGGACTGCCTCCATAAACTTACAGGGTGAGAAGAAAATAGATAATTAAACATGAAATCACAAGCCACTGGGAAATGTGCCACAAACCCAGCCCTGAGGACGCTGGAGGATCTCATCAGGATTGGGATGGCAAATAAGCGATCAAGGTTGGGACCTGGAAGGAGAACAGGAGTTTTCAAGCAAAGGGAAATCAACTAAGTAGCAGAGATTTCAAGGGAAGGAAGCAAAAGTATTTGCAGCAAACACAGGAGCCCAATTAAGTGCATTAGAAGAAAACAAGGGGGTTTTATTTGTGCCCTCAGTGCACTAGTTAATCCAAGAAAGGGCTGGGCGCATTGGTTCATGCCTGTAATCCCAGCACTTTGCAAGGCCAAGGTGGGAGGATCGCTTGAGTCCAGGAGTTCAAGACCAGCCTGTAGGACACGATGAAACCACATCTGTGCAAGAGTGATATTATCAGATCTATATTTTAGAAAGACACACAATTTGGGCCACGGTAAAGAATGGAGTAGACTTCTGTTTCTGAAAGCATGGCTGATTAGAGATTTTTGAGCTTCAAATTAACTAAATCTTGCATTCAAAGTAAGTTTTCTCATGTGTTTGTTTTGTTTTAATTGCTGGGCTTTCAGAGAGTTTGGAAAAGGAAAACTAAAACATACCGTATTTTAGATCGGTGGTTCTCAAAGTATGGTCCATGAGCTTCTAGTATTTCCCTTAAATTTTTCAAGGAATCTAAAAGTTTAAAAAGATTTTCATAATAAGCAGTCGTTGCTCCCCTCACTGTGTGAACATTAGCAGTGACTGTGCACAGGCAGCTGTGGATGACAGGGCATCAGGGCCATGGGGCAAGTCAGGAGTCTATTCATCTCCATATACCACAATTTAAAAAAAAAAAGCCAAATTCATATAAGAATGTCCCTGATTGGGCAAAAGATTAATTTTGTTTATATCCATCCTGGAGAGTCCATCTTTTCAGTATTCTCTGCGATGACACAGGAAGTTTGCAGAAAGTACTTATGTCACTCAGGAGTAGAAACATTGTCTTCAAGAAAAACACATGAAATTCCTTCAGTCATGAACTGAACTAACCGCTTTTTCCATAAAGCATCATTTTTACTTGAAAAAACAACTGAAAAACTGTAATTATCCAGACCTGGGTGTTTGTCAGACATTTTCTTGAAAATGAATGAGGTGAGCTTGTCCCTTCAAGAAAAACAACTGACAATATCTATTGCCAGTGATAACTTGAAGTTTTCAAACTAAAATTATAATTTTGGAAAACTTGTACCCCCCACAGTGAACTTGGCAGCTTCTCAATAATCAAAGACTTTTCTGATGAAAGTAGTGAATTCTTAACAAGCATGCTTTTTTATGCTATATAATGAAATGTGCCAATATGTCAAAAATCTGCATAGCTCAATGAAAACCGATATTGTCCAAATTGACCAATACATGAATTGTAAAGTCACACGCAGGTAAAAGATCTATCCAAATTGTAAGACAGACAAAATGTTTTTTAATATAACAGAACAAGTAATTTCATTGATAAAAGTACAGATTTTACATTACAACTAACCTTTAAGAATCTACCACATACAGAGTTCTGGTGTGTGTCAAAGAAGAATATCCACAATTACCTGGAAAGACTATTGAATACACCTCCCTTTTTCAACTACATCTCCTCTGTGAGGCTGGATTTTTTTCAGATACTTGAACTAAAATCACATATTACAAAGACTAACTACAGCAGCAACTATGAGATGCCAGCTATCTCTTATTTAACCAGACATTTCAAAGATTTGCAAAAGAATAAGATAACGCTACTCTTCTTATAAGTTTTTTACTTTGTTTTGGAAAATACAGTTTCTTTTTCATAAAACGTTATTTATATTAACATGCAATGAATTTACTAATATATTTAAATGAATTTATAAACAAATGTAAAATTTTCAAATTTTTATTTTTGGTGTTGTAAATATCAATAGATATAGCTCACATTAAGAAGCTCTTTGGGGTAGTTTTAAAGATTATACTCTTAAAGTATAATCATGAGACCAAAGTACTCATAAAAGGATCCTCAAAAAAATATTTAAGGGTCTTAAAACCAAAACATTGAAAACTGCTATATTGTATAGCTGAATACAATTATTAAAATTATATGTTATATTGTATATCTCATTCTCAAAAAAGGATTTTAAAGGGTCCTAAAACCAAAATCTTGAAAACTACTATATTGTTTATCTGTATATTGTAAACAAAATTATTACAGCCCAAGAGTCATAATCTGAATGCACAGCCCAAGATAACGACTTGTGTGCAGATATTTTTTTGGCAATGAGATATCAGAACCACAGGTAAAGAAAACCAACTGAATGAGCACTCATGGGATCTCAGGGGACCTTCTGTCCAGCTTTATGAAATTCAGCCATGCACTACATAACAACAGTTCAGTCAGTGATGGACTGCATATATGACAGTGGCCACGTAAGATTACAATGGAGTTGAAAAATTCTTATCACCTAGTGAAATCACAGCTGTCATAACAACATAGCACAATGCATTCCTCGTGTTTGTGGTGGCGCTGGTGTAAATAAACCTATTGTGCTGCCCGTCACATAAAAGCATAGCACATACAATTATATACTATACATAATACTTGATAATAACTGTTACTGCTTTATGTATTTGTTATACTGTACTTTTTATTGCTATTTTAGAGTATACTCCTTCCATTCATAAGGGGGAAAAATAAACTGAATCAGCCTCAGGTAGGTCCTTTAGGAAGTACCTAGAAGAAGACATTATTATCACGGGAGATGACAGCTCCCTGGGTGTTAGTGCCTTGAAGATCTTCCAGTGGGAGAGAGGTGGGGTGCAAGACAGTCATATTGGAGATCCTGGGCCTGTGTGGGCCTCGGCTAATGTGTATGTTTGTATCTTTGTTTTTAACAAAAGTTTAAAAAATAAAAAAATTTTAAAATAGAAAATAAATTATATAGAATAAGGCTATAGGCCGGGCGCGGTGGCTCAAGCCTGTAATCCCAGCACTTTGGGAGGCCGAGGCGGAGGGATCACGAGGTCAAGAGATCGAGACCATCCTGGTCAACATGGTGAAACCCCGTCTCTACTAAAAATACAAAAAATTAGCTGGGCATGGTGGTGCGTGCCTGTAATCCCAGCTACTCAGGAGGCTGAGGTTGCGGTGAGCCGAGATCGTGCCATTGCACTCCAGCCTGGGTAACAAGAGCGAAACTCCGTCTCAAAAAAAAAAAAAAAAAAAAAAAAAAAAAAGAATAAGGCTATAAAGAAAGAAAATATTTTTTCAGCTATACACTGTGTGTTTTAAGCTAAACATTATTGCAAAAGAGACAAAAACTTTAAAAAGTAAAAATATTATAGTAAGCTAATCTACTATTTAAGAAAGAAAAATTTGTAAATAAACTTAATGTAGCCTAAGAGCATCTTGTTTAAGACGTCTACAGTAGCATGCAGTAATGCTCCAGGCCTTCAGGTTCACTCACCACCCATTGACTAACTCATCCTGAGCAGCTTCCAATCCTGTAAGCTCCATTCATGATAAGTTCCGTATATAGGAATATAATTTTTAATTTTTTATACCATATTTTTAATATATGCTTTCTGTTTAGATGGAAAAGGTATACTACTGTGTTACAGTTGCCTGTAGTATTCAGTACAGCAACATGCTGTACAGGTTTACAGTCTAGGAGTCATAGGTTATACCATGTAGCCCAGGCAGGTAGTAAGCTCTACCACTTAGGTTTGTGTAAGTGCACTCTACGACGTACAATGACAAAATTGCCTAGTGACCCGTTCCTCAGAACCTGTCCCTGTTATCAGGGGCACGTGACTGCACTCCTTAGAACTGTCACCCATGGCATGAAAGGCAGAAAGCACGAGTCCCTTAGCTTCCTTCCCTCATTGATCAAAGTAGTCTTTGCAGCCCTTGCTTTCCTTCATTTTCTGATTGCAAGAGCATAAGTGGTCACCCAGTTCCCCTGAGCATTCGACACCACAATGTCCAAGAAGACCCAGGGCAGAGAGTGAGAGGTACGTGGCAGACATTCCAAGGCATGGTTGCTGTAAGGTTGCACCTGCGTGAAGCTGCTGGAAGGATGTGTAGGCCTGATCATTGCAGAGATGGCTGGAGCTAAAAGATAAGGGTGAGAGGATTTGAAGTACACAAAGGGTGCCACATAATCCACCCCCTTGAACCCCTTGATCTCCTTATACCCTCCATTAATTTTATTCAGTCACGGAGTCCCTGTCAGAACAGTGGCCAAACTAATCTCCTCCAAAATTGAATACAAGAAGGCTAATGGAGCAAAGTCTAATGGAGCAAGCTGTGGACTGTAGACCTCTACTGCAGCTTTAGTCCCAAGTCTATACAGTACTATGGCCATTATCATCTGCCTCATCCGCCCCTATTCTTGGCTGGCACTTGGGCTGGTCGAGGTTGTTGATCAAATATGGTGACCCAGACTTTTGTAACTGACATATCTGTGTCATAAATGGCCTTTTCTTGCCAAACTATGGCTGCTGAAAATGATCATTCAATTAGGTCACCAGGTGCTGGAGCAACAAGACACACCTCCATGAATATCCCTGCCTCATTCTATCCTAGCTCTACACAGCAAGCAAGGTCCATTTCTCCCCAGCCCCTAGTGACCCAATGGTAGTCATAGCTTCAAGTTCAAAGGAACATCATAATTTGTCTCCTAGTGGAAACATCCACCCCCACCCCAACCTGGGGATCCAGAATACCTAATCTAGCAATATAATATTCTGCAAGTTGGGAAGCCAATCCCACTTCCACTTCCAGGTTCCTGAACTCACTTGTTCTAATAGAATTATAGCACCTTCGATCAGCCATTGGTTTACTGCATGTACTGTGACCTAGAGAACAGTGTCCAATCTGCAGGGTCCTCAAGCAGACCCTTAGCTATTTAAGAGGTTACTCCAACTTTCCGTAAATCTTGTTGATTCTGGACAATGAGATAAAACAAGTGGATCCTTATGGTCATGTATCCATTTTTGCAACTCCATTATCATGAAATCAGTCTCTTAGTTCACAGCATTATATAAGATTACATGTTGAGATATCTGGTATTCCATAAGCCACTGGATTGCAGTGATGGCAGAGTCAAAGGGGACATACTCATATACAGTGTAGAAGTCACACCTGCATCCTAGGTAGAGGCATTTAATAGAATCAACCTGCCACTAAGAGCTGAGCTGGTCTCCTTGAGGAACTAGACATCCTTTTGTGGAATCTCAGCCTTAGCTGAGGTCTTTGCAGGATAAATATGCTCCCTTCCAGCAAGGAAGGGAGGTTGCATCTGCCAGCCAGAGGGTCCCAGGGGGAAGTTTGAGATTCAAGATTCTCAGGCTCATCTACTCAGATGTTCCATCCTGGGTCTCCAGGTCTCACTCATTTCTTATCAGGACCCTGATTCTGATTTGGAGACCTATGGAGGTTATACAATTTGTTTTACTAATTGTGGCATTTAAACTAATTAGGTTTGCTGATAGAACTCTTGTGCTTGAATTTTGTCTTTTTGTAAAACACATTTTAGTTTCTTTACAAGTAATATTAACTCATTACTTATAGAAACTTACTCTATATATTAGGTTTTATTTGTGATTTTTAGATAGGTATCGCTTCTATTATTTGATGGTAGTAGTAACAATATTTTCAAAATTATATTTGGAATTATATTTAGCTGATTGGTCAAGTAAAAATCTAATGCATATTTTCATTTCCCCTTAGTAAGATGGATACATTTATTATGCCTTTACTCTCTATTCACTCACTTCATGGTTTTTGTTGACATAATCTGAGATTTTAGAAACAGAATTATTTTTTAATTTTTTATTGTACTTTAAGCTCTGGGGTACATGTGCACATCCCGCAGGGTTGTTGCGTAGGTACACACACACCACGGTGGTTTGCTGTTTCCCTCCCCGTCGCCTACATCAGGCGTTTCTCCCTGTTTTCCCTCTCCATCCTCCCCTCCCCACATTGTCCCTTCCCTAACTCCCCTTCTCCTTACCTACCCCAGTGTGTGATGTTTCCCTCCCTGTGCCCACGTGTTCTCATTGTTCAACACCCGCCTATGAGTGAGAACATGCATTGTTTGGTTTTCTGTTCTTGTGTCAGTTTGCTGAGAATGATGGAGAAACAGAAATAGTATTGTTTCTAGTATTGTTTTCATCATATGATATTCATTTATCGAAAATAATTGGTATCTGGTTTTTAAGTTTATTTGAAATAAATATTTAAACATGTTTATATTTAACAGATTTCAGTGCTTATTATCTGACATATTATTCATATATGATTCGTACACACAGATTTTACATTCTTAATTCTTAATATTAATTTGCATCTCAATTATACTGAGATTGCTCCTATGTCACATGTTATTTCTTTGTTCATACATGTATTTTACACTTCCTAAAACTGTTATTCTTGTTGCCTTCAAACATTACAAGGTTTGCATTGAATACACAATTTGGGGGCACAAACTTTCCTCAAATACACTGTGGTCTTTTCCATATGTTCTGGGATCAGAGTTAAAGTTATAAGTCTGAAAGCTACCTAACTACTGTTCTCGAATGAAAACAAAACAAAACAAAATCCTACTTTACTTATTTTTCTTTACAATTGAAGCATTTTTACCAAGACTTGTCTAAATGCAAGTCTTTTTTTATCAGCTTGTCTTATAAAAAAAAAAAGTGTTTGAAATCTACACATGTAGCTCTTTATTCAGCACAGGAAATATTCTTCTATTATGCATATATTTATTTAATACATCTTTCTCTTTTTTCTAGTTTCTTAAGAAATTACTACTATTCGTGTGCTATTAATGACAAACAAAAAAACCCCTATATCAATCATCTCTCTTTTCTTCTGTAACCCAAGGGAACTCCAGTTTATCCTCAACAATTGTTGTTTTCTTTTCACATGTCCATTCTCTTCTACGTTGCTTCGAATGTTAATTTCCATTCCACTATGCCATTTTCAGTTTCCCAGAAGTTTTTAGCTGTCTTTTAATCTTAGACTTAAAGTTCAGCCTTTTCAAACTCAGCTTGTTCTTCTGTAATTATTTTTTCCTATTTCTCCTACATTGAAGAATTTTGGGGGCTTGCCATTCATCTGAATCCTTAGTATAATCATCCCTTCCCTTTTACTTCAGTATTTTCACTCAGGATCCCCATCGGCTATGACAGCTATACACCCTGGGTAATATGAGAATGCAGAGAGAGAGACAGGCTAACAATTCTGAAGGGGCCAGGGAACTTTCCTGGAAGATTACAAGAGGTTTTGCTCAGCCTTAAACAATGAGATCTAGTGGCCCAGAGGAAGACAATAGTGTTTTAAGAAGGAGACTCACTTGCTCCCACCTACATTTTAGATGGGTAACTCTGGCAGTTGTAGGGAGGAAGTGCTCAAATAAGGAGCACTCATGAGGAAGCTGCTGAAATTGGCAGGTGAGGAATGAGGTCTTCAACAAGGTCCGTGAAAGCAATGCTGGGACAGAGGGCAGCTTCAAAAAAATATGTAAAAGTTAAGTCAAAGATATCTGATTATAGGTACTTATAGAGGAAGAAGGAAGACTCCAGGATGAATAGAAAAGGAGAAGGCTTGTGGGAGGACAAGTGCCATTTTTATACATTGCAATATATTGCATTTATTATTCACATGGAATTTCTAAGTGGAGATGCCTATAGTAAGTCTGAAGCCTGGAGGAAAGTCTGGCCTGGAGAAACACAGGGTGAAGTACCTTGGACTACTCTGAGCTACTGGTCCTTCATCTATAAAATGAGGCTAAATGCCTACCTCACAGGTTTACTGTGAAGGCTCCGTGAACCCTGATGCCTACCCCAGCCTGAGCCTATGATGCTTCAGGAACCATGATGTCCACCCCCTTTGTCATTTAGACATGGACATTTTTAGTTCTTCAAGACCCTATCATAAATCGCTCTTTTCCTTGATGGACACTGCCTTGGCTTGCCCTCTTGGGTTTCTGAATCTATTTCTACATTGGGTAGCAATACCTGCCATTGTAATAGCTCCTTCTATCCAAATTGCTGACTGTGGTCACTGAGACAGTTGTCCAAGTCAGCGCTCCTTCCCCAAAAGGGGCATCTGGGCAGTACCTGGCACAGAGTGAGAGATAAAAAAGGAGCAGGATTTCCCTTGGTGTCCTTTTTCACCCCGTTTTATTAGGTCACAGTGCTGGCCTGAATCAAGCAGCTCTCCTTCTTCCCCCTCTCCTGTTCATCAGAATTGGTCAGTAAGATTAGGGTAAAAAGAAGTTTTAGGTGGACCAGAAAGTCTGGAAGTTCTGGAAGATCAGGTTGTTCTCCATGGGCAAGAATGACTAAAAATGGAATATTATGCTACAGAAGCCCTTGGTGATTTGAACAGCCTTTGACTTTGCATAAGGGAAGGCTTTGGAAGCAAAAGGACACCAAAGCTAACTTTTGTGGTTTCTTGGGGTGCTCTGTATCGTGTGCTTGGTCTGGGCTCCAGAGGTTGCCCCGGAGAGCTTCTTAGCAGCCTCCAGATCATCTCAACCCCACGTGGCCACTGGGATACAGAGAAGAGGCAGGAGAGGAGGGCAGGCGCTAGGTGAGGATGCAGTGGGCATTGTGATCTCTGATAATCAGAATCCTATCAAAAGGATTAGTGCTAGGAAAAGGGGTTCCCTTTTCCCCAAAGTAAAAGTTTTCTTGTCAACCTTCTCCTGAGAGGCAGAATAAGAGGGGAAAAAGAAAATTAAGAAAAGTACGTAAGTAAAACACTGAAAGCTGTCACCACTTGCAATGATTATGGACTTTAGGATCATTTTATTTTATTTTATTTTTTATTATTTTATTTTTTTTTCTAAGACAGGGTTTCCTTATGTTGGTCAGGCTGGTCTTGAACTCCCGACCTCAGGTGATCCGCCCGCCTTGGCCTCTGAAGTGCTTGGATTACAGGCGTGAGCCACCACGCCCGGCCGAGGATCATTTTAACTTTCCCTAATTCTAATCCAGAATGACGCACTGCTCCCCAGTGAGGACTCAGATGAGATTCTGCCCTACTCACACTAAAATATTTTGTAAGGTTTGGAGTTTTTTATGTTTCTTTGGATATTAACCATAACACAGTTTTATCTTTAATTAGCCCAGACTCAAGAAATTTAATGTTGCCTGCAGAGGGGAGGGAAACTTTCTCATATCTTGATTAGTTAGTTGTTCACAATATAGGACACAGGGGGGTACTATGATATGCCTACCATATGTTTTATATATCTGCTCATATATGGTATTATTATGATATATTAACATATATATTACATTTTATATGTAACATGTTATATACATGGAGTTTAAAAGAAAATTGGCATCTTGGCTTTGAAATTTTCTATTTGTAATGATGTTGGATGAATTATTTCACAACTTTAATTAAACCTTAGTTTTTAAAGTTTCATTTTTAAATAGTTAAATTAATAGTACCTACCTTGTATGTTATAAGAAGACATGTATACATTTATTGAAAGATTATAAATGCTCAAAGTTAAGTTTCATCACAATATAAATGGCATGGAGCTTGAATTGTGTAGTCAGAGTGGCCAAACCTCTCTCTTCTTCCTTTCTGCCTTCCCCTTTCTCTTTCTTTCCAAAATACCTTAAAATTATAGAAAATTTAATTTTGCCCAGGTGCAGGGACTCACATCTGTAATTCCAGCACTTTGGGAGGTTTAAGCCCAGGAGTTTGAGACCAGGCTGAGCATTATGGTGAAACCCTTTCTCTACAAAAAACACAAAAAAATTTACCTGGGTGTGGTGGCATGTACCTGTAGTTGCAGCTACTCAGGGGGCTGAGGCATGAGAATCACTTGAGCCCAGGAGGTGGAGGACACAGTGAGCCAAGATCAGGCCGGTGCACTCTAGCCTGGGCAACAAAGTGAGACCCTGTCACATAAAAAACAAGGAAAGAGAGAAAGAGAAAGAGAGAGAGAGAGAGCAGGAGGAAAGGAAGGAGGGAGGAAGGGAGGGAGGGAGGGAAATATAATTTTTTCAAAAAATAATGAATTTGTGACTGCTCTAGAAAACCAATAATAAAAGGCATTCCCCGCATACTTACCTGTGGCTACTTCTAGTCCCAGCTGGTTTTGATGATCTTTGTGCATATTTTGGAATCTGTGGGATATAGATATCTCTAAACTTTGGTAAAAGATAACTTTTTTTGAAATATAACTAAAACACAATAAAACACCTATATGAATAAGTATCATGTTAGAATGTGAAGTGCTTAAAACATTGCTTCTGGATAGCCAAAATAAAAAATAGTATGCGTGTGAAGAAACAGCAGCTTCGTGTGCAGGAGCTCACCGCAGGCCTCCTTTGCTGATACTCAGTGCACCTCCCAGAAGAGCCACCTCTGACTCTGACATTCTACCCCATGTATCTAGAATTCAGCTTAAGGATTTCCTAGCGTATCATTTTGTTTAAAATAATGCATTTGAGTTTTGAGGGAAAATGTAAATTTTTCCTGTATAAGTATCAGATAAAATGTGTTGAAAGATACATATATTCTATGATTTGAGAGTATGAAATATCAAAAGAATCTTCACTAGAAAATATTAGTCAGGGAGATAATCTATAAATCTTATTAAAAAATATCTTTGGTGAAAAGCACACACAATAGAGGAAAGACATAGTAAAGACACAGCTTAAGACAGAATTAGTAAATGTGAAAATAGAGCTGAGTAATTCACCAAATACATATAATGAAGTACTGAGAAACATGGAAGTTAAAAGATATGGGGGACTTACGGAAGAGCCATATGCATCCAGCAGGCATTCCAAAAAGAAAAGGTAGAACAGGAGAAAGATTGTTTTTTAAAAGGCTGAAAAAATATTTAAAAAGATTATTTTCTGGAGATGCAGAAATTTCCAACTCAGATTCACATCTAGACACATCATAATAAAATTGTAGAACATTGAAAAGAAAATCGTTCAGTAACCGTAAGAAAAAGATTATATACCAAGGAACACAGAGTCACAGAAGAATTCTAGTAATAATCAGTAACAACATAAGAAATTATATCTCTAACAATATTATACCAAGCAATTCAATCACTCAGTATTGAGAGTGAAATAAAAGCATTAAGAGACATATAAAAAATGAAGATTTCCAGGTTCATCCAATCATTCTCAGAAAACTGACAGAAGAGCAGAAGATCAAACACTGCATGTTCTCACTCATAGGTGGGTGTTGAACAATGAGAACACATGGACACAGGGAGGGGAGCACTACACACTGGGGTCAGTTGGGGGGAAATAGGGGAGGGATGGCGGGGGATGGGGAGCTAGGGAGAGATAGCAAGGGGAGAGATGCCAGATGTAGGTAATGGGGAGGAAGACAGCAAATCACACTGCCACGTGTGTACCTATGCAACAATCTTACATGTTCTTCACATGTACCCCAAAACCTAAAATGCAATAAAATAAATAAATGGGGAAAAAAAATGAAGATTTCACTCCAATAAAAAATCCACTGCATAAACTACTAAAGAATAAAGTGGAAAGCAAAAACATAAAAGTAAAAAAAGAAAACAATAAAGTAATGGTAAATCTAAATAAACATTGGTTGTTAATGTTAATAATAATAATTCTTGTTAGTTAAAAATAAAACTAAAATACTAGATATTAATAATAGAATTGGTAGAATTTGGAATAAAATTAAAACATTAAATTTCTTGTCTTGAAATGGGATTTGAGATATTTAACAAACTGAAACATTGTTACTTAAATTTGAAATTTAGGTAACAATTTTAAAATTTTAGCCTCAATCCTAAAATAAAGGAAATAAAATATATAACTCATAAATTAGTGAGGAAAAATAAAGAAAACCTCATCAATTCATAAGAAGGTTTTAAAGAAGGAAAGAAGCAAAGAGAAGGCACAATAAATAGGAAATGCATATTAGTATGATAGAAAAAACTGTAACCATTGGCAAATATAGCTAATATAAAATAACAAATTACAGAAAATGACTATTTTAAAAAGACTGAAAAAATTAGATATGATTGAATCAATAGCTACAACAAAACCCAGCTATATATTTATATAACATAAACATAGTGTCAAGAAAAATGAAACAAAAAGAGTGGTTAAAAATATGGGTAAATTATAGATCAGTATTATCTAAAAGTCGCAGGCTATAAAAATCTTATTAAAATGTTAGCAAATCAAATTTAATAATATAAAGAAAAATAATATGTTAGAACCAGAGAGAATTTATCCAAAGAATGCAAAGCAGATTCAACATTTAATAACCTGGGCCAGGTGAGGCAGCTCTCACCTGTAATCCCAGCACTTTGGGAGGCCTAGGCAGGTGGAGCATCTGTGGTCAAGAGTTCGAGACCAGCCTGGCTAACATGGTGAAACCTTGTCTCTCCTAAAAATACAAAAATTAGCCAGGTGTGGTGGCAGGTGCCTGTAATCCCAACTACTTGGGAGGCTGAGGCAGGAGAATTGCTTCAACCTGTGAGGCGGAGGTTGTAGTGAGCGGAGAATGCACCAGTGTACTCCAGCCTGGGTAACAGAGTGAAGCTCTGTCAAAAAAAAAAAAAAAAAACTGTTGGCATAACTTTCCCCATTAATACATTTTAAAATGTATATGTTTATTTCAATATGTAAAAATTATAATTAATAAAAACACTGTCATTTTTTTAAATTAGCAAACTATGAATAAAATAAAATTTCTAACCTAATGTGGTAGTCCATGACCAAAGGCACTCCAGGCCTCGTGACACAGTAGAAATAAAATGTTCAAGAATGAAACAGAGTGCTTGAAAAGAAAAATTTCTTACCTGACAAGAGATCGAGCTTGGGCCTAATGTGAACCCTCTTTCATCCTTGCTGTATACAAGGCATTGAAGTAATAATTTCTGAGGTCCACTGACATGTGGATTTCTCATTTCCCATGGCTGAATTAACCACCAATGTAGGCACAGATCTCTGAGTAATAAAGGAGTCATTGGGAATCTGCATCTGCTTAGTAGGGTTACTTACCTTCTTAGAAAGCTTGCTTTATGGTTTGATAGGAAACTAAAATTGAAAACAAATTTGAACTGAATCTGACCCAGTATTATTTATGATCTTGACGAAACTACAGGCGCCTTCTCTCCAAATTGAGAAAAACATAGTATTCAACACAGTACGAGAAGTATTAGCCATTGTGATGGAAAAAATAGACATTAGAGGTATGGGATTTGAAAGGAAAAGACAAAATTGTCATTATTGGCAGACAACGTGATTGTCTCCATAGGGAAGGGTAAGAAGGTATTAAAAACAAATCTATTAAAATTTAATAGCTTTTTAAGTTTTCCAGTTTTAATAGCCAAATTACATGTCAATAGTATTTTCGTGCATCAGAAATAACCAGTTATAATGTGGAAGAGGAAAAAGAATCCAATTCACAAGAGAAACAAAACTTACAGCATACCTAGGAAACTTTTCTAAAATTTTATTCAAGATATTAATGGAAAATATAAAACATTAAGGCTGAGTGCTGTGGCTCATGCCTGTAATCCCAGTGCTTTGAGAGGCTGAGTTGCAATGATCAGCTGAGGTCTGGGATTTGAGGCTGGACTGAACAACACAGCAAGACCTCCGTCTCTACAAAAATAAGAATGAAAAATAAAAATAAATTAATGAAAGGAAAGAACACTCATGAATGGAGAAAATCAATGTTTCATGAATGTTAGTCTCTCCAAATTCATATATGAACTCAATGCAATCCAATCAAAATTCCAAAAATATAGTTTTGTGGCATTTTAATGACATTCTAAAATTTACACGGAAGAGGAAAGAGCTGGTCCCCGCTTTGTCATCTCCCCATCTCCTCTTAGTCTTCCTGCAAACTCTGCCATTCCCAAGCAACCACTGATATGCTTCATGTCACTACATATTTGTTTGCATTTTCTAGAACTTTACATAAATTTAATCCCATAGTACGTCTGTGGGTGATAGATCACATATATATATATATGGGGTGATGGATATGTTCATTATGTTAATTTGATGGGTGGTGATGGTTTTATATATATGTACATATGCCAAAACTTATTAAATTTTATACTTTAAAATACATGCAGTTTATCGTGTGTCAATTATTCCTCAATAAACCTGAAAAATAGGCAAATAATATGAACAGTTGTTTATCAGTGGAACAACATCAAATAGTAAACACATGTAACTTCGCATTCAGTTAAGGACAAACACATTAAAACAACATTGATATACTACTTCTTAACACACGTTTGACACAAATAACTGAAAATATCAAATATTAGAGAAACTAGTTGTTATTCATTACTTGGGTGTCATAACTACTGCTTAGAAGAGCCATCTAGTGATACGTGTTTCAGGTGAAAATGCATATTCCTTAACACCCAACATTGCATACTTCTAGCTGTATGTGTTAGAGCAGGGATCCTCAACCTTCAGGCCCTGGTCCAGTACTGGCCTATGGCCTGTTGAGAATCGGCCGCTCAGCAGAAGGTGAGCAGCAAACAAGGCCCTGAGCTCTGCCTCCTGTCAGATCTGCAGCAGCATTAGATTCTCACAGGAATTCAAACCCTGTCGAGAACTGTGCATACAGGGATATAGGTTGCACACTTCTTGTAAGAATTTAATACCCGACAATCTGAGGTGGAACCATTTCATCCTGAAACCATCCCCCCCCGGGAAAAACTGTCTTCCATAAAACCAGTCCCTGGCGCTAAAAAGGTTGGGGACCACTGTGTTGGAGGATTATTCCACATAATTATTCAAGGAGATAGGAACAAGGATGCATAACATTTTTGTAATAGTAAAAAATGATGAACAGCCTGAGGGAAATCATCAATAATATCATATTCATAAGCAAGCATCTATACAGAAGTTAAAATGAATAAACCAAAGCCATATATATATTTAATACATGCATTAAATATAGTCCTTTATATTTATTTAAACTGAAGACCTTAACTCACCAACTCCAAAACAAAGGTGTCATGCTTCTTCATGCCTAAGAGATCTCAGAGCTTTCAGTTTCTCTGCTTCCACATTAACCTTACCAAGCCTTCTCTTTTGCCAACACTTGATGACTTTAAGCATGTTCCTGACACTGATGAAGCAGATTGATTTGTAAAATAATGTGGAAATTTCAAAAAATAAGACAAAGTGGCCATTAAGACTACCAATATATAACTGAAGTTTAAAAAATAAAATCACATAGAAAGCATTTTCTAGGGAATATAGTGATACATAATTTAATAGAATTATACAAATTTATCAATTGGCACATAAAAAATAAGACATTTCAGGTAATTTTCTAAACATGCCCCATTTTTAAAGAAAAATTATTTTTCACTTAATCAATATTTCTTTTAAAAAAGTGTCACCAAAATCGATTTTCTTCATTTATTGTTTTAATCAAAACCACATCTGTAAGTACTAATGATTATCAAAATGTATTGGGTAATTCAAATATGCATCATAGTACCTACAAGGTTTGGTTGCTAAAAGGAAAATAATTGAATGCAATTCCCTCCTATTGTCAAAACAAACCATTGCTTTAAAAAGTTTCAATATTTTGGGCTGCCTTTGATTTGTATTGCTGATTTTATTCAACAAATCAATGAGTACATTTGTGATTTCTAAAAGTGATAAATACATTTAAAATATTGTAACTGGACTAGTTCAAGTAACAGGAAAATAAAGAGCTTTTTGAACAATAAATAGTGTTAGGACAAATGATTACTAAATTGAAAATGAAATCCCTAACCCACAATCGCTTACAACAATAAATTCCAAATGGACTTAAAAACTAAACATAAATATGTAATTTTGTATTTGTATATAAAAATTTAAACTATTTTATTACAGTTTATCATATTTTACCACTATTTTTTGGGGGTGATTTTCCAGAGCAAAACACTCAGAATTAAAGCAGTATTGGATTTGACAAGGTGAAAACAAAACTTTATGCTATCTTTTGTTATTATAAAATTAATACACCAGTGTCTAAGAGTTAGAAATTTATAACATATTACCAATAACATATTTAGTTTTACAGTATAAAAGAGTCACATACAACCTAAATTAAAAAATCAAAACACTGGAAAATATTTGAAAAAAAAATCTAAGAAGATGAAATAAAAATGGGCAAAATGTATGAAAAAATGTTCAAACTTACCAACAAATGAAAGCAACTTATCACCTAAAACATGGTGGAAATGTTTTACAGGTTAATGCTATTCAGTACTGGCGAAGACAAGGCTGAAGCCAATGTCCACACTTTCTTGTGTAGGTCGAGAGAATTGGAGACGCAAATCATCAAGGACAATTTTGCAGTATCCTTCAAAAATTTAAATATGTATTTCTTTTGAGACATTAAAAATGTAATGATGGTTTTTAAAACTTAATTATAAATAGGCTTTGAAGTTCCCATGTCCTGCTAAATCCAGATTAATCCTACAGACTCTAATTAATGTAGATAAGTGTAAAAATGCATAAATATTGCAGACAGTTTGCTTTCACTCTGGGCATAATATAGAATGCTTTAAGCTCTGCTGTACACTGAGGTATTATTTCCTGACTGTCTTCTATCAAAACCTCAAATGCCATTTTCAATTAAAACAAAACAGGCTGGGTGTGGTGGCTCACATCTGTAACTGCAGCACTTTGTGACACAAAGGCAGTAGGATGGCTTAAGCCCAGGAGTCTGAGACCAGCCTGGGCAACAAGTGAGACCCTACTATGTTTACACACAAAAAAATTAAAAATAAAATTAGCTGGGCATGGTGGTACACATCTGTAGTCCCAGCTACTCAGGAGACTGAGGTAGGAGGATTGCTTTGGCCAAGGAGTTTAAGGCTACAGTGAGCTATGATTTTACCACTGCACTCCAGCTTAGGTGACAGAGCAAGACTCTGTCTCTAAAACAAGGGTGAGGGGAAGCAAACAGTTTCTTCAATATTCATTATTTTTTTCACCTGTTATATATCCACTCAAAAATAAATTAAGATATCTAATTAAAGATTTGGAAACATAGCAAGATAAGTCAGAAGACTGAAAACATAGAGAATAAACAAGGTAATTACAAAGTGAAAGCAGAAGTTTAATTACTGTGAAAAAATAAATACCTTACCATTTATATTCTTGCTAAAATCAAGACATGTAGCATGGCTCCAAGATGGTAAAACGCAGCGAAAGAGAGGAGCATGATCAATTGCATCATTCAGAGTGTCCTTAGAACAGCACAAAGCAGCCACTCAGGAGAACCTCAGCTTGTCCTCATGCTAAGGGTGGGAACACATTTCCCCCAGAGCTGTTGGGAAGAGGATAAACAAGGAATGCCCCTATAGCAGTGCTGCAACAAACAAAGTGATTCATCTTGGTGGGGCTGTTCTTGTACCTTCTCCTAATATAGAAATACACCACCATTCTATAAAAACTAAGTGGAGGGCCAGTTCATGCAGTCCAGGAAAATGGCTCTCTAGCAAACTGGCTTTAATCGAGAGAAGATTTTTGCAGAGGTTGCAAACAGAGTGCCCTTGAGCTAAAATTTGGCCTGAAGTATATTATTTTGGGCCACAATAGTAGGGAGTTTAAATTGAGCAAACATAAAAATTGGACAATTGCACATAAAAATTCAGATACTTCGGCATTCCTTAAGGAATTGTAAAATCTGGCAATAGCAGATTCACATGGCTGCAATTAGTTGGCACCAAGTACCAGGCTGCCCCTTTGGGCCAAGGGATAGACAGTAGATTTTCCAGTCCTCACTAATCTGCTTAAGTCATTTGCATTACCTGCCTGGCCCCTACTTATGCATTTTAATTTGTGATCAATTTTTAGGCTGTCTTGCAGTAATTCTCACAGCTGGCTTCTCAACAAAGACATACATGGAGATGTTTAACAATGCTGATATCTGGGGTGACTCTAGACCTGCCGAATCAGAATCTCGGTGAAAATTCCAATGAAAATCTCAGCAAAAGTCCAGCTGTCTGTATTTTTACAAATGCCCAGGTGATCTAATGCCCAGACAAAGTTAAGAAATATGAATCTAGAGAAATGATTTATTAAGGCAGCCCTCTCTAAATACTGTTTCTCTCAACGGAGCTGCTGATAGCCATTAAAATTGATGAGTTTGATGTTAGCCCTCAAGAACAGTTATTTTATGCTGCCAGTTAAATAAAGCCACGAGCTGTAACAATCAGATTACCTAGGCTGGGGTTAATACATGTCAACACACCTCTAAAGAGAATGCCTTGTCACATCTTCTTGAACCCAAGAAAGCACTGGTAACAGTCAATTTTTCTAAGACATAATTTGGAGCTGCCTCAACGCAGGGGCATAGAGAAGTTACCTGCCCATCCTCCCCCTACAAGGAACATGAACATATTCCAAAATAAAAACCTGCTTGGCTGGCAAGATTTCATCACCAGGGGCATTCTCTGCCCTGGAAGATACACTGACAGGTGAGTCAAGAAGAACCATCCCTCCCAGCATTCTTCAAAGTGGAGTGATTTTACCTCCTCCATATCCTTGCATCTCTCATTTCCATCCAGTGCCTATGAGCTATGGCACCTGGAGACATTAACATGCTATGGAGACCAGGGTGCTCCAAGCTACCCGTCTCCACTATTTCCTCATTTTCCTATAAAAGCAGAACTACACCATCAAAAAGAAATAATATCCACCTAGTAAAGTTTGATTTTATTTATTTAGTAATGAATGAATTACTAAATAAAGTCCGTTGAACATTTACCATGTTAGGTGCCAGGGAGACCACAGTGAACAAAGAAGGTAGAAATTCCCACCTTGCTGATGGGGACATTCTAGTGGGAGGTGCAAAGAAGGATGATAAGAGAAAGTCACCAACAAATAGTGAAAAGGAAAGGGGATAGTTAGAAAGCATTAGGAGGAGGAATTTATTTTGGGTAGTGTGACCAGGGAAAGCCTCACTGAGAAGACATTTTAGTGAAGAGTGGAATTAGCTTAGGGATGAAACGTGCAGACATGGAGGTGAAGAAGGGGAGAAGCGTCCAGGAAAAATAAATGCAAAGGGAAGTCCCACACATAGGGCAGCATCTGCAATTCCAAGGAAGAGCAAGGAGGCACTCAAGACTTGCAAGAATTTGTCTTGGAAAGATGATGTCTGTATACCAAAACACCGATAGGTAAACCAAACTTGTGCCACGTGGGTATGGTGGGTCCTTTGATCTCCATGTTGGCTTTTTAAAACTACTTACACCTTCCATCATCAAGACAGAGTTTCAAAAGCAATTTTTGAAAAATCTTTTAAAAATCCCATAGTAGGCAATTCTGCAAGCCTAGGTATTTGTCAATGGTGACCTAGATAAAGCCCCTACACCTCACCCCAAAGTCACAGCAATGATATGAACCACATGCAGAGGAGCATCTCACAGAATATTGCTCTACCTGGAATCTGCAAGCAGGCTATCAAAAAGCTTCAGTAAACCATAAGCAGTCTTAGTTGCCAAGGCCCTCTCCACATCACAGTTAACAATGTGGAGAGACACCTGCATCCCATATGCATTCTCTGCTCCAAATTTGAACACACTTTTATGAGTTTGATTTTAGGATTTTTTTTTTGTTTTGACTTGTTCCTTTCCTTTCATATTTTCATATTTAACATGACTCATTTTTCAGGTCTCGGCCATTTTTACAGACTCTTGGAAAGCAGCCTCCCAAGGACAATGTGCCTTCAGGCTAAATGCATCTGGTCTGCATCCAGGGAGCTACTCCATCTCAGGGAGACGGCTGACTCCCTTAACGGGAGAATGCCTTCCCTGGGATCTAATCCTTCTCCAAGAGAAAGGTGTCCTCACAGCCAGACAGCAATGCTTTTATCAGTACCTTCAACTGATGTCAAACACTTGGCCCGCCATTGGGTGATGTGGAATCTTAAAACCCATAAGATCTGACTGCGCACAGAGAATTTCCCTCTGGAACATGAGGCTGTCGGCAGTGTCTGACAGCTGCCACATGAAAAGGTCATGGCAGTAGTTTTCAAACTTTTTAATCGCAAGAGCCCTTAATGCTCTTACAAATTATCGAGGACCCCAAAGACTCTGTTTATGTGGGTTATACTATCAATATTTTTTGCATTAACAATTAAAACTGAAAAACAGTAAATGTTTATTTATTAATTGATTTACAAATAACAAATCTGTTTCACTTTAACATCAATAACATGAAAAATAACTATATAAATGAACTTTAGAGAGAAGATTGATGTTGTTTTCCATTTGTGTTGTCTCTAGGTATGAATTGATAGAAGACAGCTGGATTCTCATATCTGCTTGTGCATCAATCTGCTGTGATATATTGTTTTACTTAAAGCATATGAAGAAAATGCTGTCTTGTACAGACATACCGCTGGAAAAGCAAGGACCTTGCAGGCAGTCTGAGATGCTTGGCAACTTCCATGGGGTCTCAGGACACAATGAATACTGATGTTCTAGGTGACAGGGATGAACTGGAAGCGTCGTATATGCTGACAGGGTAAATTTCACAGTACATTTAGGTTATGTGAGAAAAAGAAACTGGAAAACAACACGCGCAGCATAATGGTCTGCACAGGTTTCAAGAGAAGAGAAACAAAAATGGATGTGTAGCATTTGCCAATTTCTGTGGTGTAAATACTTCCACTGTGTCTCCCACCCATAATGGCTGTATTTCACAACAAACTCACAAAAATCCCTGGAAATTCAACAGCAGTTCTGAGGAGCTGGTAGAAGCTGGTTCCAGCACACTGGAGGAGACCCAACACCAAGGGAGTGTCGGTAAAGAGGCGCTCTTCTTACCTCTGATCATTTAATAAGGCAAACTCATTTGTGCATTATTTGCATAAACAAAAAATGAAATTAACCATTAAATATAATATCCAGAAAATGCTATGGAGGCTTAATCTAAATTTACCACTTTTGAGGACATTTAGAAGAACAAATTAGACTTCACTTTAAGCAGGTGAATCAGTCTTTTTTATTGCAAGCAACAGAAATAGGCTTTGTTTACTGTATAAAGACACAGGGTGCTCATTGAAAGCCAGTTTGGTTTTTAGACTTGACAAAAGGCTGAAGAGCCAGGCTTGGAAAATAAACAGGTCCAGAGGCAGAAAGAACAATCATCCTGTAGAGAAAAAAAAAAAAAAGGGCCAGAACACCGTGCTATAAGGAATAGGTTGCTTCCTTGAAAGGAATGATATGGGGCACAGTCAGATGTAAAAAGTGAAAAGGGATTATCAGTTGACATTGGAGCAGATGACAGAAATAAAGAATGCAGAGACGGCAGTGATATTTCTTAAGCCCCAATTGGCCAATAATTTAATTTGTACTTAGTGAGAAGGATTCCTTATTCCCACTCACCACACATGGCTCATTCCACAGAATAGGTCCTCCATATCCATGGGTTCTGCACCCATGGATTCAACCAACCAGGGAAGGAAAATACTGGGGGGAAAATGCATGGCTGTCATGCTGAATATGCACAGACTATTTTTCTTGTCATTATTCCCTAAACAACACAGTATAACAACTGTTTACACAGCATTTGCATTGTATTTGGTGCTATATGTAGTCTAGAGAGGGTTAAAAGTATACTGGAAGATGTTGGTAGGTTATAAGCAAATATTATGCTATTTATATCAGGGACTTGAGCACGTGAGGATCTTAGAGAGCCTGGAACCAGTATCCCACAGATAGCAAGGGATGGCTGTATTGTGCACCCCTCCCTTTCTGATTTTTATAGAAATCCAATTTAACATATGTCTTTTGGGTTTTGTTAAAGAAAGATGGCACTGCATATCAATTCTGCATGAATACAGCTCTTTCCTAACCAGTTGCATCAAATTATAATTAAGAATTTTAAAGAGTAATAAATGTTTGGATGGAGACAAAAGTGAAAGTTAAAGTTGTGTGGTATATTCTGAATGACTTCTTTTTCCATTCCTGTGATTTGAACTCCATATTAGGTCTTAGCCCTTATCTACAACAGGAAAAAAAGGAATATTTGTCTAGGGAGGACCACTCACAGAGAAAGAATTAAACCATAGCTAATAATTAAGCGCCCCACCTTAATTTCATTTTTAGATTTTGTTGATAGAACAGTTTAGTTCTTTTTTATTTAAGGTTAAAATGGGCAATGCTGCTGCCCTCAAATAATAAGCAGATGTTATGTGAAATATCTGAATTTCATAAGTTGACCAGCAAAGGAAAGGGGAAAGAGAAGGGAAGAAGCAGGTGCTAACTTAAATTGAGCCTAAATCTGCCTCTTCACATATTTTAAGTTCAGCCTAAAGGTTTCTTAGCACATAGTGAACTGCAACCTAACTGAATGTATCAATGGACTCTAACCTACTTTTGTTCCTTGAGTTTGGGCCAATCAAAGGTGGCCAAATATTCAAACCATGTTCAGATAAGGTGAAAACCAGCTGTTGCTACAACTCATTTACATTTTCTGTAGGCCACTTTCCTTATTCTGTCCATAAACGTTTTTTGACCATGAGGCTGTGCTGGAGTCTCTCTGAACTTACTCACGTTGGGGTGCTGCCCAGTTAGCAAATCGTTCTTTGCTCAATTAAACTCTGTGACATTTAATTAGTTTAAGGTTTTTATTTTAACATAAGAGACAAATTCAAAAGGAGACAGGGACCTACAGTGATGGAGAGAGCTCAGTGAAGAAGGCAACAGCGAAAGGAAAAGACCCAAGAGGGTGTACGCCAGGCCTTGGAGGCAGAATGGAGAATGGGCCTGGGCCCAGGCACAAACCCCCAGCAGAGGTCTGCTGTTACCCTCCCCTACACTGCAGATGACTCTTTCTTAGACCTGCCTCCCAGGGGCTTTGCACTCAGGCACGTCAGCCCCAGAGGTTACAGACTGAAAAGTAAATGCACTGTGAAATAGGCATTCTTCCATGGAAGCTAAGGCTGCAGGGTTTTTCATTTTTATTTTCTTGGCTATTGGTCTTGCCTGGAGAAAATGGTGTGTGTCCACCTGCCTTTCTTTCTTTCTCAAGGACTCCTTTGTGAACAGAGGATTTGCAGTAATTGGTCAGGGTGAACATTTCCGGACTTTCTTGGAACGTAGTCCTACACCTGCCCTGAGCTCTGGAGCTCTGCATGGAAATTTCCCATAAAAACTTTCCATGGTGCAATTTATAAATCACCCTTCATGGCAATATTAAATTTTATAAATCAGCTTCCTACCTATGAGTACTTATTAGACAAACCTTGTCCATATCTTGTCAATGTTGTGTCTTTGTGTATAAGGGTTACTGCCCTCTTGGAAATACTAAATTACAGTTAATGGTAATGGATCATCAGCTTCTTCTACTCCTAGCCCCTGAGTTGTCCGTTTCACTATTAAAGTCAGACAAGCTTAAGACTTACAGTAAATATGTTCTTAGAGTACCCTGCACCCCTTCATAACTGCTGGGGTCGTCACACTCAGCAACTAAAAGTATAGAGCTCCCAGTTAAATTTGAATTTCAGACAAACAGTATATACTCTTTTAGTATAAGTAAGTTCCAAGTATTTATCTGAAATTCAGATTTAACTGAGTGTCTGGTATCTTACCTGACAACCCTAATCAGCACATGTTACACTTGTAATTAATCATGCATTTGTATAATTATTTGTTTAAGGTCTGTCTTCTCCCAGTAACCTGTGGCTAAGACTCCATTGGTCTTAGTTACAGTCCTATGCTCAGCATTTACCCCAGGGTGGCCACATGGTAGAAGTTCATGAGGAATTTGTGGAGCCAATGAACACCTATTCTGAAAGGCATGATCATTGTACATCATTGGGAGAATATTATCCCCTCAACTGCTTGGTCAGTGACAAACAATATTACCTTAAGATTCAAGCCAAGTGGTGGATTTTGTCCAAAGCTCACTATTACTCACTTCTGAAGTAGTTATGCTATTGCTACAGAAAATGTAAAGAGAAGAGACGCTGTGTGTATGTCCGTCCACCCAAATGCATATGATATGCTACGATGGCAATAAAGGACTTGCAATGCAATCCATGGCTCTCAGACTAAAAGGGGTGAGATGACATGCACTATCTAAAGCCCTGGTGTCAGGTGACAATAAACAGTGAGTCCAAAGGCCTGGATGCCCAACACAGCTAAGAGAAGACCTGCTTTTGGTTTGTTACAAGCAAGCACAAATAGAATTCAGCTTCCTGATGTTCCCCCAGAAAGAGTCCTGGCCTGCCCGTAGGATAGCAATAGGAGAAAAGCCAGCTCACCACATCCCTGTGCAGGGATGGGAAGCTTGCCATGTGAGGGAGGAGGTAACCAGTCATGAGCTTCCTGACTCTTCTCCCCGGTCCGTGCACATTTTCTGTGAGTAGATTCCTCTTTGAAGTCCCCAAAGTGCTGAGTTAGGAGAAGTATAAAATGGACCAAGACCACAAAAGGTAGCCTATAAATCTTATATCTTGCTAACTTTCAAAACTTCTCTTGATTTAACTCAGCAAAACCAGCTCCGTGGTAATAATATCTTACCATCTCAGGGCCCCAAGGGGTTTTTACAATTCCTATTTGCATAAGTGCATTACAGTTTTCAAAGCTCCTTTACATGCATCGTTTCAATTAATCCCCCACAGCAACCCTGGGGGAAGGGTACGTGTTTCTTTCATAGAAAAGGAAACTGAGGTTTATGGAAGTATTTGCTACTTAGTAGACACGACTACTGCAGGACTCAAACAGCATTTGGACTCCTGAATGCGTGGTTAGTCATGATGCAGCATCCCTCAGCACCTTTCTGCTCTTTTCATGGGAACAGACCCAGTTCTCACGCTCGGCTCTAAGGCAGTTTTCCCTGCCCCCAGGTGGCAATCCTCTGGGGACAATCTGCAGAATACCGTTAGGAAGACATGATAAAACCCAGCCATTATCATTTGAGTATGAATTAGTTCATCATTTTACCAAGGAAGAATAAAGGGTTGTTCTGCCTCTGTTTCCTCTGCATCTCCTGTCCTCTTCCATCTCTTGTTCTGTATGGAAACAGAACACAGACTTGGAGAAACAGAAGGTGAGAGCAGCAAGAGGTGATGCTTGAAGATGGGAACTCTGGGGGGGACTTACCTCCAGGTAATTGGGCTTTGCCAAGTACACTCAGGGCCAGTGGAAGAAGAGGCTGAGCTACAATTTCCAGTGCAGGCAAAATTGGCAACCAGGTACAAAAGCCGTGGGAAAGAGGCTCCAAGTCCCTGAGATCCAGTGAGGAATAGAGATGGTCGTGGGACCCTGGCTCTCCGGAGATAGTCCTCCCACCTCAGGGTACCCTGGGGGTCAAATAAATGGTAAACTCATGAGACATGGGAATGCTCCCAGTGCTATCTCAGAGTGAGCTTATGGAGGGCGATGCAACTTCCCACTTCTCAGGAACAGGTTCCGGGTGGTTCTCCACCATAAAACAAAACAGTAACCAAAACAAACCAACAGCAGCGTTGGAAGGAGGGAAAGTGGATGGGAACCTTGCTCTGGGCAGGCTCTTCCTCCTGTGCTTATTTAATTTGTTTAATTTTCTTTATTTAATTTGTTTGATTTAATTTATTTAATTTTATTTATTGCGCTGTTCTGCCAGTGGTTCCTGTTTGAAGCAGGGAAGGAGAGAAAAGACAGAGGGGACAGAGGGAGGGATGAGTCCCATAATACTGTGGGGTTAACCACCAGCAACAGTGCCCAAGCAGGCATCAGCCAGGATAAGCTAGGGGCCTCCCATGCAAAGAAAATGTGCAGAAGCGACATCCCTGCCACAAGAACCCCAGCAACTGAGACTCGTGCCCCTGAGCAGTCATAGGTGCCTGCCACCGAGAACACAGCACACAGTTCTCAGGGCAGGCAGAGATGCAAGCAAACTTGGAAGCAGAAGCACGCAAGATAGGAGGTGACACCTTCTTCTCTACTCTCTTCTTCCTGTCCTAATGTCAGAAGATGGAGAAATGCAGAGGGAGAGGAAGGAGAAGGAAATGAGCAGATTCCTCCCTCTGTGCTCTGAGGACTCAGAAGCCTGTACCCAAAGAGCAGGGCATGAGTGTTAAGTCCAATGAGATCCTGAAAGGGTTTCCTCCTCATCAGTGGTTTTCTTTGTTTTATTTATTAAATAAAATAAATAGAATTTTGGGTTTTTTAGTGATATTTCTAATATTTTGTTTATTGTAATTTAGTATGCATATGTTAGGAATGTTAATTACAGAATAGCTTTGAAATGTTTGTGTTAAAGAAATTTTCGAGCATATTCAAAAGTAGAGAATATGTAACAAACTTTCATGTTCCGTTTGTCTGTCCTCCAGATCACCCATTGCCAGCGCACACCAGTCTTACTTCACTGACACACTCACCCAATGCCTTCCTGACACTCCTCCCCTAGCATGAATTCCAGCCAAATCCCAGACATAATTCCATTCTGTCTGTAAACAGCTCAGTATGTATCTCTAAAAGACAGGGACTCCAGACTAAACATTTTATATTACTTGTAAAAATGTTTTATTGATCTTTCTACTGATTTGACCTCCATGGGATTTGCCTAAGCATACACCTAGAGGATGGGAAAGAGAATGCCCATAGCTTATGGTTGAGGACCATGGTTAGAATATAATCAATCACTTAATAATATTTGTACTCCACTGAGCTTTAGGCTGCTCAATAAAATTATTACAACTTGGGTACAAACTACTTCATAAGATTGACACAATGAGAACCAGGTGCAGTGGCTCATGCCTGCAATCCCAGCACTTTGGGAGGCCGAAGCAGGTGGATCACCTTAGGTCAGAAGTTCGAGACCAGCTTGACCAACATGGTGAAACCCTATCTCTACTAAAAATACAAAAAAATTAGCTGGGTGGGGTGGTGCATGCCTATAATCCCAGCTACTTGAGAGGCTGTGGCAGGAGAATGGCTTGAACCCAGGAGGTGGAGGTTGCCGTGAGCCAAGACTGCATCATTGCACTCCAGCCTGGACAACAAGATTGAAACACTATCTCAAAAAAAAAAAAAAAAAAAAAAAAAAAAAAAAAAAAAGATTACCACAATGAGTTGATTCAGGAGCAAGAATGGGAACCTGAGGCATGAACTAGAGCAACACTGCCTTGACCTCAAAGACGGCAGTGTCTGTGCTGGAGAACATCAAAGGATGGCCAAGGTGAATCCACCACCTACCTCTGCCAGAAGCACCTTTTTAAAAAATATACTTTAAGTTCTGGGATACATGTGCAGAACGTGCAGGTTTGTTACATGGGTATGCAGTGCCATGGTGGTTTCCTGCGCCCATCAACCCTATATCTACAATAGGTATTTCTCCTAATGCTATCCCTCTTCTAGCTCCCCATCCCACAACTGGCCCCAGTGTGTGATGTTCCCCTTCCTGAGTCCATGTGTTCTCATTGTTCAACTCCCACTTATGAGTAAACTTATGCAGTGTTTGGTTTTCTGTTCCTGTGTTAGTTTGCTAAAAATGATGATTTCCAGCTTCATCCACGTCTCTGCAAAGGACGTGAACTCATCCTTTTTTATGGCTGCATAGTGTTCCATGGTGTGGAGCCAACAGCATATCTGGCTGAGATTTTACCACTTTTTACTTCTGATTTGAAATGAATCTTCAAAATGTGTATAGATGTATCAGAGTAGAACTGTCATTTCAGAGAGTGCTATGACACAGGTTAATTTTAAAAAGTGAATGAAATGGGTAATTTTTCTACTGTGTCTATTGCTTACAGAGGATGAAGAGTTTGTACTCTCTGAAGAGTTCATTAAAGTTTTAAAATTCTATGCCTGTGTCATGTTGATGACTTAGCTTTAAAATAACACTTACATAGTTCCTCTTCCACACAATGCAACTAGTTTTTGTATATATGGAAGGGAGGGATTGGGATTTCAACAAAAATTTCCTTCAGAATGGTAATTCCTAACCTCACAGCCTTAGACCACCAGGAAATTTATGAATTAGTAAATAGAGTCCCCCAATCTATATTCCACAAGCATCATTACTTTAGTTCTTATTTATATCCAATAAAATACTTATTATGGATAATGGGCTTTTTGCATACAACATCTATTTTATTGAATACTTACATGAGTATTAGCAAAAAATCATATGTTTTATAGACAAAATAAAATATATCTGCCCATATAGACTTATCAGTTCTAATATATGGGATATCATTTTGATTAGTTTTTAAAGCTAATTTTAAAAATCGTTAGTGGATTCATGGTACTTTCTCAACCAATGGTTACTTTAAAAGACATTTGTACCATATAAGAATTAACAAGACATTCTGTTATTTAAGTAGGAGCCTCATGTCAAAAGATATGGGAAGTACAAAAATGATCATGGAGTGTATGAATAAGTGCAGAGAAAAGAATTACCTGTACCTCAAAGACCTCCATCACCAGAAGGCTGGGAGGGAAGTGTAGGGAAAATAGCCTTTATGAAAAGAAAACATGGAGTGAGAAGTTTCACTGGCTGAAAAGTGTCATCTAAATAGAAAGAGTGGTTTTCATTCAGTGGCAAAGATGTTGAGCAATGTTTATTTCCTTCTTTAATCTTCTGGTCTCTTTCTTATTTTAAAAATCAGTATGTATTATTTAGTAATCAGAAAAAACAGTACCTCTTTTAATTTTAAAAATAATAAAGTCTTTATGGTGGGTGGATTTGTTATTGTTGTATGAAGGGAACCCCAGGCCAGTGGTGACAGCACAGTGAGACTTCTAAAACAAAGCAAAACATATGATGTTTTCTATGTGCCACGGACTCTCTGTTTTAAGCTTCAAGATTTTGGGGATTTTAAAGAAAATTAAATTTACATATTTCTAACTCAGTATGAAATCTTACCATTGTTCTTTTATTGAAGTGTTCTCTGATATCTTTGAAATCTTTTGAACATTTTTCTTAAAATAAGTTTTACATTTCCACTGACAAAAGTTAAATAAGTCTACATTGTACCATAATACAAAGGAGGCTTTTTTTGTCTTTGTCAATTGCAGAGAACATTTTCTCTGTTGCTTTATATATGCAGTTGAGAAATGATCTGGAAAAGAACAGGGATTTAGAGTGAAATGAGAGGCATTCACATTCCAGATTCATCGATTGCTGGCGGGTTACTTCTCCCTGAGCCTTGGTGTCCTCAAGTGTGAAGATACTTATGTCAGAGTGGTTGTAAGGATCAAGGAGCCTCATGTGTGAAAACCCTGGGGATAGAAGCAAATCTCTGCATTGGTGAGGACCATCAGCTGCAAGTGCCAAAGACCAACCAAAACTGGCTGAAGCAAGCAGAGAAATTTGTTGACAAATCATGACTGAGAACAGAGCTGAAACCACCTTATCAGGACCTCACTTCCGTCTCTCTGGCTCTTGGCAGGCCTTCATCATGGCACCCCACACATTTTCAAGCTGATACCCCATCAGCTTAGTGAGTCCCCTTCTCTAAAAGTGCCAGGAATAATGTTTTGGGCCTTGCTGGTCTGCCTAGGGTTGTGTACACACCCTGTAGTTTGAGGGTGTGGGGATGTGGTGTCCTCATTGGCTAGCCAGGTTATGTGCTCACTCCATGTGTCAGGGGTGGGTTTACATGAACCAGGAGTAGAGGTGTCCCAGAGGAAAATCAGCATCTCTCACTGGAGGGGAAAATAATAGTATGCAAATGAAAACACTAAAATACAATTCAGATGTATGTAATAATTATACAGCAAGTATTAGTTTTTAAACAACTATTAAGCAAATTCCATGTAGCTGATTAAAATTAGAAGATTACTCTTCAATACTCCTTGGGATGAGGTTGCCCAAAAGTATAAAATACAGTATCCTTTCTCTGGGAACCTTAATAACCAAGAACGATGCACCATCCCCAGCCAGGAGCCCCAGCAGCACCCTGCACTGAAGGTTTGAATGGTGCAAGCTAATTAGGAAATACACTCAGATCCCCACCTGTGGGGTGCAAAGGAGACAGGCTTGGTTTAAGGCAGGGGGCGGCAAACTTTTTGTATCACAGGCCGATAGTAAATGTTTAGGCTTTGTGGGTCATATGGTTGCTGTGGCAACTGTTCAATGCTGCTATTACAGCACAGAGGCAGCCATAGAAAATACATCAACGAATGAGCTTGGCTGTGTTCCAAGTAAACTTTCACTTATGGACACTGAAATTGAATTTCCTATCACTTTTAGGTGTCACAAAATATGATTCTCCTTCTGAATGTTTTCAATCATTTAAAGATGTAAAAACCATTCTTAGCTCATAAGCCTTGCAAAACAGGCAGCAAGCCAGATTTGGCCAGTGAACTCTAGATTGTTGATCCCTAGTTTAGAGGAAGAAGGTGAAAAGAAATACAGCAACAACAGGGCCCCTGCCTATCCCAGGAGGAGCCCTGAGCTAGATGGCCCAGCTGAAAGCCTGAGTCAGGGCTTAGCTGTCCCTAAACCAAGGCCTTAGATGCAATATATCCATGGGAGAGGGGAATGACCTCCAATTAAGTGGCTGTCTTCAACACAGGACAAGGACAAGTCCCAGAAAGGGACTCCACTGAGTGCTGTCATCTACAATACTTTTAGCACCTGGGGTGATGAGTATCTCAGTCCTGAAGTGGCAGAGACCTGTGATGTGCCAATGACTAGGCCCATTATAACTGGTTCCACAGGCTATTTACATTTTAATTTCAAGCAAATTTCATTACTATTTCCAGTGTGCACTCCCTGGAAATGACATACAAATAAGGCTCAGTTTTCTACGGAAAACTAAAACATGAAATAACTTCTTTGGGGCGGCCATCTTTTCAAGTCTCAACCCAGTCAGCAGGGAGTGCTACTAAGTATGTGTGGTCCCCTTCCAGTGTCACCTCACTAACGCGGGTCGTTCACTCTGTACCAGGGTGGTGGTAGAGTTTTCCATGTTTTGAGGGAATTGACTAGATTTGAAGTCTGGTCATTATAACAGGTATATTGAGGAATCAAACCTGCAACAGTTTTATTTCCTCTAAATACTGTTCAATATCTCACCACCAAATCCCCAATTCAGGACCCTTTTAACAAGAGCTTGGCCCAACTCTATGTTTTTTCCAGCCACCGAAAGTCATTGGAACAATATGCAATTTTGGAATTCAAAGCTATTTTCTTCTCCTTTCCTTAATGAAGGCTGCAGCTGTGGTCAGGGAGCAGGCAGGACCAGGCTCTCCGTCAACCTCCTATAGGCACAAGCTCCTCTAATTGTGAGAAGCAGAGGAGGGAAAGAAAAATGAACATATGCCCTCTCTTGTGCTTAAGGAGACCTGGGAGTGGCCCTAACAGATCTGATAAACTGCTCACTCCTTTGCAGTGTTCACCCATGGTGATGAGACTGCATCTTCCACTGGAAGCATCACACCACACCTGGTACTGGTACCCTGAATCTCAAACATCTACCATCTACTCCTCATTTCAGTAGGATCCCACTTCTATAACCCTGGCCTTTGCTGTACCTGAAAGTCTATGAAAATTACATCTTATTTATTTATTTATTTATCTCTCTCTCTCTTTCATTGAGACAGGGCTTCACTATGTTGCCATAGCTGGTTTCAAACTCCTGGGCTCAAGCCAATAGCTGGGACTATAGGCTTTTTCTCAGTTTCTTTCAGGTTCCAACAGCTTTAGTAGTCCTGGGCAAGTCAGGAGGCACACTGGCTAAACATTCTAGCCAGGGTGAGTATCTTGTCTCTCTGTCTTGCAAGAACTTTATTTTTGAGCATTTTTTTTTTTCTCTATTTTTCCCATGCCTGCAAGAGAGGAACTAGCAGCAACTCAAGCCTCATTCCCAGTGCAAAAGGTTTGAGAGGAGAAAGCAACCTGTTTTCACAAACTCAGGATCCTCCTAATTAGCCCCTTTCTCCAAAGCCTACCCGTAGAGTGATGGTGACGGTGTGAGGTGGCACTACTGCCCCCTCTCTCATGCCAACTGTCTGGCAGCCTTCTGGTGAGATGGCTGGCCAAACTGCTGGCGGAACTCTAACTAACTTAGAATTTCAGAAACTTGATACCACTTGTCCATAATTTTGGGCTTTAACTGTAGCCTCTGCCAACAGGGAAGAACCCATTCAACATTCTCTGATATGTTCTTGTTTTGTGTTGCTTGTGTTAGATTGGGTTGATTTCACTGTCATCCTTGCTGTTTGGTTTTGCTTTGCTTTGGCAAGCAACAGTGTACACTAGAGATTTAAAAACAAAACCCAAAAAACCCTTCCCCCTATAAAGCCCATTTTGCTTTTCTAATCCCTTCTTGGCAATTCCTCTCTATTGCATTTAATGGCTGTGTTTACAGCACCCAAGGATAACTTGGGAAAATCAACATCATAATCCAGAGCTGATAATCATCTTTCAAAGTTTCCTGTATCAGGATTGATTTTTAACTTAAAATGAGGCATTCGGGCATCAGGAGATACAGTTTCCTTTTCAGATCTGTCATAGAATTCTGCATTGTAGTCTACTTATGAAACTGGCCATTGCAAAATGGCCGTTACATACAATTAGGCAGCAGTCTCTATTATGGCCTATACACAAATATTTATTAAACACATAGATTTGCACATACATGATTTTCCTGTACATTTATACTAACCTGCTTGTAGAAGGATTGGAATGGAAAAGAGCTTTCAGTAGGATATTAACACATGTGAGGCAATAGTCAGGAGATGGAAATGGAGCTCAATTAAGTTGTTGCTCCAGAGGCAGCTTTCCAAGAAGGAATATATAAGTTCAGATACGCAAGACTCAACCGCCCTTAGAATTTGCACAACCTTTAAAAGAGCTTTGATGCAATGTTGACCCACCAAATAGGAAGAGGAAGCTCTGTGCTCTTCCCCTGGCTGGTTGGAGGAGGTAACAAAAAACAAAGCAGAGAGCATTATCTTTCATCAAGCCATTGAAAAAGGGAGACGTTTAGTCTTTTTGGTCCCTCACCTCTTCATACATGACAGCTATGAAAAAAGAGAAATTATGTCCCTGTTTACTTTTTCTAGAAAAATTATTACATAGTCTTCTCTTTTGTAACATCGGAAAAAGCAATGCACCATTAGATTCTGTCCAACCCACACGAAGAGCAGAAAGCATTATCACTCAAGATCTGTCTGAGGGTAGGCTTTTGCCAACAGCTCCTGGAATCTCTCCAGAGGATTCTCCACTTTCCTGTTTGATGCCTGCTTCAGGTCATTCTAATCTAGCCCAGAGATCTAAAAGGATGCTGACACCAGCCCAGCAAAACAAGCAGGGGGCATGTTAATAAGTCATATCCCCTGGCTTTCCCCTGGAATCAGTCCTTTTCTCTGGCCACCATATGGACTTGATTCACCCCCTAGAGAGGAGGCTGCTGCTCCTGTCCTGCAACTGCTGGGGATTGTATGCCTGATAAAGGCTTCATTAACACACTAGCATGATTAAGCCTTGTATGTAATATTGGCAAGGTCTATAGGTTTGGTATATTTTACATTAAAATGTGCACATTCTTTTATCTGTGTTTTTTTAAGAAGGCAAGATAATGGAAATATGTTATTCTCGAATGATGATTCTACTCACATCTTATAAATGAGACATCATATTGAGAGCATCTTGCACATAGATGTGAATGTATTTAATGAAAAGAAATTTAAAAATTGTCATACTCTGTTAGTATGGACCTCATCTCCTTCTCCAAACAATCTTTGACCTTGAAAGCAGATTCCAGAGAGATGGGTTGTTCCAAAGACACAATGTATACATTGCTAGCTGCATGTTAACCAAGTTGCAGACTACTTTAGACCTTAAACAAGTAAAACAACGTAGAGATGATCTTGGTGATGATTTCATGTGGGTCTCTTCATTACCTCTGCCAACGCCTACATTTTGATCTTCTTGAACGGTCTGCTTCTCAGGCTCAGAAACAAGATCCTTTCCCATTAGCTTTTACTCCCATCTCCTGATTAACCCTTCATCTTGAAAATAAAAGAAAAATTGGCAGTCTCTGAAAACATTCTGTTAGGGCTTTTGTGTGGTACTTACAGGATGCCTAAATTAGCCCAGAGAACTCAACTGGCAATCTTTATGACATCTATTGTTAACTCATCAGTAAACCAAAATTGCATAAACCTAGTTTTCTGCTCCTTAATTAGTCAATGGTTTCGTTTGGTGGTTTCTTCAATCAACTAATTGCAGTCTTCAAAAGAATGATATCACTAATTGGTTAAAAGAAAAGTTAAACAAAAGCCATTTTCAGAAATGACTGAAAAGGGAGAAAATGAATTTAAGATATTAAAGGGATCATGCTGCCAGTTTCAGGGAGACAGTGAAATCCACAGGCTTGGAGTTCTCAGATTAATCTTTAATGCTGTGCTTCCTTGGCTACGTTGTGGAAACACAGAGTTAGGGACATCAACAACCTAGAAGGAATGTTAGCAAAAATCCAGCCCAAACTCCTCAATGTACAAATAAAAAACTCAAGTCTGTGGATCAAAATCACTTGCCCAAAAACTCAGAACAGAATTACATTCAAACCTTGGTCCCTCTATGTGTCTGCTCTAGCTACGTATAGAGTTCTGTGTTTTAATACAATCAAAGCAAGTGTAGGGAAAGACGAATCTTGTGCTTATGGCTCTGATTACTATAAATTTCACCAAGCCAAACCAGAATCTCTGTATTTTTATGTACTTTATTGGTTCTGTGGTACCCGCCATCAGTGTAAATACACTGTTAGCTTGTACCATATAGAATTTACACAAAGGTACCCTTAGCATTGCTCACTAGGGTCTGACAATTTCAAGGTGATGGCTGCCCTGGCAACATATGCCTTTGAGTGTCTCCAATAAATGGAGCTGCCTGTCAAGACTTGAAGGAAATGTAGCATGATCAAAAAATATACCTTTGTGGCTTGAGGCATGAGTTTGGGGAATTATTTAATACATGGTTAAAATGTTCCAATCTTTTCCTTGTGTTTTTGTTCTTTGTATATAGTCTAATACATCATTTTCTCTTCTAATGTCATTAAGATATTATCTCATCCTTTCTTTTAAGAGTTTTGCTCAATCTAAAATTTAGTTTTGCTTATGGAATGAAGAAAGAGCTAATTTTATCTTTATTACAAGCAGAAAGCCCAATGTTTTATTGGTTGGTCAACTTGTTCTTCACTGATTTGTAATGTCTGTCACCTCCCTCATATCCTTCTCAAAGGTGCATATCTAGGTTTTTGCTGGGCTCTTTATTTTACTCCTTTGGTTTTTTGTTCTAGCCTAAAACTGATACTACACTGTTTTAATTACTCTTGCTTTAAAATAAGTCTTCATATCTAGTATAATGTGTTCCTCTTTATTTTTACTCTTGTTTAAAACTGTCCTATATATACTTGACCATGTGTTATTTGTATGAGAGTTAGTATCAACCTATAAAGTACAGAATCATGCCAGAATATTATTTGTGATTATACTGAATTTATGTATTTATTGTGGGAGACTATCAGTTGAGTATTTCTTTCTCTGAAAAAAAAGAAAAAAAAAAAGCCTGGTGTAGCTCTCCACTTATTTAGGTTTCTTTTTATTAAAAAAAATTCCTGGCCGGCCACTTTGGCTCATGTTTGTAATCCCAGCACTTTGGGAGGCCAAGGCAGGTGGATCACGAGGTCAAGAGATCGAGACCATCCTGGACAACATGGTGAAACCCTGTCTCTACTAAAAACACAAAAATTAACTGGGTGTGGTGATGTGTGCCTATAATCCCAGCTACTTGGGAGACTGAAGCAGGAGAATGGCTTGAACCCAGGAGGTAGAGATTGCAGTGAGCCAAGATTGCGCCACTGCACTCCAACCTGGCAACAGAGAAAGACTCAAAAAAAAAAAAAATCTTTTTTCCTCATTACCCTACCTCTCTGTTTCCATGGTAAATTATGTCTCTTTATTTGCATTTGTAATCATTTGTTACTGATGATATGCAGCCATACCATTGATTTTTGCATGTGGCGATTGTATCTAGAAGCCTTCCAGAACTACCTTATTATTTCAAATAATTTTTCTGTGAAAAATGGCAACTTTATTTCCTTCCTTTCTGTTGAAATTGGTTCTATTGCAGTGCCTGGACCCTCATATTAAATGAGAAAACCATACGCTGATTCTGGCTATCCTTGTCCTTTCCCAGATTTTAAATGAATTACTTCTATGGCTTTATATCTGTGATTATTTATTGCAGGTATTTGTTTCTTTAAGCCCTTTATCAGGCTAAGGAGGTTCCTGTCTCACCATAGTTGTTAGAAAGAGAAGGAAAATTGTCTGTAAATATGTCAATTTACCACAACCCAGTTTGCCCCAAACCATTTTGAACCTCACGGCGACTGAGTTGCTAAAGAGGATCACTGAAGAGGTTTTTTATTTGCCTGTTCTAGGTGGCTCATGAGTAGATAACACTGAACTAATTCTTAGGTTAATGCCTTGACTGGTGATTTCTCACCCTTTGAAGGTTAGGATTCCAATTCGGGAAGGCTCAGGGTTTTATTTCTCATTAGAATTTGTGTTTTTACATCAAATTCATGACATTAATGAGCTTCTGTCATCCCCCAAGGCTAGGAAGCCTGTAAAGAAAGTTTATTATTCCCCTTTCTCCAGGGTTGCAGGTCTTCTAAAGTATTGGCTTTACGCAAAGATGTCCCATCAAACTCCCATTTATGCAGGAGCAAGGAACAGGAGCCCTGTGAGGGCATTAAACCTCAAACCCAGAGCCCTAACTGTGTCGCTAGCTCCATGGGATGGCTGCTGCCTGGCTCATGGCTGCACTGTCCTGGCAGTCTGTTCTCAGTTTCAGAAACACTTTAAATCAGTGGTTCTCAAACATTTTGGTTTCTGGACCCCTTTACACTTGTAAAATTAATTGATGACACCACAGAACTTTTATTCAGGTGGCTTATATCCACCAAAAGTTACTGTATTTGAAATTTAAAAATGAATCAATACTTATTTAATGATTCATTTTTAAATCCCAATAGTAAATTCTTAAAATGTTAACATAAATAATGTATTTTTATTAAAAATATGTTTTCCAGAAGAAACACATTTGTGAAAACGGAAGCGCTGTTTTATATTATTATAAATCTCTTTAATGTCTGGCTTACGGGAAAATGGCTGGATTCTCTTACCCGCTTCTGCATTCAATCTGTTGTGATACGTTGTTTTGGTAAATATATAAAGAAAATCCAGCCTCACACAGTTAGGTGTTGGGAAAAGGCAGGAGTATTTCAGAAGCCTTTTCAGATAACAGTAGATATTCCTGTTTCATACTATACCAGAGTTCAACAAGAGGTAGTTTCTTAGACATTAGCTGCAGTATGGAATCTTTTGATGATGATCTTTTCATGCTCTGTTATGTTAGAACACATTCAGTCTACCTTATGACTGAAATAGATCTTGCATTCATGATTTTATTTATTTAAAACATATTGGTTCACTGACTTTTACAGATCTTCCAAATGCCAATGCATTTCATTCTACAGTATCATTCTACAGTAATAAAACTCTTTTATTAATTTCACTATCAATTTCATAAATATTATTATGAAAATGGTTCAGCACAAACTCCCAAAAGGGTTCCTTTGGAGTCTCTAGACCACATTTTGAGAACCAGTACCTGAAATAATATAGCTATATTTTAATCACTATCTCAGAGGTTTCAGCTCTTCCATTTCTGCCATTTTTCTTGAACAAGACTCCAGAAACCTTTCCTGTCACCAAAGAAATTTACCACAGTGGAGAATTGCAAAGAGCTGTCAATAATCTCAGTAACTTATTTAGGCACTTATAATTTTACTGCATGCCTACCATAAGGCAAACACCATTCCAGAGAGCCAACTATTGAGCAGGAGAGAATGAAGGAATGGTTTTACTGGCTTCCATTTTAGCTGAAGTTTTGTTTCTCTCAAAATAGTCTAGCTACTACCTACATCAGTAAATATCATTTATCAAATAATTCACACTTGTGTTTTACAAATACAAGCTGTGGAAGGTTGTATAGATACTCTGCACTATCTTTGCAGCTTTTCTGAGTCTAAAATTATCCAAAATGAAGTATAGGGTGCTTCCATTGTTTTCTTGAGTCAAATGTATTAGATTAAGAAATGGTTTAATTGCATGTTCTCAAGCATAAGTGGAGGCCAAACATTGGGTACTCATAGACATAAAGATGGTAACAATAGACTTTGGAGATTGACAAAGTGTGAAGGGAAGGAGGGGAGCAAGGGTTGGAAAATTAACTGTTGGGTACTATTCTCACTACCTGGGTGATGGGATCACTGGTATCTCAGACCTCAACATCATTTAATATACCCAAGTAACAAACACACGTACCCCTTGAATCTACAATAAAAGTGGAAATTCTTTTTTTAAAAAACACAAGACACTTTGGGAGGCCAAGGTGGGCTGATCATGAGGTCAGGAGTTCAAGACCAACCTGACCAACATGATGAAACCCTGTATCTACTAAAAATACAAAAATTATCCAGGCATGATGGCACGCACCTGTAAACCCAGCTACTCAAGAGGCTGAGGCAGGAGAATCACTTGAACCCAGGGGGTGGAGGTTGCAGTGAGCCAAGATGGCGCCACTGCACTCCAACCTGGGCAACAGAGCAAGATGCCATCCAAATAAAACCAAACAAAACAAAGCAAAACAATAATTGGTTTAAGCTAGTGGTTTCTCTTTTATAAGTAACTTGATTTTCTTTAGAAATTTTACTCCCAAACCAGAATAATGAATTTGATCACAAGGAATAAATGAGCTTGGAAAGACTGTAAAAAATGAATTCAGAAACACTATAAACAGATTATGTTACATTGTATGTGCGCCATGCCTTTCTTACTCTATGTCAGGCTCCAAACTAAATGTGCTTCTCTTTAGCAATAATCCTCTGCATTGGGCATTATGAATCTCCACCCTTTACAGAACAGCTTCTTTGTCAGTGGCAACACCACAGCTAGAAGCTTGGTCCCTTCAGGTACCCCTGCTTTCAGCCTCTTGGCTCTACTGCTCTTACTGATGCGATTTCCAGAAATGGAAAAATTCACAGTCATTGAAGCCACAGCAGTGAACGGAGAAATGCTTTCATTATTATTGGAATGAGTCCCTAGTTTTTATGCTACCTTTACCCTTCAGCCAATTATAAAGATGTCACTGTGAATTGTCTGGTTGGTGTTTGTAGTATGATTTTAAACTAGGTGTCTTATGTATATATATACATTGGATGATAAATGAAGATATCGAAGAGCGAAGGCCCAGAAATCAAAAGCCGTTTTCAGAGAACAAAAAAGGAGGGATTTAAGATATTTTCCTTACCAGAAGGAAAATGAAACAAATAAATTTGGTCCAATTGAATTTTACTTTTGCTTACTTAATGCCTTTTAAATTTTATAAGCATTATATTCTAGAGATTTTAAATTATACTCAAAAGCAGACAGAATAGACATATAAATCCTAATCAACTAGTTTAAATAATTATTAGTATTTTGACAATCTTGTTTTACCTTTCTCCAGCAAATGTTTTGGGGAGGATGACTAGAATATTTTAAAGCAATCTCATATTTTGTATCATTTCATCCATAAATACTTTGTATCATTTTCCCTTCCAATAAGTACAATTTTTAAGATAACCAGAGTACAACCATCTCATTTACCAAAATGAACAATTCCTCAATGTCATCTAATACTCAGCTTGGATTTATAGTCTCATGTTTGACTTAAAAACATCATATGGTTATTTAAATCAGGATGCAAATAAGTTTCATATCCTGCATTTGGTTGATAAGTCTCTAAGGTTTTTTCATTTCTAACACTCTCTCTCCCCCTGTCTTCTTTTGTGCCATTTGTTTGTTAAAATAACCGAGTTAGTTGTCCCGTTGCATTTCCTACGTTCTAGATTTGGTTGGTTACTTCCTTGTGGTGTCATTTCACACATTCCTTGACTTCCCATATTTCTTCTAAACTGATAATCAGATGACAAGATTTGATTAGATGCTGGTTTAATTATTTTGCCCAGAACATATCATAGATATTCCATTCTGGGTAATGCTATATGTTAGGATTAAGTCTGTGGATTCTAGTGTGGTCAGCCTGGCCCAGCTGTTAAAAAGTTCCTCATCAATCTTCACTTACTGGTGTTAGCAGACAATTTTGATAGTTGCCTAGATCCAGCCTTTTATGGGGTTTGTAAAATAATTATCTAATTCTATCATATCTTCTGCATGTTTTAGCTGGAATTCTTCTACAAATGTCACCTGAAAGTTAATGTGTACATCTCAGCCCCCCAAAAGAATTAGCTATATATGTCTTTACTAATTATTCAGAATAATGTGATGGTGCCCTAGAAACTTCCAAAGATGACCAATTTGGTTAACATCATTTGAAATCACATATTTTTATCTACTTAAAATATTTCAAATCATTACAGTCTTATTATTTTTGATGCTAAATTACATTTAGCTAGGGAAGTTTCTTCAAGTCCCCTGTATCCTCAAGATAATCCAGGCTTATTTATTTCTAGATGTAGGAGTCATATCTGGAATTGGTGATTTCTCTAAGAATGACTGGTTCCCTTATATAGGAAAAAGCGTTTGGAGAAAACAATCTACGTACATCATAATTTTATGACTTCAGATGATTAACCTGTTGTTGGTTTGGCTACACTGCCTTGGTAAGAAATTATGCTAACTTTACCTACAATTGCCTATTAAAACACAAATAAATATGTAGAGAGAAATGGCTTTGTGAGAACAGACTGTGAAGCAATGTTGAGGTTTTGTAGCAGCACTTTCCATAAGTAGGTAAAACGATTGAATATTTGGCAGTAGAAAACAGAAATCAGTAAATAGCTATATTACAGAATGTGAAGAGACTGTCTTGTTATAAAAAAGAGGAGAAGAAAGTAATAAGGTTATCATGTTAACTGTAAGGTGTTCATGCTGGAAGTGTGTTTTGTCCCTGGGTACCACATTTGCAATATATAGTAGTTAGTGCACAGCTGCGCTGCTGCATCTTGACTATGGGACCACATCTTATTTGTCATTCATTTATTTACCAAGCACATACTATGTGCTAAATACTTGATTACCAACTAAACTTAAAGATGCTAATAAAGTTTCACTTTTGGTGTAGGGAGAGATATGCTTATGGGAAATGTATAGTTTGCTCCTTATGTCCTTAAGGGAATTTTTTTTTTTTTTTCAGTTTTGTATAGTTCGAACTTACCTACTTCAAGATACATTTTCATGTGAGATTTAGGGGGAAAAAAGCAGAATGCAAAGTATAAATCAGGTCATATTTACTTGCCAGATTAAATGCCAAAATCATTAAAAGATAAATTATTTGAAACAATGATTACCCCTCAGGAAATCCATAACAAATAAAAAGAATAGTAGAGAAAGTACTTTTAATGTATTATCTTTCTTTTTTAAAATTCTTCAAGCCTTTGTTCTTAAGGAAGCAAACTGCTGTTTCACTTCCCTGAAGCCACTGATAAAGCCATGCAAGAACATCAGAGAAAAAGCGAAGCCAAGATAGGTGCCAACCCCAAGGGAACGGAGCGCTTCTTTGTTTTATATTTCCATTGGAAATCTGTAGATTTTGCATGCAAACATCTTATTTCATGGCACTGCTTCTCAAATTGAGAGATTAAATCTAGCTCCGCATAAAGGTTTTTCAATAAAGTAGGTTACACAGTCTTCTGTTTATGGAAAATTGATGCATCATCTGATATGCTTTCAATTGCTAACTTTTGTTTCACAAAAGCTGGAAGGAATTTCAACCAACCATTATCTAATCAAGAAAATATTTCCTACCTATCTTGTCTTCAACATAACTTGCTGCCAAATGTAGTTTTGACGATTGTAAATCACCATGCATTTTAACAAGCAAAACAGACTCTCTAGTTTTGTTAGAAAAGATACAAATTGTACAAACTATTCATCATTATCAGCGGAATGCCCCCAAAATTTGTGTGTGTCACAGAATGACTATTATATGACATAATTTAATGTTATGTTGGTTATGCTACTTTATTTAGGTAGAATTTTTACAATCTTGACATGCAAACAGTTAGATATTATAATAATTTCACCAGGTCTCCCCTTGTTTACATTCAAATCTTTCTACAGAGTAAAGCCTGAAATTTGAACATTTATTTAGCTATAAAATTGACAATGTCTTATAACATCAGAATTCCTCCTGAGTTCAACATAGGATAAAGTGCAAGAGGAAGCAAACTAAATAGGAGTTGTAAGTTGTTTGTGTGTGTGTGTGTGTGTGTGTGTGTGTGTGTGTGTGTGTGTGTGGATTTCAAATAAAAAGAAAGTTACCTCCATTTACCTCACTACCAATTCCTCATGGGCACCAAATGTCCTTGAGAAAATATGCCTTAGCCTAAAGGTGGCTTCTGTCTCCAAGAATGTTTGTATCTGGCTCGATTCAAAGGACAGCAATGTATGCTTATGACAGAGGACCTGAGCTGAGGAAGACTTTCAGGAACACATTGTGGAGTCTTCTGAAATGCGTGTTCAGAGAGGCAGGGAGGGGACGGCTAAACACTCAGGTCTTCCTAGGCACTCCCGGTCCTGTGACCTGAGATGAGTCACTTTATCTCTTTGTGCCTGTGCTTCTGGAGAATAGAAGATTTTTAGTCAGAGATTTAAATGAATAACACATGTAAAGTGCCTGAAACAGGGCCTGACACATGCAAAGTGCTAGATTGATGGCAGCCATTGTTACTCATCATAGAAGCTTCGTTGCAGACCACGAACTGCCACCTAGGCTGCCCATCCATTCATTCAACACATATGTATTCTTGTATACAGTAGAAATGTGTAATAGGCGCTTTCAGCTTATGGGGTTGCAACTATTCAGAGTCAGGACCATTTAAATTGCAGTCTCAGCTGTTCACTGCACCTGTGATTGCCCTAGAGAGAACTGGAAAACCTGAAAGGGAAAGACGCCTGCTATTTCCTCAAGCGGGTCTCAGTAGCCCTAAATTTCTTCTCATGTAAGCAGCAGACTGTGACTCTAGTGTTTGAAGCATAACCACAGCCTCCTGTGACCACTATCTAAGCAAAAGCAGGCATCCGTTTGTTCCTAAACTAAAGAAAATTCAGGCTGTGTTGAGAGGATGGACACACACACACACAATCTCGGCCTTCCTAGGGATTTGCAAGCATCATGTTCCCATACCTATGATCATGTCCTTACCCCCTTTCTCTTGAACCTGTCCCTAGAGTTTCTGATTCAGTGGTGCTGGTGTATGACTTAGCCCTAACCCCACGCTGAATAAGCATACCAGATATCACAGGTGCATGCACCCCCAGCCCACCACCTGGTCTGATGGTCAAGAAGACATTGATTCTAAGGAGCACTTTGTGGAAAAGGAAACAGGAATGTGTCATGGAAGCTACAAGCCAGAGTAGAGCAGGGTCTAATGAGGGAATTGAACCAGAAGTGTTCAAAGTACAAAGCTGTAGCACAGCTGCTATGAGTGACAGCAGAGATGGAGTGTGGGACAGCATCCCATCCAGCTGCAGCCCCGGCATCTGCAGACCCCTCCACTTGAGAGCCCCAGAGCCGCTAAAGGAGATTCTTTCAGGCCCAGGTTCCTTATGGTCGGAGGGTGCTCTTATATGTCTGCTGCAGGAATCAGGCCCAGAGGAAACTCCAAGAAAAGGGGCCTTGCCTCCTCCCTGTTAGCACCAGTAAAGGAGCCGATCATGCAACGGCCCAACAGAGCTGACTGGCAGAGTAGCATGGGCAGGAAGAGAAAGGGTCTTACTCAGGGTCCCTCACCGCTCATTCATGCATGGCAGGCTCACTGCTTTGAGGACCTGTGAGCTGGCCATAGGGTTTTTGCTAGAGGGACAAAGTGATGGCACTGCAAAGGCAGGGCCAGACTCCAGTAGCATGCGTAGGACCTGTGAGAGCTGAAAGGACACCAAGTCCATAGGCAGGGCCACCAGATGCTCAGTGTACCAAGTAGGACAGGCCCAAATTCAGCATATGTAGACATGAGCCCCAGACACCAGGGAAGTAGTCTGGAATGGGTGCAGAGTAGTCACTTAGTCCAAGGTCCTAATGGAGCAGGGAGCCCTCCCCTGTCCCATGTGATCTTCTATTGCAGAGAAGAATCTGAAAGACTGAACAATTTTCCTTCTAGTGGGTGAATTCACTCTCAAAGGTATATTCACATTGTTGACTAAAACTAACTTTTCTAAAATATTGAGACCAGTGGCTCTCAAAATGTAGTCCCTGACCCAGCAGCATGGCATCACCCAGGAATTTGTCAGAAACACAGGTTCTTGGGTCCCACCCCATACTCTTGAATCAGAAACTCTTGGAGTGGGGCCCAGCAGCCAGTGCTTCAAGCCCTTCAGGGGATTCTGATGATGCTAAGCTTGGGAACCACCAGTCTAGACTTGAGGTTCCCAAACTTGTCCACACATTGGAGTCACCTGGGTAGCTTCCAAGTCTCCCGATGCCTGTGTCCCAGCCCCAGGGACTATAATTTAATCAGCACAGGTGTGGCCTAGACTCTGGAATTTTTTTAAACATCACAGGTAATCTAATGTGCAGACAAGTTTGGGAACTCCTAGGCAAGACTGATTTTGTTTTTCTCCTGTACTGGAAGAAAGAGAGTAGCAAAGGATTCCAGAGAGGAAGGCAGCTCTGTTTCCTCCCCACAGCTGACAAAATACAGGTAATGCTGTGGCCTTGTCATGGCTTTCATTTCCTGCTCCCTCTAACTGGGTGTTTCTCTTCTCCTCCTAAAGGGCTATTCTGTCCTGGCTCTGACCTCCTCTGCATCCCTGTTGCCTGCGGGCCTTTCCTGAGCAGGGGTTGTTCTTCCTACGCTGTATTCTGGTGAGGCTGTCCTGGAAAAGGCTGCAAAGAGTGGAGGTCTCTCCAAGACTCAGTAGGTTTCCCCCAGCTGCCAATCATCTGGGGGAGGGAGGGTCTTCAGAAAGGACCCTGCGGCTTTGAAGGACAGCCTCTCCCAACAGAAAGGTAAGCACCAGTCATGGCTTACCGTGAATATACCTTTGAGAGTGAATTCACCCACCCATGGCTCATTCTCTAGGTTTCTTCCTCTTGGGCCTAAACAAAAGTTTAGGCCAGCATAAGCCACCATGTGATGGGGCAGTGACTCACCCCCTAAGACCCTGTGGTGGGGGTAGCAGCAGTATGTGCAGTTACATCCCAAGGTGACAATGAAGCTGGAGACCAGGATCTGGGCACTGAGGTTCAGCCACATCCTCACTGCTAGCTCTTTCCTCAGAGGAACTGGATTTAGTTCTGTTAAGAGAATTCAGGGCTTTCTTACAGAGGCCAAGAGCTCCTGGGCCCTCTTTGGGACCATGTATCTCCCTGCCCAAACCTGAGTGCTGATTTCCTCAAGATACCACATTCTCCAAGCTCACTTCTCCTCCCTCCTTTTTTATTCTTCAAATCCTCTCCCCTCAGGAAGATGTGAAAGGCCGGATGATCCTCATAGAATTGTATTTGCATGTTCTCCAAAATCCATTGCCATGTGTGGAACATGCATCCCTTAGTATGCACTAATGCTGCATCATCTTTCTTCAGGTGATGCTAAGTGGTCCCTGACAGTTCCTTGGGAGCAGAGTGGAAAGGATGTGTGAGGTAGGTGGTGTTCAGAGATCTGATGCCCAGACCCTTAATGTTCCATTTAAACACTTCCATATGGATGATGGCAGCATATCTTGGCAACCACTAACTTCTGGGAACACAGGCATCTCGAAGAAGTGGCTCTGGCCTTCAAGGAGCCTTTATGTCTGGTGCATAAGACAGCACAGGAATAAGGATGGTAATAGGAGAAGCTATTTGGTGACATAAACTAAAATATATTTCTGCATATAAAAATAGCCCATATGAACTATTTCTTGCATAGGCAAGACTTAGACTTGGGATATTAAGCAGGTGTTTGTGGAACTTCAGAGCCGAGACCCTGAGGGCAGAGGGAGGACATGCCTTTCACTTTGTGCCAGAGGAGACCAGGAAAGAACTGGCCAGGAATGGAGTCCTTGCCTGCATTCGGTGTTACTGACAATTGAAGAGCTGTAACGATAGAGCTTGATTATCTGCCCAGAGGCTCAGAACAAAATTCTACCTGCAGAAGGGAATGAGTGTCTCTTGAAAGGGACTTTCCCTCCATGGGGTATCCTGAAAGAAGGGATCACAATTCTGGGGAATGGTGACTAGGGCAAGACACGCTCCCTCCCACAGAGATGATGTCTCCTCCCACAGAGAAGCCAAAGCCATCAGTGTGGCGTGCTTGGCCCTGCTCAGTCACTATCTCTCTGCTTTTACAGTAGTGACACCGACTAGGGATAGCACAGCTGGGGATGTGCTTCCAGTTCTGAACTCAGGATAGGAAGCTCACTTGGCTGCAGATATAAGCCACATTCTTCAAGGTCTACTATCAGTAAAAAGAGATGATATTTTGAGTTCCATCAACTAATACTTTTGTCTAATTTCTCAAATAATTCATGACTTATGCAGCAAAGAGCAGCATGCTGCATTGAACTCTCTCAAACATGTGCAAATGGGTACTGAAAAGGGAATCACGTGAATAGAAAGCGAATCCCTCTCATGTGTCTATACTGAGCTGAGTAGTGTACCCCAAATTTCATATTCACCCAGAACCTCAGAATGTGCCCCTATTTGGAATAAGGGTCTTTGCAGGTATATTAGTTAAGGTAAGATAAGGTCATACTAGATTAGAGTGGGCCCTAAATCCAATGGCTGGCATCTGGCATCCTTATAAGAAGGCCATATGAAGACTCAGAGAGAGACACAGAGAGAGAAATCCATGTGACAACAGAGCCAGAGATTGGAGGGAGCCACACAGCCCCAGGCCAAGGCAGACCAAGGATCGCTGGTGACCACTGGAAGCTAGGACAGAGCAAGGAGGGACCCTTCCCTAAAACCTTCAAAGGAAGCACAGCCCAGCCAACACCTTGATTTCAGACTTTTGACCTCAGAGCTGTGAGAAAATACACTTCTGTTGCTTTCTCTTTATGGAGAAAATGTTCTGCAATTAGACAGTGGTAATGGTTGCACAACTCAATAAGCCTACTCAAATAACAGCAAATTGTGTACCTTTAGATGGTAAATTTATGTCGTGTAAATTATTTCTCAATAAAAACGAAATACATTTTGAAAAAGCTTTAAATGTGAATCATAGAATTGAGATAACGGGATGGGGGCGTCTTTCCCCAGGAGCTTCCAAAGATTAGGCCCAGAATCTCAGATGAGGAGACCCCAAAACTCTCCCAGGGCTCAAGGCAAGTGTGGTCACTGCAGAGTGAAGGTTGGCCAGGGTGTGGGCTGGGAGATACTCTGTAAATGTCCCCCAGGCCATGCCTTTGTAGGTAGGCTCTTTGCATGTCCACATCTAGCAGTTGTTCTTAATCTTTGTGATGTTACCTTTATTCATTCATGAAATTTAATTAATGTCTCATAGAAAATTAAAGACTAAGTGTTTCTATCAATACAGGCAATGAAGAAAAGGGTCCATGCCCACGATGGAAACAATAGTGAGCAGAGAGCGGTGTGCACGAGGCAATGGTCTTGAGACTGCAAGAGGAAACCTGTGGGAGAGGAAGCTGTGTCCCAGGAATGGCAAGAACAGTGAGTGAACTTCAACCACTGGCTGAGGTGCTGGCGACAACCACCAGGAGTCCCCAAAGTCACCCAGCAAGAAGACCCTCAGAAAAGGCTGAAATTTCTATAACCTCTCAAAGTCATGGGCATTTGAGTCATTGCTATGCTGTTACTTGGGCATGAAAAGGAAGTGCTCCCTTAATTGTCAGTAACACACATAAAGCCCATGTGTATGTATATGTGTGTATGCATGCATGTTCATATATATTTGTTTGGAAAAGATAAGTGAGTTAAATCTTAATAAACTGAAATAAAAAACTGAAATTTGATCTCAGAGTTTGAATAAAATGGTTGGGATGTAGTAAAATAAAATCATATGTTAAATAGAAAAAATTCCCTGGGCATCAAAACATTTTCCAGATAATGAGTTTATGTAAGAGTACCTATTCAGTGCAGCAAAAATTGCATGTCTCTACCAAATAAGCAATTATGAATGTAAGTCTGCTGGGAAACACTATGCTAGATGAGACTCCATCCCCAGCCTCCTTTGTGGCAACGATGGCCACATGATTAAGTTGACACCAACGCAAAGTGCAAATATATGAAATGCAAGCAAAGAAGATAGATCTTAATTCTCTATGACTTGCTGAGGAAAATGCCTGCCTTATACTTCAGCAGATGGATTCCCAGAACACCACTTCAGATAGGTGGACAAGTTAAACACTCCAAGAAAAGCCAGAACAAGATGGAGCTTAGGTTTCTAAATGACTGCAGGAAGCAGGGCAGCCCAGCCAGCCTAGTGCCCGCACACCTTGAAACTATTACGTGACAGTAAAACCAACTTCCTTTTTTTTTTCTTTTTCTTTCCGGCCACTGTAGTTTTGGGCCTCTTTGTTACAGCAGCTTGAATTTTTGCCCAAATACCCTCAGTATGTTGAAAATATGGCTAAGAGCTTTGAGAAAAAGTGGCATAGAATTTTAAATTACTTCTGGTATTTTCTATCATAGCTGATACACACACACACACACACAAATTAATATCACTTCATTTGCTGTTTTAAGGTGTTATGAGAAACTTTATGAACAAGAAGAAATTTTGGAGAAAGTGCCCGTGACAATGCAATACAGATAATAACTTATTTTTGGCGTCTTAAGAATTTTAATACAACTTGTCCAAATTGGTAAATCTACTTACAGATGACGCTCCTTCCATACCAGGTGTTATCACCCTATTGCCAGGAAATCTTCACCTTGCCAGGAAAATGAAAGGTGGAGACTTTTCATTTTACATGTTGCTGCATTTGCTATGACACACTTGGAGCTTGAAAAGAAGAAATAGAAGCAGAATATAGCATGCATCTAGAGTTATTAACACCATAATCTGGATATACTCAAGTGGCCTGACCCTTGGATGAATGTTCACTGCTCTATGAATGCCTTCAATACACATTACGGTAATCTGCTGTTCTATGTGGAGGGGAGTTATTTAGCAGAATATTGGAAACAAACTGACTTGATGGGTCATCCAAGGAATATGTTCCACCAGTTCACAAGACTTAACCAAAGACTTGGCCTTTGCTTTGACAAATAGTCCTACATAATTTGGAAATTTCCTATAAGAGAATCCATAGACATATCCAGTTATTTGTTTGACATGCTTAGACATGATGAAATTGGGTCTGGCTAACTTTTCTACATTTCAATCAGCTTCCAAAACCAACAATATGCTAAAATGAACTATATTTCCTAAATAGTGAGGTTTAAGACTAAATTTAAAAACAGGTACTTTCTAATAATTAATACAATGGGCTTACAATGCACTGGGCTTCATTCCAAAATTTTGCATAAATAAAGTAATGTAATCCTTCCTCTAATGTAGGTGCTATTATTGTCGTCGCCTTACAGACCATGTTACTGAGGCCCCAAGAGGCTAAGAAATTGGTCCAAGGTCACAATTTCTAAGTGTCGGAGCCAGGGTAGAATCCAGGCAGTGTGGCTACAGAGTTAATGCTCTTAACCTTGAAACCATGCTGTTCACACAGTCCATTATATCCTAATGTCCAATTTTGAGAAAACAACTAAGTATCCCTTCACCTTATCAGAATAAGACTGAATGAAGAGCTACAGATGAAAATTTCTGAGCTCAGTACAGTACTGTGGTACATGTTTACATTATTACATCAGAATTCCATAATTCTAAAATATCTGGGGTGTGATTGCAAGGAGTAGAAAAATCATTGTATAAGGATTCTGTTAGGTTAGGAATTTACCAAATTTGTGGGCAGCTGTTTTCAATTATGAAATATGAAACTATATAAAACAAAATATTGTTCCCAGTTAAAGTATTCAAGGTTGAACTCTGTTCTACACATTAAGATGGAAATAAAAAACTTGGTATTTATATCTTGATACAAAATGTGTCATATTTTTCAGGTTTAAATCAGCATTCCCCAAGTGAGAAAAAAATTATAAAATAAAATTGTTCCAATTTATCAACTTGTATTTTTATATTTCAAATTTAAAATATGATCTTCAGATCACAGATGTTTATATCACTTTTTAAAACCAAAATTCAATAAAAGAAAAATCTGTACTACCTTCATAATAGTTTATTTTCTTTCATTCATTTTCATTATGTGAAAATGCTGTGAGCATTTGAACTGTGACCCTGGTTATAGATCAGCGTGGGCTTATTGATTAACTGGCAACCCTACTAAACTCTCTGTATTTCTAATATTTTCTTCAATGAATTTCAGGGATTCTAGAGGGAAAAATCTTAAGAACTAACAAATAAAATAGCATTACATCTTTCTTTCTAATATTTATAAATCCAATTTAGTTTTACAGCTTATCTTAATAATTGGCCTTTCCAGATTAAATTTCAGTGACAGTAAAATAAAGATGACGATGGTGGATTTTTTTGTCATTCAGTGGTATAATTTTTATACAGTGCAATTCACAGATCTCAAGTTCAATGAGTTTGACAAATGCATACCCCATATGAACCACACGTCAGTCAAGGTACAGAACGTCAAGAAGAGGGTAAATTCTGCTGTTGCTTGTTCCATGCAGCTGGAAAACTGCCGCTGCAGGTTCTGTTGCCATAGGACATCCCCAAATCAGAGGAATATCAGAGTTGCATAGAAGGCTTGTAGAGCCAAGGAAATCAGGTGTGACAACCAGCCCTGCCGTTTGGCATTCACCATTCTTTATCCGCCTCCAGAACTCCTGAGCTGATGGGGTGCTGGTTCTTTGGATGGGTTTATAGGTAACTTCTTGGACTAAGGGTTGACTGGTGCAGTGGCAGCAAAGAGGTAGTGATCAATGGAGTTCTGTGGGTTCACCCCTTATTTCTCCCCCTTCCAACTGTCTAGTGTGATGAGAACTAGAGTGTGTGTTTTGACCCTGTCTGTACCTACATTACAGTATAGGGCAGCTGATATTCCCAGGGAGATTTAAAGTCATAGGTCAAAAGAACAGATAAGAGAACAACACAACCACTTAAAAAATCACAAATGCAAAACACATATTGCAGAAAGGACTAAAATAAGCATAATAATACCTCTAAGGCATAAGGAAGCATATTATTAATATGAAGCAGGAAGAGGTCATAAAAAGAACCAAATGAAATATAAAATATGAACATTATAGGAGTCTAAATGAAAAACATAATTCAATGCAATCTGAATAAAAATTCTAACTGGAAATTTTATAAAGAACTTGATAGATTTATTCTAAGGTCTCTTGAAGAAAAAAGATCTATGAATAGCTAAGATGAGTTTTAAATAGGAGATAACTTTGAGAGGAAGAACTTTCCCTGATATTAAGACATACAACAGTAATAGCAATAGTATAGGACTGGCATGAAAACAAATAAAATGTAATTGGGAACTGGGAGATAGATCCACCTATAAATGGAAATTAATGCATTATAAAGAAGAAAACTAAGTCAAGGAGCTAAGAAGAAGGTGATCACCACACAAAAAATAAAACTGGATCCTAACCTAAAATCATATAGAAATGTCCTAGGTAGACAAAAGACCTAAAGGGGAAAGAACTAAAATATTAGTAGAAGCAGTTATGAGAACATATCTTTACGCCCTGGGGATGGAAAAATTATTTGGTTTTAGTTTGCTCATTTTTAATACCACAAATTAGTACTTTACTCAAAACTTACACGTGTATACAACTGTGTAACCACTACAAAAATCAAACTATATATAGATATTTGCCACCCCAGGAAGCTCCTTTGTGATTTTTATCAGGAAAAAAAGAATTCCAGCCATCATTCTAGCAACTACTAGATTAATTTTGTCTATTATTGGACATTATATAAATGTAATTAGGCCATATCTTCTTTTGAGTCTGGCTCCTTTTGCTTAACAAATGTTTTTGAGATTCATCTATGTTGTTGTGTGTGTCTGAGTCTGCTCTTTTTATTGTTGTATAATATTGTTGTATAATATTGCGTGAATGTAGCACAATTGTTTATTGTTTCTCCAATTGACATTGGGGTTTTTTTCCAGGTTAGAGGACATTATGAAAAAAATTGCTATGGCTATTTTGCACATCTCTTTTTGTGGTCTTACACATTTATTTTTCTTGGGTCTATACCTGGTAGTGGAATTGCATGGCTATATGGTAGGCATACATTTAGTATTATTAAAGTGCCAAACAGTTCTCCAACGTGTTTGAACATTTCCACCAACCATCTATGACCAGTTCCAATTTGTTCTACATCCTCACCAGCACTTGATATTTTCCATCTCTTTTTAATTTTAGACATTCTGATGGACATGTAGAAATATCACGTTGTGATTTTTATTTGTGTTTCCCTAATGATTAATAAATTGGGCACCTTTTAATCTGCTTATTCACCACTTAAATTCCTTCCTTTGTGAGGTGCCTATTCAAGCTTTGCTCCATTTTTAATAAATAGCTACTGATACAATTTGGCTGTGTGCTTATCCAAATCTCATCCTAAATTGTAGCCTTCATAATTCCCACATTTCGTGGGAGGGACCCTGTGGGAGGCAATTGAATCATGAGGGCAGGACTTTCCCATGCTGGTCTTGTGATAGCGAATAAGTCTCACAAGATCTGACGGTCTCATAAAGAGGAGTTCCCCCGCACACACTCTCTCCTGCTGGATGTCATGTAAGACATGACTCTGCTCCTCCTTCGCCTTCTGCCATGATTGTGAGGCCTCCCCAGCCATTTGGAACTGTGAGTCAATTAAGCCTCTTTCCTTTATAAATTACCCAGTCTCAAGTATGACTCTATTAGCAGCATGAAAAGGAACTAATACATCTGTCTTCTCTTTTATAAGTGTAGAAATTCCTTATGTTATCTGAGTACAAGTTCTTTGACAATAAATTTATTGTGATTGTCTTCTCTTAGTCTGACATCATTTGATAAACATAATTTCATAACTAAACCAGAGTTAAAATTACACTATGTTTAGTGCTTACAGTATTCTTCTAGCGATAGCTTTACTACCCCAAGATTGTGAAGATACTGTTCTACATTTTCTTTGAGAAGATCTAAGCATTATTTGGGTAAAATACACCATGAATTAATTTTTTAATATGGTGCAACATCAACAGTCAAGGTTCATTTTCTTCTTTATATAGATATAAAATTGCTCCAGCATTTTTTTTTGAGAATATCATCCTTTCCCTACTAAATTACAGAAGTGACTTTGTTATAAATCATGTGACAGGATATGTGTGCGTCCATTTTCTGGACTAATCTGTACCAATGGAATAGTTGTCTATCAATCATGTGCTAACTGTATTTATTTATTTATTTTTTTGGGGGGGACAGACTCTCACTTTATCACCCAGGCTGGAGTGCAGTGGCATGATCTCAGCTCCCTACAACCTCTGCCTCCCAGGTTCAAGTGATTCTCCCACCTCAGCCTTTTGAGTAGCTGGGATTACATGTGTGCCACCACGCCCAGCTAAATTTTGTATTTTTAGTAGAGATGGGGTTTTATAATGTTGGTCTTAGACTCCTGACCAAGTGGTCTTCCCACCTCAGCCTCCCAAAGTGCTGGGATTACAGGTGTGAACCACTGTACCTGGCCTGCTAATTGTATTTCAATTACTGTAGCTTCACAGCAAACTTTGAAATCTGGTAGTGAAAATTTCCTGTTTTCTTCAAGATTACCTCACCTCTTTTAGGTCCTTTGCATTTCCCTATAATTTTAGAATTTAGAAATTTGCCAACATCCAAAAATTTTGCAGCGGTTCTGACTCTTGATGTTCTGAATATATAGATCAACTTTAAAATAATTGCCAGATTAACAAATATGTCTTCTAGTCCACGGACATGGTGGACTAGAAGACTTATTTCACTATTAATGACTTCCATGATTCTTACCTCCTGGGGTATACATTCTTTTCTATCATCCCCTTTTTGTGTGTGTAGGTGGGCCCTGGAACTTGTTTCTAACCAATAGAACATGACATAGATGACGGGCTGTCACTGCTTTGATTACATTACATTATATAAGACTCTATCTTGCAATTAGATTTATTTTCGAAGCCAACTGCCATCATATAAATTTCCTAAGGAGATGGCCACATGGCAGGGAACTGCAAGCAGCTTGGAGAAGCTGAGCATAATTTCCAGCAGACACTAGCAAAGAGGTACACCGTTCTACAACTATACGGAAATGAATTCTGCTAACAACCTAAGTAACTGTGGGAGTGTGTTCTTCTCCAGTCAAGCCTTCAGATGAGAGCCTGCTATCATCAGCTCGTTTACAAACTGGCAAGACCCTGAGGCAAAGAACCCAGTTTAGCTGTCCCCAAGTTTCCGATGCTCAGAAACTGTTAAATAGTAAATATATGTTAAGTTACTACGTTTTTGGTAATTTTATACACAGCAACAGATAAATAGTACACCATTTATTTAGGTCTTCTTCAATAACAGCAATGTTTCATGATTTTCAATGTAAAGGTCCTGCATATCTCTCAGTGTATTATAAATGACAATTTATCTGATTTTCTAATTATTTATTGCTAGTATTTGATCCAATGTTACCTGAGAATAAAGACTATTGTACTGTTTTCCAATCTTTACATATTTTACTTCTTTTCTCACTTCACTGAAATGATTAGAACATTCACTATAATACTGAATGTAAGTGGGAGTATGGGGCATCCTTGTCCTATTCCTAAAATCAAAGAGAGAGTGTTCAATATTTCTCCATTAAATATGTCACTGTCTGTAATATTGATACATATTCTTTTTAAAATTAGAAAGTTCTCCTCTGTTCCAAGTTTGTTGAGGGTTTTACAATTAATTAATCACTGTTAAGTTTTATTAACTGATTTTACTTCATCGAATCAGATAATTTCATAATTTTTCTCATTTAAGTTGTAAATGTGGTGAATTATTATTGAGATTAGAATGTTAAAAGAAATTTTCATTCCTAGAATGAGTTCTACTTGAACATGACTTATTATCTCTTTTATATGTTGCCAAATTTTGGCTGCTAGTGTTTTGTTCTGGAGAGACATTGTCTTCTGTTTTCCTTTGTTGTTATGCCCTTATGTAGTTGTAATATCAAAATTATATTCACTTTGTAAAATAATGAAAAAGCATTTTCCTTTTCATACTCAGAATTTGTGTAAGATTAATAAATTTTGTATTAAATGTACAGGAGAGGTCACCAGTAAAGTCATTTTGTCCTGAAGTTTCATTTGTGGGATGATATTTGATTCATTTTATGAAGATATTAAATATTTATATTTTTATACTTTTTCTTGTATAAAAACTTCTGATAAGTTTTTCCCCCAAGGAATTTGTACATTTAAATTTTCCATTTCAATAGCATAAAGTTCTTTAGAACATCCTTGAATCATTCTTCGATTGTTGTCAAATCTGTAGTGATTGTTATCTTTTAAACACAAAATTGGTAATTTGTGTTTTTCTTCTCTTTTTCTTTTTTTTCTTGTAGCATCTTACGAGTGATGTATCAATGTTTTTTTAAAGAACCAACTTTTGAGCTGGTTGATTTTCTCTATTGTATGTCTGTTTTTCTTTTTCATTTTTTTAAACTCCTTGTTTAGTTATTTCCTTTCAGCCCAGAGCAATTACTAAATTCTATTACAATTGTTTCTTTGAACTATCAGTCATTTACAAGCGTGGTTTTTTGTTTTTTTTTTTTCAATTCTGAGAGATTTTCCTTTTATCTTCCTGTTTTTGAGTTATAATGTAATTCCTCAGTCTCACCCTCCTCTTTTTGGGAGGACTCCACTTACACTTCTGTTAAACCTTCTGTGTCCTACAAGGCTCTTACCATCTATCTCTAGGACTATGGTGTTTTGTTTTTCATTTTTTTCTCCCTATGCTTCCATTTAGTTATATCAACCTCTCTTTGAACTCATTAATTCTGACTTCTGCTCTGTCTCTCCAGCCTGAGGTTAATTCATTCATTGTTTTATTTATTTCCAATATTTCAATTATTAGATGTCACTTTGATTATTTTAATTCTGTATCGAAATATTTTTTGGTTCACCCATCTTATCCATCTTTTCCTGAATTTGCTTTAGCATATTACTGAGAGTTATACAAAGTCCTTCTGTACAGGAACACTAGGATGCAGCACATGAGGCACCCAGAACACATCATCAAAAGGGGTCTTTATTCTGAGTAATGCATGTTTGCATCCCAGACACTTTGCCCCCCTACCCCTAATCTTTCAGAAACTTGTTTTATTTCTGGGGCCTATCCTTTCTCCTAGGGTATGGCCTTCCTGGGTTCTCAGAAGTGTTTACCAAAGTCCTTCCACTCCGACGAGCCAGGATTTTAACATATTCCCACTCTGACCTCTAAAATATCAATTCAGCTTTTGGCCTCTCAGTGCTATGGATTTCTGCCTTCTAGAGTCCCATCTTGGGCATGCACAGCTTTGGAGTTGGCCAAGAAAACAAGCAATACTTTCAAACAGATTTTTTTGAGCTTTCTTTATGCAGCTTCCTCTTATCCAGTGCCCAACCACACAAATCCCAGCCACCCTAGCAATCCCAAACTCCCATCTTTGTTTATTTTATTGTATGAAATTACTGCTGTATGCAGGGCCTCTAGTTTTCTGTGCCATGGTTTGGAAAATGCCCTTAGGGAGTAAGTCTGAGTAAATATGGAGCTCACCTCCCATGCTTCTCATTTCTCCAAAAATATAGCACTGTGTTGGTTGCTGTCCAACACCTGTGAGCAGTTTCTGATGATTTTTTACAGTTTATACAGCTGTGGATAGCAGGTCCACCTGAAACACGTATCTGGAAAGGCCTTCCTAGAAACAATGCCAAAGGCATAAACAACAGGGAAACTTTGATGCATTTTATTATCTAAAATTTTATAATTTCCATTCAAAACAAGAGGATTACTAGGGAGTAGGAATGTGAGTGAGGTACAGAAACGAATGGATAAATAAGTAGACAGTCAAACAAGACAGAAGACTTTCCCAGACAATCATGTGAGTGTGCCACAAATTCATCCCTCTGCACCTGTTGCCCCTACAGTACATAAAATGTGTCCCTCCTGGAACATGGAAAGATGGCCATAAGAGTTGGGATGGCAGTAATAGATTGGAGGTGTGCTAAAATAGCAATCTACCTGCTTTACAAAGTAGCACCTGAGGATTAGCAAGGAATGGCTACCTGCTGTTTGGTTGAGTCTTTCTCTAGGTCTTTGAGTAAGTAGATAAATAAGGTGAGAGAGAAAGAAACAGCAGGGCAGACAGCATGCTGGTCAACACCACAACTGACATCTTAGAGGCAGAAGAATGAGTGCGCTATTTCCCTTTTTTGGCACAAGCCCTAAATCCTTCCTTCCTGGTATGTGTAGTGGAAGAGACGCACAGCACCCTCCACTCTTTGCTCAGACAGTTTCTGCTTCATTAAGCAAAGCCAAGATTTTCCATGATATAAGCCCCGCTTGCCTTTTTCTCAGTCCTGTGTCATCTGACATGTAATTAATGTCAATTCCTCTCAGAATCTAACATTAGGTCAGCTGACTGTCTTAGATTTCCTGTGTCTTCATAGATATTTTAGGGGCGCATCAGGGAGAATACACTGCAGGTTGCTAGCTAGTTGCCCTATTCAAACAGATGTCTCATTGGAATCATGTATTATTTCAGAGAATTTCATTTTTCAAATCTTTTTTTTTTTTTTTTTTTTTTTGAGACGGAGTTTCGCTCTTGTTACCCAGGCTGGAGTGCAATGGCGCGATCTCGGCTCACCGCAACCTCCACCTCCTGGGTTCAGGCAATTCTCCTGCCTCAGCCTCCTGAGTCGCTGGGATTACAGGCACACACCACCATGCCCAGCTAATTTTTTAGTAGAGACGGGGTTTCACCATGTTGACCAGGATGGTCTCGATCTCTTGACCTTGTGATCCACCCGCCTCAGCCTCCCAAAGTGCTGGGATTACAGGCTTGAGCCACCGCGCCCGGCCTTCATTTTTCAAATCTTAAACCTTTATCAGTTATAGCTTTTTCCATGACCTCGTAGCATAGAATCATTGATATCTTTTTGTTTAAGATTTTTCTGAAATTTAAAGTATATTTATATACTTTTAAAAGTGAGGGGATTTGATTCACAAAGATAGCAAATAATTAAAATATGTAAGAGTAGCTAATAAAAAGTATAAAGAGAAGTAAATAAAAATAACTAAAGCCTGAATACAAATTTGTCTAAATAGATTAGCCTTGCTCCTTACAGCTAAAGATGCTGTCAGTCCCTAAATTAGAGTATAAATGAGTAATGCCATTCTAATCAAAATCCTAGTGAAATTTTAAAATGTTATTTCAAAATTTATCTAAATTAGCACAATTGAATTTCCCACATGTTTTTTAAAAGATGAGATGGGAGAGGAGAAGAAGAATTTATCCTACTACATTGAAACAAATTACATAATGGCCCATGAACAGGCCCTAAAACACGTATGATTTTTTTTCTTGCTCTGTCACCCAGGTTGGAGTGCAGTGGTATGATCTTGGCTCACTGCAATGTCCACCTCCTGTGTTCAAGCTATTCTCATTCCTAAGCCTCCCAAGTAGCTGGGATCACAGTCCTGCATCACCATACAGGGTTAATTTTTGTATTTTTAGTAGAGATGGCTGATATGGTTTGGCTCGATGTTCCCACTGAAATCTCATCTTGTACCTCCCGTAACTCCCACATGTAGAAGGAGGGACCCAGTGGGAGATGTCTGAAACATGGCGGCAGGTCTTTCCCATGCTGTTCTCATGTTAGTGAATGAGTCTCATGAGATCCGATGGCTTTAAAAATGGGAGTTTCCCTACACAGACTCTCTTCTCCTGTCTGCTGCCATGTGAGATGTGCCTTTCACCTTCCACCATAATTGTGAGGCCTCCCCAGCCATGTGGAATTGTAAGTCCAATAAACCTCTTTCTTTAAAGTGCCCAGTCTTGGGTATGTCTTTAACAGCAGCATGAACATGGACTGATACAGTAAATTGGTACCAGTAGAGTGGAGCACTGCTGAAAAGATACCTGAAACTGTGGAAGTGACTTTGGAACTGGTTAACAGGCAAAGCTGGAACAGTTTGGAGGGCTCAGAAGAAGACAAGAAAATATAGGAAAGTTTGGAACTTCCTAGAGACTTGTTGAATGGCTTTGCTCAAAATGCTGATAATTATATGAGCAATAAGGTCCAGGCTGAGGTGGTCTCAGATGGAGATGAGGAACTTCTTAGTAACTGGAGCAAAGGTGACTCTTGTTATGTTTTAGCAAAGAGACTGGTGGTATTTTGCCCCTGCCCTAGAGATTTGTAGAACTTTGAACTTGAGAGATGATTTAGGGTATCTGGCAGAAGAAATTTCTAAGCAGCAAAGCATTCACAATGGGACTTGGGTACCGTTAAAGGCAATCAGTTTTATAAGTGAAGCAGAGCATGAAAGTTTGGAAAAATTGCAACCTGACAATGCAATAGAAAAGAAAATCCCATTTTCTGAGGAGAAATTCAAGCTGGCTGCAGAAATTTGCATAAGTAATGAGGAGCTGAATATTAATCCCCAAGACACTGGGAAAAATATCTCCAGGACATGTCAGAGACCTTTGTGGCAGCCTCTCCCATCACAGGCCCCAAGACCTAGAAGCAAAATATGGTTTCATGAGCCAGACCCAGGGTCCCCATGCTATGTGCAGCAGGGGCTTGGTGCCCTGTGTAATAACTGCTCCAGCCATGGCTAAAGGGGCCACTGTAGAGCTCGGACCATGGCTTCAGAGGGTGAAAGCCCCAAGCTTTGGTAGCTTCCACATGGTGTTGAGCCTGTGAGTGCACAGAAGTCAAGAACTGGGGTTTGGGAACCTCCGCCTGCATTTCAGAAGATGTAGGGAAATGCCTGGATTCTCAGGCAGAAGTTTTCCGTGCATGCAGGACCCTCATGGAGAACCTCTTCTAGGGCAATGTGGAAGGAAAATGTGGGGGTTGGAGCCCCCACACAGAGTCCCTACTGGGGCACCATCTAGTGGAGCTGAGAGAAGAGGGCTACCGTCCTCCAGACCCCAAAATGGTAGATCCACCAACAGCTTGCACTGTGCATCTGGAAAAGCTGCAGACTCAATGCCAGCCCAAGAAAGCAGCCAGAAGGGAAGCCGCACCCTGCAAAGCCACAGGAGCAGAGCTGCCCAAGACCATAGAACCCATCTTTTGCATTAGCATGACCTAGGTGTGAGACATGGAGTCAAAGGAGTTCATTTTGGAACTTTAAGATTTGACTGCCCTGCTGGATTTCAGGCTTGCATGGGGCATGTAGCTCTTTTGTTTTTTGTCAATTTCACCCATTTGGAATGGCTGTATTTACCCAATGCCTGTACCTCCATTGCATCTAAAAAGTAAATAACTTGCTTTTGATTTTTATTATTATAATTATGCTTTAAGTTCTGGGGTACATGTGCAGAACGTGCAGGTTTGTTATATAGGTATATATGTGCCATGGTGGTTTGCTCCATCTATCCCTAGAAATAGAAATACCAATACCATTTGACCCAGCAATGCCATTACTGGGTATATACCCAACCGATTGTAAATCATTCTATTATAAAGACACATGCACACGTATGTTTATTGTGGCACTGTTTACAATAGCAAAGACTTGCTTTTGACTTTACAGGCTCATAGGTGGAAGGGACTTTCCTTTTCTCAGATGAGACTTTGGACTGTGGACTTTTGAGTTAACGCCGAAATGAGTTAAAACTTTGAAGGACTGTTGGGAAGACATGATTGGTTTTGAAACATGAAGACATGAGATTTGGGAAGGGCCAGGGGCAGAATGATATGGTTTGGCTCTGTATCTACATCCAAATCTCATCTTGTAGCTCCCATAATTCCCATGTGTTGTGGGAGGAATCTGGTGAGAGAGGTTGAATCATGGGGGTGGGTCTTTCCCGTGCTGTTCTCCTGATAGTGAATGAGTCTCTTGAGAAGTAATGGTTTTAAAAATGGGAGTTTCTCTGCACAAACTCTCCTCCCTTGTCTGCCACCATGTGATGAGACGCCCCTTTCACCTTCCACCATGAGAGGCCCCCCCAGCCAGTGGAACTATAGGCTCAATAAACCTCTTTCATTTGTAAATTGCCCAGCCTTCGGTATGTGTTTATCAGGACTGTGAAACAGACTAATACAATGGCGTTTCACCATGTCGACCAGGCTGGTCTCAAAATTCTGACCTCAAGTGATCTGCCCACCTCAGTCTCCCAAAGGCAGGGTCCCATTGCCATGGTGGTGGTGGTGGTTGTTATCTTAACTTGTATTTATGTATTTATTTAAGCTGTAGTAGCAATATAAAATAAGGGACACTGGACTTCAAGTTAATAGATGTAGATTAATGCCTCTCTGTGCCAGATTTATTCTCTGTAGGATGAGGTGAAACCTAAAGATTAAATAAAATTATTTTTCTGAAATCATGTTGTAAATGCCACAGAATAAGCAAGTAGAAGATGTTGTTATTAAGTATTATTTATTTTAATTGTAAAAGAAATATTAAGCCAAATAAGGGGATAAACAATCAAAAAATGAATCATTCGTTAACTACTCAAATTATTATAAGTTGTGAAAGATTTCCAACTGAACCTATTTATTAAGTGTATTTTGGAGAAATAATGGTCCCTTAGCCTGTGTGAGTGCTAAGAATTAGAAAACATTCTGCATATGTGTATATTTGTAGAAATGGAAATCTGACCAGTTAGTCTGTAGCCCCAGAATAACAGGTGCCTTCTACTTACCCATTCCAAAGTAAAGCGCTAATCATCTAAGCATCACCAAAGAGCTTGAAAGGAGGTGGCCAATAAATAACTTTGTGACCCTTCACTCAACACCCTCCTGATGCTTATAAAAGTCTGAGGTTGGAAATTCTAGAGAGTATTACTATACAGAGACTTGTCAGGGGTGCTGTGATTTATGCTCCTCCCATGGAACAAGGTGCTTCCCCTAACCTCAAGCCTAGTGAGAGAACCTGAAAGAAAGCCCATGGAGAGAGATCAGGGCTTCCTCCAGCAGTCTTGGGCAATAGGGAGCTATGATTGGTAAATAACTAAACTCCTGCCTACATAGAGTAAAATGCACATTTCCTATGGACCAGATGTGTGCCAGGCATGTGTGAAGGAAAGAGCCAGCTTGGCATCTTCTTAAGGACCCAAGTGGGTCATCAAGAGAGGTAATGGGACATCAACAGAGAAGGTCTGAGTGGGTAGTGTCAGCAGAGAACCAGGAGGCAAAGAGAAGGGTATAGGAAGCCATTTGGGGACGTATGGCCCATCTAGGGAACTCATTTCTATGAGACCTCTTGGAAGCACCCACATGTCACCTCTTAGAGAAAAGAGCCACTTGAACCACGTCCAGAAGCCAACACCAGGTTGGTGCCACTGGAATACAACTGGAATCGCTCGTGGCATCTAAGGACAGGAAACTTAGCGGAACTCATGGAGTGTTTATTTAGAAATGAGAACCGTGGGCAAGCTAGGAGCTCAGGCAGGTCTCTCTCCCTTCTCCCTCTCCCTCTCTTTACCATTCTCACTTGCCTGCTGGCCCCACCCCCACTCACACTCTCTCTCTTGCTTCTGGAGATACTTTTGAATATATTTGCATCTCAGCTTTATTCTTTTCTTTCTTCTCAGGTTCCACTATGAATGGTGTGAAGATGCAAACACAGCTCCTATGTACATAATTTCTTATTTCTTGAGAGAACCTCAAACTGAGCAGCAGTTATAAGGTCCCAGTCCAAATACCTGACAGAGAGATTCTGATCAGCCTAGTCAGAGTCAGATGTCTACCCAGTTTCACTCAACCAGGGACAGTGTTATAGATTATATTATACAAATATGGCTGCGAATGGCTCACCCAGACAGGTGTGAGGAGCATTCTTAGGCAAAGCGGCATGGCCTGAGAAGGTATCCCAAGAGTTGTCTACCGTATATATATATACTCCAAAACACTTAAGGACATAAATGCAAATAAAATATAGTTCATTTAGCAAAACACGAAACAAGGAAACCTAAATATAAATAGCAAGAAAAAATAGAAATCAGACCAAACTTACCCAATACGTCACTGATCATAAGTGGTCTGGATTCCCCACTAAAAGACAAAGGCTATTGGGTGAATCTACAGAGAGATAAAATAAAACCCAACTCTCTACCAACAAATAAACAAAATAAGCCAAAAAACAGAGTCAACCACTTATATAAGACAAATTGTAATATAAAAATCTGAGGTCGAGATAATAATTCCAGACAATGTATAATTTATGTTATAGGTAGTAATGAGACGTAGGGGCCGTTCATTTTATGTTGGCCAAAGTACAATATATTTATCATAAAGGTTTATGTGACAAATAATCTTATGTTAAAGTATTAAAATTAAAAATGGAAATAAAAAAATGACAAAAGCACAGTTGTAGAACAAAACAAATAAATGCATCTCTCAGCCTTTGTCAAAGAAGTAGGCAAGTATTTTTAAGTATTATAAAAATTTTATTAACAAAATGGGTTTGGATCCTAATCCTAAAAGACAATCCAGAATGTTGAAATCCTGAAAGATCAAAATCCCTAAGGTCTAAAATCCCTAACGGCAAAAATTTCCAAAATCATAATGTGGTTACGTTGGGCAGACCTATCACCTTGTTATTGTCTTTATGCAGAAGAAAGTGGATTTCAATGGAATCCCCAAACCATAATTACAGATTTGGAATTAGGTGTGATCAAGGCCTCTAAAAGTAAATGTCAAGGTGTTACCAATAAAGTTGGTTTTTTCCATTCACTCCAACGCATTTGGCAGAAAATTTAAATTAGTAGATTGGCCATGCCATATGGCAACGACAAAAACTTTAATTTAAAAATGTGTTATTTGCCTGCATTGCATTCCTTCCAACTGATGACATTCCGGGAGCTTTTAATGAATTAAAGCTATATTTACCTGAAAAAGCCAGTGAAGTTACTGAGTGATTCAAAAATAATTATGTGCATGGTAAGATAAGAAGACGCACAACATTGTTGCTGTACTATCACCTGTATGGTTTCCACCAAATCTGTGGGCCACATATGAGTGTATGCAGACGGAATGGATTCACGGGTGCTGCTTCTGAACATGGTTCAAGTGGCTCTTTTCTCTAAGAGGTGACACGCGGGTGCTTCCAAGAGGTCTCATAGAAGTGAGTTCCCTGGCATGGGTCGTGCATCCCCAAATGGTTTCTTATACCCTTCTCTTTGCCTCCTAGTTCTCTGCTGATCCCTTCCACTTAGACCTTCTCTCTTGAGGTTCCATTGCCTCCCCTGAAGAATGGATTCCCACATACTGAAGGCAACACAGAAGCATGACATACAAAATGAGAAAATGTACTAGACAATGCTCGTGATAGTGTATGTTGAATCACAGGACAATTTCAAAAAGGAGCAGCACCACATAGAAAATGAATGTGAACATATTCTCCCAGGAAAGCCATGGCCTATAAGAAAAAAAAGCCCCTATTCATCATGATATTAGGCTTCAAAATACACTTAACTTCAAAATAAAGTTAATGATAGTGAAAGTCTCATGACTTTCTTATGAAGAAAGATAGTTCTTATGAAGAAGACAGTTCTTATGAAAAATATATTTCTTATGAACTATCTCTATGCTCATAATCTATCCCTTTAATACGCTTTTTTATATGCAGGATTTTTTATTTAGTTTTTTTTTTCACTATTTTAAACTGTCAGCATTTTATTTTACAATTTACTATGCTGTATATTTCATCTCATCATTTCCAATACTTGAGGTATAAATTGTGTAAAGACTTTGAGAGAGTTCTAATTATTATTTAAAATAAACACTTTTGGCTGGTTTTATGCAAATGTGACTCTATGAAAGCACGTTATCACAACATTGGCTTTGTGTGTAAGTGTTGTGTGTATATGTAAAAATGTTGAAAGTTTCTCAATAAATGAAGAGATGTCCTTTTTGTACATCTGCAGTTGTGAAAGATGGAATTTCTAGAGATCTCAGATATTTGAGCAACTGGTGTGGTGGTGACCTCTCAAGGTTTTTGTTCAATTTTGTCTAAAGATTTGGGTTGTTTGTCACAGTATTTCAAACTACTGCATTATAAATCTGGATGCACATAATTATCAACCATAGTGACATGCATTTATACATTTCAATCTTTGACCGATTTCTTTGTTATGAATAGAGTTCATTCACTCATAGCTGTTTTATCTGTGTGACTGTAAGTATACCTGAATGTTTAAGCTTGCAAAAATATATATGTTATTATTGCCTATGTTATTGTGTAAAGTGGTCTATGAAGTGGCCATTTGTGTTTTTATATGTTTCTCAAAAAAAAATCCCCTTTTAAAATCTAAATAGATATCTTTAAAGAGTTTTTAATTTTTTTTGTAGTTATATTTCCAGAATTTTGATGTTTTGAGACTGTGATTTTTTGAGATTTAGGCTATAGGGATTTTTGATCTTTTGAAATGTCAATATTGAGGGTCATGGTATTCAGGATTGTCTTTTGGGATACGATCAGTTCCTAATGTAATGAACAACAATTATTTAAAATAAACACTTTTGGCTGGGTGTGGGGGCTCATGCATGTAATCTCAGTACTTTGAGAGGCAGACACATCACTTGAGGTCAGGAGTTCGAGACTAGTCTGGCCAACATGGTGAAACCCCATCTCTACTAACAGTCCCCCCAAAAAAATAGTCAGGCGTGGTCAGGTGCCTGGAATCCCAGCTACTCAGGAGGCTGAGGCACGAGAATTGCTTGAACTCAGGAGGCAGAGGTTGCAGAGATCATGCCATTGCACTCTAGTCTGAGCAACAGAGTGAAACTGTGCCTCAAATAAATAAATAAATAATAAAATAAAATACACGTTTTTAACTTTTAACTTACAAACAGAAATTGTTTTGTTTGCACTGTTTATTAGTAGCTTTTAGAAAATAATCTTATGTTAAGCCACAAATTAAATCTCAATATTTTTGGGAAATAGAAACAGAATCTCTGCCTTCAATAAAATAAAATAGAAGTAACAGTAAACATTTAGATAAAGAATTCCACCAGTTAGAAATTTTACAATGGCCTTCTACTTAACTGCTAGATCAAAGAGAAAATAAAAACTGTATATGCTTGTATAAACAATTTGTTCATATTGACTTTTAAAAATATCAATATCAATTTCTGATGAAGTAAATATTTTAATATTTTTAAGTTACTAAGAGAAAAAAGAGAACATTTATATTAGTATGATAACGTTAATATTAACCAAAACAAAAGCAAAGTTCAAAATGTTAAATATTGGAAGATTAAGAGTTTCTCTGCAGCTAACTGTGGATCCAATTGTGATCACTGCAGACAGAGTTAATAAGTAAATGGAAGAAAGAACAAATTACTCAATATAAAGCCAATTAACATCTCATTCAATCAGAATTGAGACGGGACTTCCACACTAGCCTGGATTTGATTGTGGTTATTTTCATTGATGCCATTTCCAAAGACATATAAAATACTTAAGGTCCAACAGGATAGATTTTCTATGAGCCAGCCAGATCAGCTGTCTCACATTCATCACATGTGTGCAAAATGATAGTTTGCTTGTTTTTAATAGAGTTTATTTCTTAGAACAGTTTTAGGTTCACAGCAAAACGGTAGAAAGTACAGAGATGCCAAGGTCAAATGATGTCATCATTTGTCACCCCAGGACATGGGCTGGCTCCTGTCTTCCAGCTCTACTTTTCTCTTTGTTGATTTCGTGGTTAGCCAAGCTCTTTCCACTTGATAGCAAGAATGGTCCCTATAGGGTAGCACTAGGCTACATTATGTCAGTCCTTTCCTCCTGTAATCCTGTTGTGATAAGAAAAAAAATGTTTAAGAAAAGCAAAAATACCCCTTTCAGGGTAAAGTCTTCCTTGAACAGAACTCTTGATAGGCCATTGTGGGTTGCAAGAACAGCCTGGGGATTTGGCCAACAGGGCTAGAAGTGGAGGAATTATATATTTTATTATCCAGACTATGACACTCTGGAGGGTCAGAGAGGCCCTATTAATAATTTCACTGGGACAACAGGCATAAGTTGTTATTGGTTCCATGTAAATCTAAGCATCTGATCCCCTTCTGAAGAAATGAAGCCAGAAGGAAGCTAAGCCACTCTGCATTTAAGAGAAAAGGCCCACCACGAGATGGCTAACTTTAAAGTGACTGACTATATATCAAGTATTTGCGAGGGGAAGGATGAACTGAAACTCTCAGAAGACTGTATAACCACTTTGGAAAAGCCGGTTAGGATGAGATTTGAAAGGTGAATAGGAAATGATACCCCAATGCCCAATCCCTCAATCCTTTTAAAGTAACCCCCCTATTTACCCATTGAGATTTTGGTGCTGGATGCTGTCCTGAACACAAGTGTGATAAAGCAGCATCTCGTATTGGTGTTACCTCAAGAGTTATCACCCTCTTCCAAAGAAGGCTCTTTGTATTCCCAAACTGATGAATCTCCAGGCATTGGCAGTCCGCTTGCACATTCTAAATCAGATCCTGGTTCATTGGAAGTCGTGGCAGAGGATGGCACAGAATGACCACAGACAGGCACTGTGAGCAGTGGTAATGAACAGACAAAACTTCAGCCACCACACACAGGCATGGAATTCTTTCTCTTTTGCTCCTGTGTGTACTCAGTTGGGAATCCCACCACCAGGAGCATTTTCTTCTACTTCTCTAAAGAAGACCAGTGCTCTGCTGCATACCAGTGAGTGATGGACTGTACGTGGGTGCCCAGTGAGTCCAGCCTCCCCGCACTCTCTTCCCTGTGTAAGCTACATTGACTGTGGGGTTCGCCATTGATTTGTGAGAATGAGGCAAGCAGAAGGTTGACAAGCATTCATCTATTCCTCCTGAAATGTTTCCTGCTGGAACTCAGCTCTCACACTGTAGGAAAGTATTGATTCTCCTGTTGTGATTGAGAGGCCACAGAACAAGAACTGAGGTACCCCATCCTTCAATCATCACCAAGGCCTTCGAGTGTGAGAGAATCCTCTGGGATCTTGCAGCCCAGTTTGGCCCCCAGCTGGATGTCCTCACAGGAGTAAGCCCAACAGAGACCACAAGGAGCAGAACAACCACCTAACTAAGCCCAGCCACCCACAGGACATGAGAGAGAATACACAGGATTGTTTAAGGCTTATTCACATCAGAGTGGATGTCTCACAGCAGTATTTACCATACAGGTATGGCCCCCAGGTCTTGTTTCCCAGCAACGAGAGTCATCGCCATAGCTCCAGAGAAGGTCCCTTTACAGCCATTGACAGTTATCTGCTCTCAGGATGCTCTCCCCTGGCTTTGATTTCCCTTGAAGGATGTATTTTAGATTTTTTTTTTCAGTGGATCACAAAAGCATTGTGAAAGACTTAGGGTCCTTCTCTTATAAAGTTACAGAAACTGCTGTGGCACTATTGCAAGGACTTTTTTTAACTATTATATTTAAATCTAATAAATTAGCATATATTTCATTTATGGATTGTGTTTATTTCTATAGAACCATCTCACTCCCCAGTAAACACAGAGGAGGAGACAGAAAGGAGCAGGAGAAGGGAGGAGAGCCCCAGGGGAAGCAGTCCAGTCTCTGAGGCATGAGCCCATCTCCTACACCATTTTGGGCTCTCTGGAGTTCAGGACCTCCCTGCTCCATGTAAAGTGCAAGGAGTTGGCTTGACCTCCCCACATGCTTTCCTGTGTTCATCACTGCCTTGCTGCCCACCATCTGAGGTTTCACTGTCTATGCTCTACTTTCAGCCTCATGCTAGTCCTTTCTGGCTGACCAGGAACATAGGCCTCTGCAGAGGAAGGTGAGGAATCTTCCTGTGGCCCCTTGCCAGCCCTGGGTGTTTGCAGAGGGAGAGACTGGGGTCACACCTCAGGGCAAATGCTGCTGGTCCTGCACCTGTCCTAGCTGTCCAGAATGCCTTGGTTTCCTTTGGAGGAGACACCCTGGGAAAAGTTGGTTTCATCTGGGGCTCCACCACTGCTGCAAGGGTGCAGGTGGAGGGGCAGCCCCTAGGGCCTCACTGTGGGGCTATGCAGGGGTGGGTGATCCTCTCTCCAAGCCAGATAGGGGACTGGCAGTCTTGTTAACTGTTCTGCTGGTTTCTGCTCTGGCTCCTGGCCCTCCTCAGACTTCTGATTCCTGTGTCCATAGGCTATTCTCAAAGTAGGAATTAAAGGTGGGAATGGCAGGCTTGCTGAATTTCTGCTGCTTTAGGTTGGTAGAGATTATATGCTGTACCTCGTGAATGGGAAGGAGGACAGCTGGTGGTGGGATCAGCTGAAGGTGGGAGCTTCAGGGGAATGGTGTAGCCTTCTAGCTCAGATCTCTTATAGTTCCAGAGCAGATTGGTGGCCAGCACTTCGCTGTACTTCTGGCCCTGCAAGTAGTCCTGGATCTCTTCCTATGCACAACCCATGGACACCATCAATTCTGCCTTCTTAGGGTCTCTGTGGTCAGGAAGTGACTCAACGCAAAGCTTTAGCGCCTCCTCATGGCCCACATTCATCCATGGATTCCTCATGGATTTCTCTAAAGATCCTCCCTTGCTTGATTGAGGATGAGGATTCTCTTGAACAGGTTTTCATACCCCAAGGAGAGGTAGAAAGGAATATCAAATGTTCCCCTCAGTTCCCGCTACTCCTGCTGCTCCTCAGAGTTCTGTCCATCAAAAGGCTGGTGTGTGATGACTAGATATAGAGCATGCCACTAGGCTTCACACCTCCCCTCTGGGGCCATCATATTTTGGCCCTAGAAGAGTTCTGGGCAGCATGAGGGGCACTGCCACAGAAGGTACCCAGCCAGCTTGTTGCCAAAGAAGCCCAAGTCTGCAATCTTGATGTTCACGTCGGCATTCAAAGCAGTTATTCTGCCTTCAGGTCCTTATTGGCAATACTTTCTGGTGGCAATACTATCGATCACATGGCAGCCCACGCTGGTGGAACTTGATTCAGGTCTTTTGTTCTTTTAGGCAGCCATGAGCCACTAGGTATGCAAACACTTCTCTCTCTCTCTCTCTGTCTGTCTCTCTCTCTCTCTCTGTCTCTCTCTCTCTCTCTCTCTCACAAGCCTACTCCATGATCCAGGTAAAGTGTTTCATTGATCTCAATCAAGTAATTTCACAGTGTTGGAAGATTCAAGACCTTCATGATATGGCCTTCACAGGATAGTTTCTGGAGGCTGGAGTTCTATTGAGTCTAGTTAATAACATTCACAGCCATCTCTGTTCCAGTCAGGATGTGCTAAGCCAACTTCACCTTGGTGCAGGTACCCTTGGCAATGGTCTTGAGAAGTTGGTAGTTGTCAATACGGATCTCCTCCTCAACAAAGATGGTCCTGCAACATGTTGAATTTACGGCTAACAATGCTAATTAACAACACGAACAAACGAAAAAAAGTGAGAAAAATGAATAAAGTAAAAAGAAATAAGAAATAAAGAAAATGAGGAAAAGGAAAACTATAGAAAGAGAGACTGAGAATTCTAACTTGTATTATTTTCAGACTTTTTTCTTTTCTTCCCAATTTTAGAAGTTTCTATTAACAAACTCTTCAGCTCAGACATTCTTTTCTCAGCTGTGTGCAGTCTCCTAATGAGCCTATCAAAAGCAGTTTTCATTTGTTATGCTGGTTTTACTTTCTAGCCTCTCTTTTTTATTCTTTCACAGAATTTCCATCCCTCTGCTCATATTATGCACATGTTCTACTTTTTCCATTAGAGTTCTTAGCATATTAATCACAGTTATTTTAAATTTTTGGTCTGATAATTTCCCATCCCCACCATATTTGACTCCGGGTCTGATGTTCTCTCTGTCTACTCAAACTGTGTGTTTTGCCTTTTAGGATGCCTTGTAATTTTTTGCTGAAAACCAGACATAATGTGGTGCAGGGGTCCCCAACCGGTACTGGTCAGTGGCCCATTAAGAACCAGACTGCACAGCAGGAGGCGAGCGGTGGGGAGCAAGTGAAGCTTCATCTGTATTTAGAGCAACTCTTCATTGGTTGCATTATCACCTGAGCTCCGCCTCCTCTCAGATCAGCAGCAGCATTAAATTCTCATACGACCGTGAACCCTGTTGTGAACTGCACATGTGAGGGATCTAGGTTGCATGCTCCCTATGAGAATCTAATGCCTGATGATCTGTCATTGTCTCCCATCACCCCCAGATGGGACCATACAGTTGCAGGAAAACAAGCTCAGGGCTCCCACTGGTTCTTCATTATGGTGAGTTGAATAATAATTTCATTATATATTATAATGTAATAATAATAGAATTAAAGTGTGCAATAAATATAATGCACTTGAATCGTCCTGAAACCATGCCCACCTGCAGGTCTGTGGAAAAATTTCTCCCATGAAACCAGTCTCTTGTGCCAGAAAGGCTGGGGACCACTGACGTAGTGGGTGAAAGAAACTGTGATAAGTAGCTATGTTGTGAAAGGAGTTGGGGCAGGGGAAGCATTTTGTAGTCCTATAATTAGGTCTCAGGTCTTTTAGTAAATCTGTGCCCCTAGACTGTGAACATCACAAGTGCTTTCCAGTTCCCCTCCCCAACCTTAGGTGGGACAGGATGGCTACAGGAGGCTTGAGTGTGGTGCTTCCATTCTTCTATGTCTGCTGGGCTCTAATAAAACCTGAAAAGGTTAGGATCTGATAGAACAGTTTCTCTTGAGGGAAGGCCTTGTTAAGAACACGATGCTGTGATGTATTTCGGAATGGTTACTTATCCCCTCTTCCTGATGGAAGCACTAGAGAATTTTTCTCTGATCTTCACTGTGAGTACTTGGAAAGCTAGACCAAAAGTATGGCCGTGTTCCCTAAGACTGGGCCCCTTTGGAGTTCCAACTCTCGTACTTGTCCACACTGAGTTCCTAGCTTTCTGTCAATTACAGCTCAGGCTTTCCTATCCTCATACTGGTTCCCATGGAGGTTTCTGCTCAGGGGTATCCACTCTCATCAGTTGCAATTCTCTGTATCTGTCTGTCTGTACCTCCAATTTGGGGGCAGTGTTTTGCCCTGTGACCTCAATTCACTGATGAATCTAAAAAGAGTTATTGATTTTCAGTCCATTCAGCTTTTTACTTGATAGGATGGAGTGACAACTTTCAGCCTCCTTACATGCCAAACTAGAAACTGAAATTCAAATACTTGTTTTATAATTCAGAGTATGGTTTTGTTTGATACACATTTTAAACTATTTGTTTAATATATCAATAGTTGGCTTTTTTTCCCCTATGGTTTCTTTCTTAGAAAAATTTTCCTAAGGCTCCTATGTATTCTGGTGCAAATCTTGAGTTGATTACAGGCTCTACCTGAAGGCAGATACCCACCAATTTTAATTCTATAGTTGGAATTTTCTCTGCCACAGAAAGGCACTGGGCAAGATGTTCTTTTAGCAGATGCAGTATTTGCCAGCCTGGCTAGTAATGTTCTCAAGTAAAAGTCATCGAAATAGCTGTCTTGCCACAGTACTTACACAATTCTCCCACTTGAAGGTGGGCTTCCTTTGCAGGTGCAGATCAGAAACAAGTACAGGTGGAATTCACCTCTTTATTTCCCTCAGCTTTAGTAGATGGGATTGGTGCCTACAATGAGGTAGTGTGGATAGATTCGATCCATCATCCATTTTTGTATTTGCCCTTCTCTTCCCCCAACTGATTTCTCTGATTAAAAATATAGTCTCAGGACAACTGTAGAGGTGCCGATGATAGCTATGGCTTGGAAATGAAGAGATAAAATGACTCTCATTGCTTTGGAAGGTAGAATTTTCACAGGAAGGAATTTATATAGAAGTGCAGATTTAAATATCAAAGTATATTAGAGTAATACCAGCTGCTACAAGAGATAAACTCAAAATACCAGAATGATTAACACATTAGAATCTCATTCACAAGTCCATTTGACAGGTAAGTGGGGAAGGGAGTGAGGGGGAAAGTTCTGCTCCACACAGTCATTCAGTGACCCAGGCATCCTCATCTTGTGGTTCCAACATCCTCTAGAGACTAAGAGTTCTCTCCACTTGGTAAGTAAATTGGAGGGACTGGGAAAAGAAAGTAGAGTATCATGCAAGAGGTTTTAATAGGCTAAACTTGTAAATTGGATGTATAATTTTTACCCATGTTTTTTAAGTTAGAAACTCATTCACATGATCATGGCCAATAAAAAGGGAGGCTGGAGAATGTCGTTTTTATCTTGATGGGAAAAGAAAAAAAATGGATTTGATAAACATCTAATCAGCTTTCCTTATACCAAGATAAGGTTAGACAGTAGCAGCCGGCCAAAGTCTATTTCTTCCCACTTCCCATCAAATTAGCTATTATGGTTTAAGATATTAATGTACATTAGTCACTGATTCTATTTCTCAGCATATCCTTTCCTAAACTGTAATTGGTGGAAATTTCCCATAAGAAAACAATGTTAACATATATACCTTACAAGATATTTTACCCTGAATATATTAATAACTCCTAAAATCAATTTAAAAAAGAAAACTCTTTTTTCTAATCGTCCAGAGATTTGAAAAGGTATTTCATAGAAAATATCCAAATATCAACCAAAGTATGGAAATGTAGCCAACATCATTTCTTTATTAGAGAAATCTAAATTAAAATCAAAATGAGATACTACCACAGACCTCCCCAGAAAGGGTAAAGTTAAATTTTAACTTTTGCTTTGAATTGTTGTTTTTAGACACAAGATCTCCTCATGTTGCCCAGGCTGGACTCAAACTTCTGCTCCCACCTCAGCTTCTGGAGTAGCTGGGAGCGTAGGCATGCATCACCTGCCCAAATTGGTGCTTATATTGTTATTTTTTAAAGACTCAAAATACCAAGTGTTGGAGAGGATGTAGCACAATTGGAATTCTCATACATGTTTGTGGGATAATGAGATACTGCAACCACTTTGAAAAATATTTTGGCAGTTTGTACCAAACATGTATCTAGATTGTAACAAAATTTCCTAGCCTGAAATTGAGACATTGCAGGAGAAAAAGGCTTTTGCTTTCTGGTTCTACAGTGTCTGCTCAACAGGCTACTCAGTGCTGGCCCCCCCAGTGCTCATCGATCAGAGCTCCCAGCAGCCAACATTGTCCCCTGGCACACCACGGGCAGTTGTATAAGGAGTGCCTCAAGTGAGATGCCCTCCTATGGTTAAGTTCTAGAGACAGATTTCAGCACGTTTCACCAGCACAGCACCTCATTGACTTCTCTGCCATCCAGAAAGCCACAGGCATGCCCTGTCCAACAAAGTCTAGCTCTCAGCCCTGGGGACAGGGGCCTCTTTTGGGACCCTCTATCTTAGCCTTGAGGGTAGTGGCTGCTCCTTATTTCTGCTATGCCTCTATTCTTTGGAGATTTTATTTCTTCCAAGCCAAACCATTATTATTTTAACCTCCTGTTAGCATCAATAATTCTTTATATTAAACTTATTCTGTTTTTGTACAATGCAAGACAGTAGTGTAAGATATCATGTGGATATCCCTTGTCCTATAACCATTTCAGACAAGATTATTTCTTCTCCACTTAATTATCTTGGAGTCTTTGTCAAAAATCAACTGACTGTACAAGTGTGGTTCTGTTTCTAGGATTTATATTCTATTCCATTGATCTATTTGTCTATTATTTCATTGATACTATACTATCTTAATTATACTAAATAATAAAATCATCTACAGTGAATCCTTCAACTTCGTTCTTTCAATATCGTTTTGGACACATTGAATCCTTTGATTTTCCATGTAGAATCGGCTTATTGATTTCTACCAAAAAAAAAAAAAAAAAAAGAATGTTGATTTATATTACCTTGAACCTACAGATCAATTTGGGGCGAACTAACATCTTTACAATATTAAGATTTGCAATCCATTAACATGACATAGCTCCCCTTTTATTTAAATCTATTTTCATTTATTTCATAAATGTTTTGTAATTTTAGCACATATACCTTGCACATATTTTGTATAAAGTATGGGATATTTGAGTTTTAAGAATTTTATATTTCATCATATAAAAATGGTACTTTACATTTTTTAAATTTTCAATATTTTGATCTTTTGATGTTTGCTTTGTATCCCATGATCTCACTAAATTACCTTCTTTTAGAAGCTTTTTTGTAGATACTTCAGGATTCTCAACAGAAACCATTGTAATCTGAAACTAAAGACAGATTTATTTCTTCCTTTCTAATATATATACCTTTATTTATACTTTTTCTTTCCCTATTGTGTTGGCCAGTAGCTCCACTAAAAAGGTTAAATAGGTGTGGTAAGAGCAAACAACCTTGCTTTGTTCACAATCTTAAATGCATTCATTCTTTCATCAATACATAATCAGAAATATCAGCTACAGGCTTGACCTACATGTCTTCTATCAGGTTATAGAATTTCTTGTTCACTCTCAGTTTCCTGAGAGTTTTATCATGGCTCTTAAATTCTGCCTTTTATGAATTTATTGAGATGATTGTGTTTATCTTCCTTACAGTCTGCTGACATAGTGAATTATACTTCTTAGTTTTCTGATATTGAACCAATCTTGCACATCAGAGATTGCCAGCCTTTTGCTTAACCTGAAAGTCCTATCCTTTGTTCCCAGGGAGACTGCATTCATATTACCTATGAACACATAATCGGTTGCTGTTAGTAATAATTAATTATGACACAGACTTCAAGGTTCATTCATTCATTCCTTCAACAAGTATTCACAGAGACCTGCTGTTGTCCTGAATTGGGTAACTAAAGAGATCTATGCTTGGCTTTCTCATAAGACAGTCTTGGCTCTACCAGTTTTTACCTACATGACCTTCAGCAACTCAAGTAACTCATCAATACCTCATTTTTTAAAATCCATCAAACAGAAATAACAATCAAACTTGCCTTTCCCACAGGATTCATTTCCTCCCTCCTTTCAGTCCTACTTTATGGCTTCCTCTCAAGAAGGTTTCCCTCATCACCCCATGAAATCATGGCCCTCCCCTCAGCCCTTTACTCCCTGTTCTCCTTACCCAGCTTTTTTGCTATGACACTCTGATATAGTATAAATTCATAGTTTACTTTTTGAGCCCTCCAGTACAAATTAAGCTTCGAAAGTTTAAAGTTGTCTTCTGCCTTGACTACTAGTTTTGCAAATCTTAGAATTATGCCTGATATGGAGATATGATCAAATTGTATGTTGAATGAAGGATAAACCAAATGAGATTGTACAGGTAAAGCATGTAACCCTGTCTGGCCCAAGGTAGATGTTCATTTAAATTAAGTATTAATGCTCCCCTCCCTGTGTCCATGTGGGACAGTGGAGGGTGGGGAGGTTGGGAGGGGTAACATGGGAGAAATGCCAGATATAGGTGACGGCGGGATGGAGGCAGCAAACCACCTTGTCATGTAAGTACCTATGCAAAAATCCTGAGTGATCTGCACATGTACCCCAGAACCTAAAGTACAATAATATATATATAGTATTCTTGAAAATGCTAAGAGAGTGAATGTATTCTCATCACAAAAAATGATAGCTATGTGAGGTAATGCATATATTGATTAGCTAGGTTTAGTCATTCCACAATGTATATATACTTTAAGAAATCATTTTGTACACAATACATAAAATTTTTTAAATAAAATAAAATTAATAAAAAGAAAAATAATGAAAAATTAAGTCAATATAAACATGTATTCTTCATTGGGCTTTCTCATACATGTTCCTATCATGACTCATCAGGTCTCAGGAGACAGCCACAGTCAAGCAGCATATTTGAGAGGAGGAATAAATGGATTCTTTACAAAAGGTAACTTGGGGTGGAGTGGAGTGGGCTTAAGGAAAATAACAAGGGAAGATGATGTCCCCAGGACTAACGACATTAGGGACCATTTGTCCTGTTAGCTCTAAGGGGTAAGGAGGGTTTCTCTGCATGTAGGCAACGCAGAAGTGGCTATAACTGGAGGAGAAATTTCTTTCACAGGAACTGCATCTTTGGTGGAGGAACGCTGCACAGAGGTGAATGAGTATCCCAGTGTCATTGTTCTCCCACCATTGACTAAGCCCAGAAACCAGAGGGCAGGGGAACCCCTGGGAGGCATTCCACAAAACTCAGCCTCTCAGGGAACAGGGCAGAGTTGAAGGGAGGAGAACATGGAAATGGTCCAGCTCCCCTAACACACAAACCAAACGTATAAATTTAAATTCTCAACATGCAGGAAACTTTACAAAGTGCTACCCTTCTAAGCCACCTCCCAGAAACATCTTTTTGTTCAATCCGTTCCCTTCCTGATCTACAAGCAACAGAAGAGTCCCTGGACTAGAATGTATGCTTGGATGAAGGTGCCTAATACCTCTAAGATTTGTGAAGAGCATACTCACGTAAAATGTGGTAGTGCTCCTGGGCAATTTCCTGATTCAGTTCTCCTGATCAGCACCTCTTGCCATGCAAAATAAAAGAGAGCTCTTAGCCCAGCAGCCTCCTGTGTTCATGCTGCGGTACAGTATGTCTGTGCATTGTTAAGCAGCTGCCACAGTTTCCCCCAGAGGTTGCTACATTTCAGAGCTGGATGAGGTAATGGGGATATGTAGCCTGAGTTAAGCTTGTAAAAGTGCTTTGGGAATCTTTGGAATGAAAAGAACCATGCATACCCAAAGAGTTTGTTATTAATTACACCATGTATGCCCAGAGTTGGAAAAAGATCTCCGTGTGGGTGTCTCCCACTATTAAATATTACTACCTCTTTGCATGGACAAGATTAATCTGAGGACTGAAATGCAGTAAAATAAAATTCAGGCAATGATTGATAGTGGAAAAACTTCAGATGATTTCCCTACCTATAAGATGGGAATACTGACGATTATTACATCATCAAGACTAGGGGAGGGTGTAATGGCAATAACATGTATGCATTAATTTATAAGAAATCCTTTTGAGGTGTCAAATAAGCTTCTTGGAATGGTGGCTTGTTACAAGGCTTCTTGTAATGCAAGGCTGGCCACGGAGCCATCCTTGTGCAAACTAAATGCGACTTCTCCCCTTGTCTGGGCTATATCTTGGAATGCAGCCAGGCATGACTCAATTAATTGACTGGATTGGGGAACTTAAAGACAGTGGGACAGAGGAGGGACCAAGACCTGAAAACCAGCCCTTCCCTCCTGGGGTGGGACAGGTGGTAGGCAGCTTGACCCAGCTGCTGATGCTTGGAAGAAGTCCAGGCCAACAGGCAGAGTTTAATAGCCAAGAGAGAGGCAAGAGAACAGGCCAATAGTCAATTTCATGGGGTCTAACAAGAAGTGTCCTCATGGGGTAGAACAACACAGGAAAAAACTTGGGAATGGCAGATACGTGGATGTCCAAGCAGGCAGGAGCCACCATGGATGTCCTTCAGCAAGAACTGTGGATATCAACGTGGGACTCAAGCTCAGATTTTTAACTCTACAGAAGGAAGATTAGCACATGCCAGCCAGGGTCTGGGATAAGAGACAAAAAGTCGATTCAAAAAGACTTGGTTCTGCAAATAGGCCTAAGCCAGAGGTAATCCATAATTCCAAAGTTTCTATATAAAGAATATTTGGACAAGGCAGTATGATTGGCAGGGCAACACTAAATCCCTGTTGACACAGAACTTTGCCTACAGTTGATATGTTTTTCATGTAAAAGAACGCAGTAATTATGGAAAAGGGGGACTAACACCCTTCTCACATACCCACAAACACACACACTTAGGCAATCTCCACACACTGCTACTACTGGCCCCAAACTAGCCATCAGAGTTGAAGTCCAAAATTAGAGCAGACAAGCGGGCAGCAAGATTGTGATCAATATCTCAGCCTAAGCAGCTCAGCCAAGCTCCAGGTGGTGCCTAAAAGGCCTATCCTAACACAGATGCTCTTTGACTTATTTTGGGGTTGTGTTTTGGTAAACCATCGTAAGTTGAAAATAACTTATGAAACATCACAGTTTAGCCTAGCCTACCTTAAATGTACTCAGAGTACTTATATTAGCTTACAGTTGGGCAAAATCACCTAACATGAAGAATATTTTATAATAAAGTGTTGAATAGCTCATGTAATTTATTAAATACTAAAGGTGAAAAATAGAATGGTTACATGGGTACTTAATGGACAGTTTCTACTGAATGTATATTGCTTTTGCACCATTGTAAAGTCAAGCAATTATAAGTTGAACCATTGTAAGCTTGGGAACATCTGCACACTCCTTGTAGTTCTGAAGTTCACTCCTGAATGGCCCTTTTCATTCACCTGTAGCATACGAATGAAAATCTTGTCAAATTATCATCTTTGCAGCATGTCTGAGCCACAGTGCCGTGAATATAGTGATCAATAAATATCTGAAATTATATACGTAAATAGAACAATGCATTCGAGGCTCTTACATGCAATATATCCCATCAACCTTCTCTCTTTATCACTTTCCCCAGTAATCAATGCCAAATGGCATTTGGCCTGAGGATGTTTCTTGAACCCCATTCAGTCTAACGTTGTTGGTTTGGGGTTTTGGGGTTTTCTTTTTCCAGAGCGCCTAGCAAAACATTTTTGACCTAAGCGTCTCTTTTCACAGGTTGAATCAGTTATCTGCACAAGCATTTTGGCTGAGGGTTCAAACACTGAGCCTCAAGAAGTTAGAAAACACCAGCTCCTGTTTTAGAGTTGGTCTAATGTTACAGTGTACATTGGCATGTTTATCTCCTACAGAATTTTACTGAGCTCCAGTAAGATACCTCCAAGACATTCCTAAACCATGGACTGTGCCCGTGAACCAAGATTACCTTTAGAGCTGGCAGTAAATATAGGTGTCATAGTCTCACATTTGGAGACTTGATTCTGTAGAATTGAGGTCATATATGAGCACTGTAAAGTGATTCTTATGAACCAGAGGCAGAACACAGTCAAATTTCAGGTGACAGCCATTTAGAAATGAAGATTTCCGAAAGCTCCAACAAACTGTATTCGTTCCCATGAAACAAAGAAGAGAATCCAAATCCAGAGAACATGTCTCTTATGTTCCGTATGCAAAATCGTATAGCCCTTCACACCATTGCATGTTCAAGAGCTTTTTCCTCTTAGTGTTTGAAATCCCAGCGACTGGGATGTGATTAATATCCGTTGCTGTCTTGGCAGAAGCCCTTCTTAACAGCAGCCCTAAACAAGAAGGCTCTGGCCCCGTGTTGTGTGCAATTTCAGGGATCTATCCTGAGTGTCAACTAAATTCATTTTGACCTTAGAACAGATGTTTCCACTTAATTTTTCAGAGCCATAGATGGTAATCAACTTACAGCAAGTCTTTGACTCAAATACAGCCACCTGACTTTCCAGAGCAAACCCAGCAGCATTTTAGCAAATCTCTGGGCAGAAAACTGAGAAAAGTGAGAAATGGAATGCTTTATAAATGCCAGTCATTGTAGGTGCACATAAAGAAAACTTGATTTAGATCTGAAAGACTGCAAGATACAGCCTGTAATCAAGGACATTAGAGACCAAACAGGACTTGCACATCAGAATCCCCTCAGGAGATAAAGCTCAGACACTCTGAGATAGTGTTCCTCAGATTTTAATGTGCAGACAAACCACGTGCAGCCTCCTAAAGATACAGATTCTAATTCAGTGGGGGGCCTGAGACTCTGCATTTCTAAAAGTGTCCCAGATAACCTTTGGCAGTTCTAAAGGCCATGTTTTGGGGTAGCAAGATCCCGTACTGCCATGGGCCTCTAAGCTGAGCTCCATAGATGAATTATCAACTCTGGTCAGAGTAGAGTTGCACCAGAGGCCATAGCGACTTTAAGGCACAAGAGAAACCTGACCCTCATCAGGTCATCCAAGGGACACTGACCTATTATCCTCTGAGATGCAAGGTAATTTTATATCCTCTCTCCCTGTCTTTCAGATGAGACCCCTAGAGAACTTCTCTTGTAGACTCTGGGGTGTTTTGCAATTGTGATTAAGTGAAGGTGATGCTAAGATTATTCCAGTTGAGGAATAAAAATGATGTCTGTTTCTTATGCAATGTTTAATTCACACTCTCTCAATTGGTTAGTGGGGGTTAAAGAAGGGGAGTTTAGATTCAGCAACATAGTCACCATCACGCTTTTTACATTCAATTGAAATCAGATTTTAGTGGGAACTGGGTGAGTATTCAGCTTCATGTCTCTGCCATATTCTGTACTCAAGATCTGCTTGTGACAAAGGGTGTATGTTTTCAAGGGAGCTGCCTCAGGTTAGGACAGCTGCCTGTGCTCATGAGCTCAGACAGGGCTGGAGCCCATGACTGGGATGCATGCGATCAGCCATGGTAAAGCAGAGCCATCGAATGGCAGTGACTAAGAGGGAGAGCCAATTCGGTTGAAGCAGGGCCTCAAATCCCTGGGCTAAAAACATGCTGTTTAACACTACCCAAATGTGACACCCAACTGCTCAACCCACTCCTGGAAGTGTGGAACCACAGCAGTGGTTTATATGCCTACCCAGGCCTGTCCCTCCTCCTGCTCTGACAATACGTGAACTGTGTTAACCCCTTACCATGGTATTTTTTTAACAGTCAACGTTTAATACATATTTGTTCAGCAGCTTTTTCACTGTCATCATAAAGAGGAAAAATGACTTTCCCAAAACTCTCACTAGGATTTATGAATGGAATCTGTGATTTATCGGAATCAAGCTGGTAGGACAGACCACATGGCCCATTCCCCACCACGGTATGGGCATGACTAACACTTAAACACCCCAGATTATTAAGACTTTTTCAGATATTTCTAATAAGCATTAGAGCAAAGAATTCTCTAACCTTCTTAAAGAATATCCATTAAAGTTAATAAGTACGGAAATGCTTCTGCCACCTGACTACATTTCTTTGTACTAAGGGCTTAAAAAGAAAAAAGGAAACAAAAGGTCGCAATCCAGCTCCCCTGAGTCCCACTTCCAGCATCACACCTGTTAGTGCATATCTTTCTTGGCATATTCCCTGTGGTCCTAGAACAAAATGACAAAACTAATACTAGGTATCACAGATAAACCCTGGTGAGCAAAGCCACCAAGTTCCTGGTACTAACAGTTTCCGGGCACTCCTTTTGAGCAATATAAATGTGATTTTAAAAATTCTATATGTATATATTGAAAATATAGGCTTGCACATTCCAAGAAATGATATAGGCCTGTGCTTCCTCACAGGGCAACCACCAGTCTCATGTAGCTTTTTGCATGTAAATCTAATGGCAATTACATTATATTAACAGTTCAATTCTTCACACTAGCCACATTTCAAGAGTTCAATAGTTACAAATGGCTAATAAAAATTAGTACAGCTACAGAACATTTTCATCATTGCAGAGAGTTCTGTTGGAAGATATTGGTCTAAAAGGATACACACCAGATTAATAGTGGCAGTTGTCATTAGAAATTGAGATCAGAGGGTGATAGGAAGGGGGTTACTGTTTTTTTAGTTTATGTGTTTCTTTTTTTTTTTTTTTTCAGAGTGTGATTTACTTTTTTTTTTTTTTTTAACATGAAAACCATGGAAAACTTGAAGTACTGGCTGGAAATCTTTTAACTAAATATATGTTGGGGCCACATTTGCTCAGTGTGTCCTGTTAGTATACATGCATTTAAGAATCAAGTTATTATCAAGTTCTGAAATATTTAATTAAAATGATACGAAATTAGTTCACATGAGCACTGTTCCACAATCAAAGCAAAATCATTCTCACCGTTTTCTCCCATTTATAAATAAAGGAATGGAATAACGTGAACTTCAAAACTACATCTCCAAGTCAAGTTGAGCTTAATTTAATAAACACATATTGAGCTTCTATGGTGATCAGACCCTGTCAGGTACTGGAGTAAAAGGATAAACATAACCCTCAAAGAGGTTACAGTCTAGTAGGAAGACAGGTCTATAAATAGATTATTCCAAGCCAGAGAGGCAGGTGTGATGAGGAAGCTGTGCTTAGCAATTGGTTTGGGAATTCAAGAAGGTCAATTAGCCCAGCTCGGAAGATCAGAAAAGTCACAGTTCAACTCACTTAGAAAAGAATGAGAACATCTTAATCAGGTAAAGAAGGAATACAAGGATATCGAAGAACATGCTTGGAAAACAAGAGCAAAAGCAGCTTAAACCAGAAGGGAGGTTGTGCAGTCCCCAGAAGGAGGCCGTGGAACAAGCCACACCTCAGCGGATGGGCTAATTTTCTAAGTGACTTGAGAAAGGGATGAGTGCTGAGCTCTTATAGGAAACAGCAAAAGCTGTCACGTGACACAGCCCTGGGTCTGAATCCTGGCTCCTTTGCTTCCTATCAAATTGAATATGTAAGCCGCCTCACATATGCCAGCTCCCTTTCTCTCTGAGCAGAACACCTAACAATACCCAACTGGCAGGATGGGGTGAGGATTGAAGGAGCTGTGGTACAGTAAGCTCAAAACATTGCTGGTCCTGATGCCCTTTAAGGCTCTATTGCTTTTCTTCTTTATCACAAGTATGTTATTTAATAGTGTTAATATCCACACCATCAATAGCTGCCTCATACTGAGAACTTGTTGAGTTCATTGTCCCTGTGCCAAGGACGATTGCAGTACCTGTTTTCATCCACCTAGCAAACCCCTGAAATAAGCATTATTTTCCCCATTTTGTAGAAGAGAAAGCTGAGGCTAGAAAAGGTGAAGTAACTTTCCCAAGATCCCATACCCAACTAGAAGCCCAGAACTTCACCAAGGCTGCAAAGCTGCAAGGCTGTCTGGCGACCTCTAGATTCTATGATTCTCCAAACGGAGCAAACAAGAATCTTTGTGACATGGTTGCTGATCCACATTTCAGAAGAATTTAGGAAAAAAATTGAACAACAAAGAATTATCATTCACAGTCTCAGTCTGTTGAAGGCCTTCACACAGGACTCTGTTTTGAAAGAGCACAAAGTTTTTCTTAATAATGTGCCCACACAGCTTTATTTTTTCCTAATTCCAAAAGAGCAACCTGATTCAGGCAGTGTACCTGAGCAGCCATACTCCAGCAAGCCTCGCTGGAGTCCTGCTCACCTCTTCCAGCCTTCGGGGGCTCTAGATGGCTACAAGGTGACTCTTGGAGATCAGTTCCAGACTGAAGACTCCAGTTAAATGCTGATGAAGGAATAATTTAGATAATCATTATTTAAATGATAACTGCAAGCAGTGGCTCCATTCAATCATAGCCAACACACGCACATCTTCCAACCTCTAATCCGCAGCCTCAGGCACTGGCCCAGGCCAGGTGTGGCCAAGTTAAAGACCTAATAGGCTCTGGGGTCACAAGATCTACACCCCTCTTAGGCTCAGGTCGAGCTAAAATACACACTGCCCACCCCCATCGCCCTCCTGCACCTGGGCTGCCCTTTCCTGTCACCTCTCTGAGGCCCTCTGCTTCTGACCAGTTGCTAGTTTAGAGAACAGAAGGAGCCACAGACTGGGAAATACATTTTTAATCAGTTACCAGGCTCCTTTGAACTTCAACATGAGTATCCTCAAAGTGTGCTTTAAATTTAGAGTGGAAGTTGCCCAGAGAAGCCGCCTGAGATAATCCAAACCAGAATGGCGATGGCCAAGTTTGTGAGTGTGTCGGCCGGGCCCCTGAGCCCTGTCTTGGTGACTCAGATGTTATGCACAGACTGGTGCTTGAACTTGAGGAGCACCATCCTTACTCTTTGGTTTGCCCTGTAACTCTGGTAGCGTATGGTGGGGAGTGAGGTGGGCACTCCCACTGGGTCCCAGTTGGGACCAACATAGTTCTGGGACCCCAAACCCAGTGGGTTTGTCACCTGCAAGCATGAAATTCTGATTATCATTCTTAATATTACTGTTTATTATTTGCATTCATGTGCTGAACAATCTGTGCCAGCAAGCAGTGTCCTAAGCATTTTACCAATAGTACCTCATTTAACCTTCACAAAAACCTTGGAAGGTTAGGTTTCTTCATCTGTCACTGTACAAATTAGGAGACCGAGGCTCAAGGAAGTTAAATTGCCCCAGGATAAACAGTGGCAAGAGCTGGGACAGGGATTACTAAGAACATGTTGGGATTATTAGGAAATAAGGGTTGGAGAGCAGAAACCTGGCTTTAGAGGAAAGGATGTTAATTGCTTTTAAGTGACATGTGTGCAATTAGCTCGTATGCTGAACTGATCTTAATTTCCTCTAGGCCACTAATCTCCCATCAGGAAAATGGGACTAATTGCTCTGCCCAATAAAGGCTGCCTCACTAATTAATTGACTCATCTATATCCCCTAGGTGCTAGGTTCCGACTCTTAATTGTGAAGCACTTAAATCTATCTGCTCCATATTACAAAGAACACTTTACAAAAGGCACACAAGCTGTGTGGCGTGCCTGCACGCATGGGTTAAAATGCAGTATCTATTTAATGAGCATTTTCCAACTCAGGCAGTGTGCTGGACAGTCTGGAAGCCACATTTAAATAAATGACAGGGAAGCCGAAGAGAATGCATCTCTTTAGAACAACCAAGGAGATCTTTTTCCAATTGCTTATTTATCACAGACTTTATCTCAGTCTGCTAACAAGTAAAAAGGAAAAGGTGGCGGCTGAGTCAGCCTTGTCCATCTACAACTTTTACCAGCATGTGCTTCTAATGAAGCCAAGCCTTTCTGCTCACAGAATGTTCTATCGCCTCCCCTAATTGAAAAGTAATAAAAACGTCACAAACAGTGTCAATTACCCATTGAAGGGTCTCTTTCCTACTACTTACCTTTTAAGACATCGAGTGGTTCTGGAAAATACTCCAGGCCGCTTCCCCCCTTCCCAGTCCCATAATATTTCTTTCAGAAGTGACGAGAAGAGACAGCGTCCCTTGTTGGTGTCGGGTCATTAAGTATCTGTCGGAAAATATGACTTAGGTTGGGTCCAGACATTCAAACACAGAATGGGGGAAAAAAGTCAACATTACTGCAAAAAGTGAGTGTTGGTTAATTATGATCTTAAGTCAATAAAGTCATCTGATGGCAGATTTAGGGGAACTCATTAGAGAGTGGAATTCAATTGTGGAGAACTGCAAGCTGCTACAGCTCTGAAACCAGCACATTTCATTAGGGTCTTCAAATGGGATGAGAAAATACCTCCAGGGCAGGAGTTTTCCCTCTCTGCAGCCTCACAGTGGAAGATCTGTAAAGCATCTGCAGCAGTAATAAGTAAAGAATAAGATATCCAGGTGTCCCACAGAAGCCACTTCTTTTGCATTTTTCAGAAAGAAATCACAGAAACTATCAGCTTCCTTTTTAAAAAGCCAGCCAAACTTAAGAGCCATAAGGATTTCACTGGATGCAGTGGCCATAGCCTTCTGCTCAGCTGGCCTCCGGCATTTTAGAGTCATAGGCTCCAGAGACTGAGTGGTAGGACCATTTTGAACATGGCTATTCATAGGAACTTGAGTAGTGTACAGCTACAAACGATGACTATGAAAGCTCCTAGTGAACTGTATTCAATATATTTGTTTAAGTGTGGAATTAGCTCTGCCTGACCTGAAACTTAAGTCTCTTGAAGCAAAGCTATAAAACAGGCAATGTTTACCTGTGGTTTCTTTTTTATTTTTATTTTTTTAACTTTAAGTTCTGGGACACATGTGCAGAACATGCAGGTTCGTTACATAGGTATCCGTGTGCCATGGTTGTTTACTGTACCCATCAACCCGTCATCTAGGATTTAAGCCCTGCATGCATTAAGTATTTGTCCTAATAGTGTCTCTCCCTGTGCCCTCCACCCCTGACAGGTCCCATTGTGTGATGTTCCCCTCTCTGTGTCCATGTAGTCTCATTGTTCAACTCCCATTTATAAGTGAGAATATGTGGTGTTTGGTTTTCTGTTCCTGTGTTAGTTTGCTGATAATGATGGTTTCCAGCTTCATCCACATCCCTGCAAAGGACATGAACTCATTCTTTTTTATGGCTGCATAGTATTCCATGGTGTATATGTGCCCCATACCTGTGGTTTCTTACAGGCAGAATGCTCCCCTTTTGGAGGCTTTCTGTCCCCTGCTCATGTGTCCTCATTGCTTAGGATCATGCTCTTCAATCTCCTAAAACTTACCCATTAATCTCTTACATATCAAGCACCTATCTTGTGACACCTTGCAAGGCTGGGGTTTGCTAATATTGTTGGATAAATTAAAAATCAACATACAACAAGCTTCAGCCTATTATTTCAGAGGCACTGCCTAAAAGAAAAGTGCCCACCACATGAGGACATAAGAAGATAGCCATCTACAAGTCAGATTAGCCCTGCCCTAATACCTTGATGCCAGAACTGCCAGCCTCCAGAACTAGGAAAATAAATTTCTGATTTCTGGTTTTTTTTTTGTTTTTTTTTTTTAGTGTCCTATTCTTCCCATTTATCAGACGAGGTGATTTGATGTGAGGTTCACAAAATATGGCCACTGTGCATGTAACTGGATACCAAGAACAACAATAAAAGCTAAACACAAAACAGCATGAAAGCAGAGCATCTCTTAAAACAATCAGACGCAGGAAAAGGATAAGGAAGAAGGCTGCAGATCATACCAGTAAATTTATACTACGGGGCTTGTTTACATTGGTGCATTTTTATTGTTCAATCCCTAAAACCAAGTTTTCTCTGCCTTAAAATATTGAAAGGAAGAACTGGGATTGCATTCTGTCTCTGAAAGTGTTACCCTCCCTTATAGGCAGGAGTCTCACAAATCAATATGCAATGAACAGGCCCCAAAACGAAAAAGAAAAATGGACAAGGGCAATTCAAAAAAAGAAGAAATATGTGCAAATGTCCAGAGCACATTAAAAAAGAGAAGAATTCAACTTTCTTAATACTCAATATAAATTAAACCACTATAAGTTGTCATTTTTCATCAGTTGTTAATGTCCAACACTGGTGAGGGTTGGTGAAAAGAGGACAGCCGTTTGCGCTTAGTGAAGGTATAAACCGTTACAATCTTTTGTGGAGAGATTTTCTAATTAGTAATCAGAAAAATGTTCATAGTTTGAGGCCTGGTAATTCTCTTTTCAAGAGAGTATCCTTAGGAAATCAGCTGAGATGCATTTGAGGCTCTGAGCACAAAAACATTCCTCACCCCCAGCTCCTACCCCTGTCCCCGTCCCTGCGACCTGGCTGGGTTAGGGTTAGGTTTCAGGTTAGGCGGCTGGGCTGCGGGTAAGCCCCATTGCACTAGCTTCCCCCTGGAGCAGCTCACACTTTTCAAACAGGCTGAAGGAATCCAGATGTTCTCCTGACCTCCTGATGGTCTAACCTCATGTCCAGTCCTTGCTCCTTTAACCTAAGGGCTATTAGCAGGGTTCCATCTGTGTCTCTGCACTCACTTTGTCTTCACACCGCCCCTCTTCCACTAAGGTTGAGTCATGAGTTTGTCTTTCCTTTCAATTCATTCTCATCTAACAGAAATTCTTGGAGATTTGGTGTGCAAGTTTCAGTCTTCCCAAGTGTCAGCACTGGTGCAGTTTTTTCTCTTATTTTTATATCTATCGGTCATTTTAATGGGGATCTGGAAGGAGAGGAATTAGACACTTGTGCTGACATCACATTCTTACCCAGAAGTCCTAGGTTGCTTTTCTAAAACAAAGGAAAATCAGAGGCAGAGAAAGGCAAGGAGTAAGGGGGGAGGGAGAGGGCTCAGGACAGGAAAAGATCCATTTGGGAAGCGCCCCTCCATAATTGTAGATAACTCCCTACAAGTTTGTCTTTCAGCGTGAATTATTTTAAACAGTTTGTCGTTTGCCTGGGTCTTAATGAATGAGGATTTGGTGGGAATGGAATTGGGGACAGAAAGGAAAATAACTGTAAAACAGCAGACTTCTGGGGGAAGAAGAAATTTAGGTATGATGCTATAGTACAGGAATGGGGCCGGTCTGCCTGAGGACTTCTAGAATGTGCAGTCTAGATAACTGGCATCCTGAGAAGCCAAAAGGGAGTAAAGTGCACCAAAAAGTAGAATAGGAGGAAAAGTCTCATTGATTTTGTCCTCTGTACAATTTTGCCTGCAAATTTGGTGACAGCAACTGCCTTATTTGCAATCCCTGAATCAAAGATTTACCTTGATGAATTGTACTGAGACGTTTGGCTACACAAAACCATTTCCTCATAGAGTGTTTAATTTAGTTTGCTCTTTCAAAAGCGAGTATTGAATAGTCAAATGTTTTCAAAGTCATGTGTGGATTTGACGGAGTACAACCACAGTTTTTTAGTGCCAGAGTTGATATCACAAAGCCCTTTGGAATATGCCGAACTGCAGAGTTGTAGTAATTGTATTACTATTCATCTGAGAGCTACGGATCTCTCCTCTTCTCCATCTTCAATGTGGCATATATTTGATATTCTCCAGGTGCTCTTTGATTCTCTACAGCACATCATAGTGAAGACATCCATGCAGACATGGAAAATTCAAGGTTTTTTTTCTGCTATTGTTTTTGAATCATCGATAATCTATACAAAATTGTCATTCAGTTTAACAAAATTTCTTGTTATAACATTCATAAGATAAGTGTGTGTGTGTGTGTGTGTGTGGTGGTCTGCATGTGTATATGTGTGCATGTGTGTGTAAGAAACGTTTCTCAAAACCAGGCTAATTGTAATTGGGAAATGCTTAAGGAAAAAAAGAAAGCTGATCAAGGAAATTTTGGTGATGTTTAACAGCTGTTTTGTGGGTACATATCTGTTATATTTTTTAGACCACAATTAAATGTGATTTTAATAGTCATTTGGTATTTAAATAATATACTATGATTGTCATATGGAATTTTAATTAAATGCACATTTTCTTCTAAAATATGAAGTGTTACCACTGTGAAAAGACCTTTTCTCTCTTAAGAACATTTTTAAAAGTAATGTTCTCTGTGATTCAGTAAAGAAAAAATTATTTTACAATATTATTTATCCTTCTACATTATTCCTGCATTTGATGAGTCTTGAGGGAATGAAAGGCAAGAATTTTAAACTAAGTAAATGTTCCCCTAATCTCCTAATGAGGATAATGAAAACAGCACACAGAAGGATATGTTTAAGATAAAACACACTTCAAGTAAATAGCATCTAAAAAGCAGCAGTGACTCCCATTCTGTCTCTGTTCTGGGCATTTCCTGCATGCCATGTTTGTGAGGCACTCTCATTTCATTTCTTTACCTTTGTTCTCATTTTCTTTAGGAAACTTTATATCTCATACCCTCCGCCCCTCCTCCAGCATGCAAAGGCTGAGAACTTAGATCTTAGTTAAGCCAGAGCTTGTATTAATACATTTAACTTTGCGAATCAGCATTCGTTCTTTCCACAGACTCCGGGGAATTTCAATGTTTTGGTGCCCACCCAAGTTCCATTTGAAAGACCTCTTCGCCTGCCTGATCATTTTATAGCATTGTTTTTAAAGCATGCTTTCTGCAGTGTTTCTCCTTTCATGACCTCTGCTGCCTGTTCACTCATTCTGACCTGTGCTCTCCAAGTATCTCCTCGTGACCACAAACTAGGACAGGCCCAGAAGGGAAGGATTGCTGTTCATAAGGCAAAACCCTCATACACTCAATGGTGTTTGAAAAATTAAAAACTAAAACCCAAAAATGTGCAGCCCTGTCCCTTCATTCCGCCGCAACAGCTCTGGCAGCTGCTTTCTCTTTTTGTCTGTTTGCTTTTCGTCTTCCTGAGAGTCCAGAAGCCTCCCTGTCAGAAGTGTGTTAACAGCATTTCAGCCCATTTCAGGGTGAAGGACAGTTTGTCATCTAAGTGGTGAGTATGAGACAACTTCTGGTTATTTTTTAAAGCCAATGGTTAATATAATAAAGGTAACTTATTGAACCTCTGGTTGTAATGAAAATGCCAACGAGTTTCTCTCAAATATATTTAACCTTTAAAAGCCATCAGAAGGTCACCTCAGTTTCTAATAATTCTGGTCACCATTTTCTAGCAATAAAAAGGTGTATTTTCTAAGGGTTGTGGGAATTACACATAATATAATTGATTGGTTTTTCTGCCCTCAAGTTTTAACCCTCTTACAGAGAAAGTACATAGACTGAAGAGAATTTGACGTAACAAAGGCTAGATCACACGCTGTGTGCCAGACCCTGTCTAGGTGACAGCAGTGCAAATATCAAACTGGAATCGTGAATGACACCAAAACCCTGGGCTGGAGCTGGGAGCAGAGAGGGAATTATGAGGTAACAGGAAGGACCACCTTGTCAGAAAGGATTCCCTAGGCCTCAGGTCAGGTGAGAGGATGTCTCTTCCCCATGGCCTACAGAGTTCAACATAGGCTGAGCTGAGAGAAAAACAAGAAGCTTGTGTCTGTGAAGCATGGAAGGGTTGCCCATTGAGCCAGCAAATGGAGGGGGCAGAGCAGATATCACAGGGTGGGGTGTGCAACCATGGAGCAGAAAGCCAAGAAGACAAGGTCATGGAATCAAGTGCCAGAGCTCTCCGGAAGGGGAGACTATTACTCTGATTTACTCTGGTGGCAAGGTAGAGATCTACAAAAGTGAATAAAAGAGATGCCTGGGAAGTAAAATGGACAGGTAGTTAAAAAGAGGGAAGTTTAAAGAATGGATCTTGGATTTCTACGCTATGTGATTAATGATGAACTGATTTATGCAATTGAGATAGAGAATTCTGAAAGATGAATGAGTGGAAAAGAGGTAGGTAATTAATCCAAATGGAATATACTATTGTTGAGACATCTTTCAAGTATTCAAAGAAGATTTCAGGTGAATAATCAGATATTATGCCTCTGGAGCTCAGAAAGAGATATGATTATCATGGCATATTCATATTTATGTACTATAATTCACCTATTTAAAGTGTACCATTTAATGGTTTATAGTATATTGACCAAATTGTGCAACCATTACCACAGTCAGTTTTAACACACTTTCATCACCACAAAAAGAAGCCCCTTTCCTATTAACAATCATGCCCAGTTTCTCCTGCACCCCATCCCTAGGTATTACTAATCTACTTTCTATCTCTATGGATGTGCATATTCTGAACATTTCCTATAAATAGAATAATATGTGGCCTTTTGTGTCTGGCTTTTTTTACTTAGCATGTTTTCAAGATTCATTCATGTTGTATCATACTTCTTTCTTTGTTATAGCTGCATAATATTCCATTGGAACATTAGATGTACTAGATATACCATATTGTTTTTATCCATTCATTAGGTGACAGATATTTGGGTTGTTTCCACTTTGGGTCCATTACAGATGAGCTGATATAAGCACTCATGAACAAGTCTTTGTGTGGACATATGTATTTATTTCTCTTCATTATATAGTTAGGACTGCACTTTCTAGGTTGATGGCAATTCCATGTTTAGCATTTCAAGAAACTGCCAAACTGTATTCCATAGCAGTTAAACCATTTTACTTCTCATTAGCTGTGTATAAGGGTTCCAATTTTACCACATCCATGCCAACATGTGTTATTGTCTATTTATATCAATTTATTATTATGCCAGTACCACACTCTTTTCCTATGAAGCTGACTGTCATGGCTTAGTAGTAAAATTTGAAATCAGGAAGTATGCATCTTCTGTGTTCCTTTTAAAAATTGTTTTAGCTATTCTGGGTTCCTTGCATTTTCCTGTGAAGTTTGGGATCAGCTACTAATGTCTGCAAAAAAAGGCAACTGGATTTTTATAGGGAATTCATTGACTTTGTATATAAATCTGGGAATGTTACCATCTTAACAATACTAAATCTTCCATGAACATGAAATGTCTTTCTATTAGGTCTTACTTAATTTCTTTCAACAATGTTTTATAGTTTACAATGTACAAGCCTGCATTCCTTTTGTTAAATTTATTCCTAATTATTTGAACATCATTGATGCTATTTCTAATGGATATTTAAATTATATTTTGGATTGTCCATTGTTAGTATATAGAAATATAATTTGTTCTGAGATTTAAATCTTGTACCCTGCAACATTGCTGAGCTTGTTTATTAGCTAGCTCAAATAGTTGTGTAATGAATTCCCTAGGATTTTCCTTATAAAAAGATAACATACTCTGAAAATGGAAGCATTTTTACTACTTCATTTCCATCTGAATGCATTTTTTTTTTGCTTGATTATCTTGGCTAGAAATTCCAGTACAATGTTGAGTGAAAATGATAAGAGCAGATATCCTTGTCACTTTCCTCTCCTTCATTTTGAAGGATAGTTTTGCCACATCTAGAATTCTTGATTAACAGTCCTTTTCTTTCAACACTATATCATTCCATTCCTTCTGGCCTCCAGGATTTTTGATAAGAAATCAGCTATTAATTTTATTAAGACTTCCTTGTACATGATGCTTCTCTCTTGCTGCTTTTAAGATTCTTTCTTTGTCTCTTGCCTTTGACAGTTTATGATGTGTCTGGCTGCAGATCTCTGATTTAATCCCACCTGGAGTTTATTGAACTTCTTGGATATGTATATTAATGTTTTTCATCAAATTTGGTAAATTTGGGACCATTATTTCTTTATTATTCCTTTTGCCCACTTTCCCATATCCTCTCCTTTTGAAACTCACATTATGCATATATTGGGAATCTATAATGTGCTTCAGGCCTCTAGGAATTTTTTTTTCTTTTTCTTCAGACAGCATATTCTCCATTGACCTATTTTCAGATTTGCTGATTCTTTTTCCCATCTGTTCAAATAAACTGTTGAGATCCTCTAGTGAATTTTTTATCTTTATTATTTTACCTTTCACCTCCAGATTTTCTTTGATTCTTTTTAAATCATTTCTAGTTTTTATGGACATTCTCTATGTGGTGAGACACCATTCTTATACTTTCCTTTAGTTCTTTAGACATTGTTTACTTTAGTTCTTTAAAGTAAATCAGTTATTTAAAATAACTGATTTAAAGTCTTTGTTGGCCACGTACAGTGTAATTCCACCACTTTGGGGATCCGAGGCAGGAAGATCACTTGAGGCCAACAGTTCATGACAGGCCTGGGAAATGTAGCAAGACCTCATCTCTACCAAAAAACCTTTTTTTTTTAATTAAAAAGTTAACCAGACATGGTGGTTTCTGCTTGTACTCCCATCTATGTGCTTGAGAGGTTGCAGTGAAAGGATCACTTGAGCTGAGGAGTTTGAGGCTGCAGTGAGCCATGATTGCATGACTGTACTCCAGCCTGGGTAATGAGGTGAGTCCCTGGCTCAAAATAGAATAAATAATAAGGTCTTTGTCAAGTAAGCCCAATGTCTAGGACTCCTTGAGGAATTAACTGATTGTACTGACTGTTTTTGTTTTCTTGTTTTTTTCTTTCCGTATCACAATTTTTGTTGGAAAACTTGGACGTTTTAAATAATATTATATGAGTGGTAACTCTGAAAATCAGATCTTTCCTCTCCAGGGTTTGTTGCTATCTCTATTGCTGTTGTGGGTTTTGCTCTGCTGGTTTTCTGGTGAATTTCCTGAACTAATTCTATAAATTCTGCATTTTTTTCTCCTGTATGCCACTGAAATCTCTGGTTGGTTGGTTTAGTGGCTAGTTATTGGAAATAAGATTTCCTTAAATGCCTGGAACTAATAAGTCTCCCAGTCTTTGTCAAGGAACTCTGTGTGTATGTTAGAGCAAACCTTCACTACTTAGCTAGGCAGTTTAGAATTGTGTCTTAGCTTTCACTTCCTGCTTGGGAGGAACTGAAGGTTAGCCAGAGGTAAGAACTTAGAGTTTTTTTCAGAGTTTTTCAGAGCATGTACACAGCCTACATGTGTGGCTTTCTAAATTCCCAAGAATACGTCAGAAGTTTTAAAAATCTCCTTTAGAATTCACTACCCAGTCTTTCCTTTTAAATTTTCTGGATAGCTTCTTGTTTAAATTTTCTGGATAGAGACATTGAGGGTCATTTCTTCAAATGTCTCTACCTTAGGTAGCTGCTTTGATAAACAATTGCTATTAATTGTTTTTGATAAACGCTTCCATGGAAAAGGTTATTCCAGTTATACCCAGTCTTTCCTTTTAAGTTTTCTAGATAGCTTGTTGTTTACCCCAAATGTCTCCACCTCAGGTAGCTGTGATGATAAACAATTGCTATTAATTATTTTCAGTAAAAGCCCCCATGTAAAAGGTTATTCCAGTGGGCGAGCTCTGAGTCAGGTCAAGAGAAGACAAGCTGTAAAAGTGAGGTTTCTGGGAAACTATCACACAGGTCAAATAATGATACTGCTCTGAAATGGGGCTTTGAACGATCCCTAACACTTTTCTGACAACTCCAGTATCTGCTAGACTGCTGGTTTTCCAGTGTTTTGTTTTTGTTTTTTTGTCTTGAGACAGAGACTCACTTGGTCACCAGGTGGGAGTGCACTGGCACGATCTCTGCTCACTGCAACCTCTGACTCCCTGGTTCAAGCGATTCTTTTGCCTCAGCCTCCCAAGTAGCTGGGATTATAAGGACACGCCACCATGCTCAGCTAATTTTTGTATTTTTAGTAGAGACAAGGTGTCATCATGTTAGTGAGGATGGTCTCAATCTCCTGACCTTGTGATCTGCCTGCCTAGACCTCCCAAAGAGCTGGGATTACAGGCATGAACCACCGTGACCAGCCCCAGTGTTTTGAAAAAGTTAATTTTGACAATTTTTTTTTTCAGTGTTCTCATTGCTTTTATGAAGAAGAGACTTTTCAGATGTTTTTCCTCCACCATTTTTTATGACAACTGCAAGATCATTCTTAAATCATGAAGCCCTTTGGGCATACTTCCTTCAAAAATAGAATATTTTTTCACAGACTTGTGAAACGTTTCTTTTTGAGCATGGGCACAGTGGCTCATGCCTGTAATCCAAGCACTTTGGGAGGCCCAGGCAGGCAGATTATTTGAAGCCAGGAGTTACAGACCAGCCTGGTCAGTGTGGTAAAACTCTGTCTCTACTAAACATACACACATACACACACACACACACACACAAAAGCAGCCAGGTTTGTGGTTGGTGCCTGTAATCCCAGCTACTGGGGAGGCTGAGGCATGAGAATCACTTGAACTCGGGAGGCAGAGGTTGCAGGGAGCTAAGATTGTGCCACTGCACTCCTGCCTGGGTGACAGAGTGAGACTCTGTCTCAAAAAGAAAAAGAAAGAAATATTTCTCTCTGGTTATATGTAGCACACTACTATGTTTGTTGAATAACTGAAAAGTTAAATGCCATTTAATGGACTTTATATTGGCAGGTCTTCCTGTGGTTCCCTTTGGGTCTAGGGAGCACAATGCTATATTTGTTATCTTAAATTGGACCTGATTCATTATGACTTCTCAAGTATTTCATGAGATTAATAGTAGTAAGTAGATAAATGCAAACATGACATAACTATAATAACTCATACATCTGGTAACTTAATTTTAATATTTATCAAGAGATTATAAATACCAACTGTAAAAAGAGAAGAGAATATGATAATAGAAGTGTTAATTATAATTAATTAATAGTTGTGCCCTTTGTAGATAAGCCTGTCTGTACCTCTCTAGATTTCCTTAGACAACGTTTTTTTTTCCTACTCAAGAACCAGATCTTAAAAGAATTAGATCCTTGCTTTTGTATGGAAAAAAAAAAAAAAACAGATATTGCAGAGCCAAGAGCAATAAACAGGATAAGAGCCTGAAAAACTCTATGAGGCATGTAGTCCCAACTACTCGGGAGGCTGAGGCAGGAGAATTGCTTGAATCCAGGAGGCGGAGGTTACGGTGAGCTGAGATTGCACCATTGCACTCCAGCCTGGGTAACAAGAGTGAAACTGTGTCTCAAAAAAAAAAAAAAAAAACAACTCTATGAGGCAAAGACAGGGTCTGTGGCAGGCAAAGGCCATGCTTTCCATGTACATCTAAAGCCTCCAAAAAAAATCACCATTTTCTTAGTCCTAAATTCGACTGGTAATTTTGCAACAATCTTTTCCACTTTCATGACCTCAAAAGATTAGATTCTAGAGAAGGTGGGGAGAGAACTCAAAAGTTCGCCTCACAATTCTTTTGGATCAAAGGATTTTCCTGGCACTGAAGAACTAAAACGTAAATAAAATGGCACAATATTTTATGAGGTTCCTCATGGATAGGCTATTCTTTAAATGCTGAGGAAGGAAACAAATAATGCTCCAGACTCTTTAATTAAACTGTGTCTAAAATCTGTGCTCTGCTGTATTAGAGGCACCTTCTCAGACTTGTAAACAAGTGAAACTAATAAAGCTCTAGTAACTAACCCAAAAGGAAAGGACTGATTGACAAAGAATTCACAGACTGCTTGAAAAAAAATTCAAAATAAATTTGTTAAACAAACTCAATGAGCTACAAGAGAACAGGGAGAGATAACTAAGTAAAATTAGAAAAATAACACATGCACAAAATCAGAAATCTGTTGAAGAAATAATACACACTAAAAAGATCCAAATAGAAATCCTAGAGCTGAGAATAGAATACAGTGATTGGCATGAAAAATTCAATCGAGTTTCAACAGCAGACACAGTCATGAAGGAAAAAATATCACTGAACTCAAAGACAGATTATTTAAAATTATTAAGTTAAAGGGGAAAAGAATTAAAAAGAGTGAAGAAAGCCTATGTGACTAATGGGAGCATTAAGTGAACCAATATATACATTATTGAAGACCCAAAAGAAGCAGAGAAATTGAAAGGGAAAGAAAGCTTATTTAAAGAAATAATGACACAAACTTCCAAAATCAGAGAAGAGAATTGAACTCCATAGTCTTGATACCCAGAAAGCCCTGATAGGTTGAACATTAAAAGATCCACAGATGTAATGCAATCTTTATGAAAATTGCCGCAGTATTTTTCAAAAAAATAAAACAACAATAATAAATTGAGATGGAACCAAAAAGACCTCAAGTAACCAAAGCAATTTTGAGCAAAAATAACAAAACTAGAGGCATCACACTTCCTGATTTCAAATTATGCTATAAAGCTACAGTAATCAAAATGGTATCATACTGGCATAAAACCAGACACATAGACCAGTGGAATAGGATTAACCCAGTCGGCTAATTTTCAACAAGGGTATAAGAATACACTATGGGGAAAGGATAGTCTCTTCAATGAATGTGAATGTGCTGCTAAAACTGTATATCCACATGCAGACAAATGACATTAAACCCTTATCTCACAGACAATATGCAAAAAGCAACTCAAAAAAATAATGAAGGACTTAAACATAAGACTAGAAACTGTCTAGCTCCTAGAAGAAAATAAAGGGGAAAACATTGGTTTAGGCAATTATTTTTTTGATATTACCCCAAAAGCACAGGCGACAAAAGCAAAAATAGGCAAGTTGAACTGCATGAAAATAAAAAGCTTAAGAATAGCAAAGGAAAAAATCAACACAGTGAGACAACCTACAGTGTGGGGGAAAATATTTGCAACCCATGTATCAAATAAGGGCTTGCCATCTTAAGTAGATGAGGAACTCCCATGCTTAATAGTAAAAATTAAAAAATAAAAATAAAATTGGGAAAAGGACCTGAATAAACATTTCTCAAAAAAGATATACAGTTATGAAAAGGTGCTCAGCACCAATCATCTTGGAAATACAAATGAAAACACAGTGAGATAATAACACACTTTCTAGAATGACTACTATCAAAAAGATAAAAGTTAACAAGTGTTGATGAGAATATGAAAATGGGTGAACTATTACACATTGTTAGTGGAAATGTAAATTGCTACAACCATTACAGAAAACAAGATGCAGTTTCCTCAAAAAGTTGAAAATAGAACTACCATATGATCCAGAAATCCCACTTGCAGGTATGTATTCAAAAAAATTAAAACCAGGACTCAAAAAGATACCTGAACTGCTAAGTTCATTATAGCATTATTCACAATAGCCAAAATATGGAAACAACACAAATGGCCATCACTGGATAAATGGCTAAAGAAAACGTGATTTAATTTTTTAAATTTTTATTTATTTATTAAAAATATTTTTTAAATTTATTTTATTGCATTTTAGGTTTTGGGGTACATGTGAAGAACATGCAAGATTGTTGCATAGGTACACACATGGCAGTGTGATTTGCTGCCTTCCTCCCCATCACCTATATCTGGCATTTCTCCCCATGCTATCTTTCCCCAGCTCCCCAACCTTCGCTGTCCCTCCCCTATTTCCCCCCAACAGACTCAGTGTGTAGTGCTCCCCTCCCTGTGTCCATGTGTTCTCATTGTTCAACACCCACCTATGAGTGAGAACATGCGGTGTTTGATTTTCTGCTCTTGTGTCAGTTTGCTGAGAATGATAGTTTCCAGGTTCATCCATGTCCCTACAAAGGACACGAACTCAACGGAAAACGTGATTTATATATGCCATGCAACATTATTCTACCTTAAAAAAGAAGCAAATCCTGACATATGTGAAAACATGAATAGACCTAGAGGACATTATGCTAAATAATCCATGATCTCACTTATACGTGGAATTTAAAATGATCAAACTCATGGAAGCAGAGAGTAGAACGTAGTTGACAGGGGCTGGAAGTGGGAGAAATGGGGAGATGTTGGTCAAAATGTCAGCTATACTGGATGAGTCAGTTCTGGCAACCTGTACGGCATGGTGACTGGAATTCATAATACTGTGTTATATACTTGAAATTTGCTAATAGAGTAGATCTTAAGTGTTTTCATCACCAAAAAAAGTGATATTATGTTAGGTGATAGGTTAATTTGCTTGATTATGGTAATTATTTACTACACATGTCTATCAAAACATGACATTGTACACCATAACTATGTACAATTTTATTTGTCACTAAAGCTGGAAAAGTAATTTAAAAAGAAAGATGCTAGTCTCCAAACTGAAAGCAAATTCTACTCTTAGATACATCTTAGACTTAAAATAACAAAAATGTTGAAATATCCCAAAATCAGAAGAGGAGGGGTATCCATGTTTAGTTACAACTGAACAGCAAGCAATGAGTAGCGTCCTTATGAGAATGCTAGGTGGAAATAAGCCGAGTTCTAAGGGGTATGAGTTTTGTATCTAAAATTCTATAGCCAGCGCAACAGTCAGGTTTTTGTTTTATACACCCTTTCTGAAAGAATTAGTACGAAGGAAGCTGAAATCTATGAATAAAAAGAAGCATGAGATCCGGGAAAGAGAAGAACTATGCTAGAAGGGAAATGAAAAGAAATCTCAGGGCGACGGCTGTTTAGTCAGTCAAAACTGGGAATGAAGACTAAAGGTTCTGAAAAGTCACTTCAAGAAGAAAGTGGATTTTATTCAACAACCTGAGAAAAAAAGTGATATGCCAAAATTTATTTTTAATAAGTGAACATTCACGGACAGAGACTGCTTTGTTATCAGAATAGAAAAGATCTGATTGTGGGTATGTGCATGTCTGTGTGTGTGTGCACATGCATGCATGCACGCACACTTCACAGAATAGCAAAGAACATTAGATTAATATGTAAATTTTATTATATCCTGTAATCAGTGTAACACCGGAAGGTTTAAAAATTGATTTAAAGTGCTGGGAAAATGAAATGGCATGATAGCACACAAAAGCAACACGTAGAAAGGAAAGCGAATAAGAATTTTCATGTAGGCCCATGGGAAAATTGTTAATATTTGTTGAGCACTTATGGTTTATTGTTAGTTACCCTATGAGCTGTTTTTCAGTCATCATCAGTTTAATCTTCACAACAATTTTTTGAGGTGATTATGATTATCCCAGTTTTACTTACGAAGAGGTTGAGTAACTTGCCTCAGGTCATAAAGTGGTAAGTAGCAAAATCAGCCTTCTTGAACAGGCTAGATTACTATTAAAAATTCTAGGCTTTCTCTTCTCCCTTCTACCTGCATAAAGGATAAATAAACTTAATTTGGCACATGAGCGGCTTTAATTATGACTGAGGAAGGACATAAGAGTCATTTCAAATACTTCCCTAATAGTTTGAAACCCAATATAACTCATGCTGGGGCATCCTCAAGAAAAAGAAATATTTCCTTTCCTTTGTATACAACTATAAAATGTTATCTACAGTTCTTATCCATACACCTCAGGAAAAACTTCATAAAATCAGAAGATGAGGAAAAAGCAATTAAAATGACCAAAGGGCTACCTGGGCCATTATATAAAGTTAGATTGAAAGGATTGTGAAATGATTGGTGTAAAGGAAATCATGAAGACTGCCAACAAGAATGTTCATTAGATTAAGCAGATGTCTCAAAAAGCTTTTCAAAAGGGAAAATTTAGAAAAAATAAAGGAAGAAAGAATCAATTTTAAAAGGACAAATGACTTAAACATTGTTCCAAAGTTATACAAATGACCCAAAAAAACCCATGACAATACGTTCAACATCATTAGTTTTCAAGGAAATGCAAGTCCGAGCCATAAGGAGAGAATACTTCATAACCATTAGGATGGCTATAATAAAAAAGACAGTAACAGGTGTTGGCAAGGAGGTACAAATATAAGGACCCTCGTTCATTGCTTGTGGGAAGCTAAAATGGTGAACTCACTTTGGAAAACAGTTTGTCAGCTCCTCAAAATATAAACATAGAGTTACCGTATTACTTAGCCATTCCATTTTCACATATACATCAAAATGAAATTAAATCTGTACAGAAGGAAAAATTACACATTAATGTTCACAGTAACGTTACTAGCAGTAGCCAAAAAGAGGAAATAACCCAAACATCCATTAACTGATAAATGTCCCCTTTACCCTTCCCTTTGCTTTTTTCAAGCAGGAGTATCTTCTCATAGCCACCACAGCTGGGAACGTGCTGGATCACACTTGAAGTCAGCATGTCTGAGTCTCTCACAAGGCCCAGGACAAGTACTACCTCATTCCTGCTGCTGATTATTAAGGGCCCAAGGGCTCTTTAGTCAGAAGGTTGAATCCTGCCAGGACTGGGCCCTCCCTTTCAAGACAGTAGGTTCTCTACTGTCCCAGGGTGTTTCTAGAAATATTATCCAAGAGCTAGGGTCAGGAATAGGTGCCTCATGACTCTGCCCAGTGCCCTATCCCACTGTGACTGAGCGTGTGTCTAAGGTGCAAGATAAAGTCCTCTTTGCTCTTCCCTCTTCTCTGCGCAAGCAGAAGGAATGAGTCTCTTTCAGTGGTGCAAGCTGCACCACCTGGGTTTTGAAGTAGGGTGGCACAAGCACTCCCTTAACTGCCCCAGCTCATGTCTCACTTTGGAAAATACGCCCCACAAGTCCACTGGCTCCAAGCCCAGCACAATACTAGGACTTGTCTAGGAGTTGCAGTCTTTGTGGCTTAGACTGCCTTTCAAGTTTATTTAGAACCCAGAGCACTTTAGCCCACAATGATGAGGCTTTCAAAACGCAAGTTCCAATGGCTAGGATGGGCGATTCTCCTCTAGCAGGGCCTGTCTAAATGCTGCCTGTTTAGGCATCAGCTGTGTTTTGCACAGTGTTGGCAGCAATGAGTTCTCATGCAAAGTCCCATGATCGCTGTACTCTCCCTCTCCAAAATGCACAGATTCCCTCTCCACAACACGTGGCTGCTGCTGGGGGTTGGAGGAGGGGTGGTGTTGGCAATTCGAGGCTGTCTTTCCTACCCTCTTTAGTGTCTCTTTCAGCACTATGAAGTTAAATCCAGGTGGTATGGTCACTTACCTGATTTTTGGTTCTTATGACAGCAAACCAATATCACCAAAATATTCAACTTAAATTTGGTGTTTCTGCCGGAAGGATGACTGTGGAGGCTTCCATTTGGCCATCTTGCCCCTCTCCTTTTTCTGTTTTGAGTTTTTTGAGAAATCTTCTTACTTTCTTCCATAGTAGCTGTACTGGTTTACATTTGCACCAACAGCATATAAGAGTTCTGCTTTCTCCATATTCTCCCCAGCATCTGTTATTTTTTGCATTTTTAATAATAGTCATTCTGACTGAAATAAGATCGCATTGTATTTTGATTTGCATTTCTCTGATGATTTGTGATGTTGAGCATTTTTTTCACATACCTGTTAGCTATTTGTGTGTTTGCTTTTGAGAAATGTCTATTCATGTCCTTTGCCTACTTTTTAATGGGATTATTTGGGCTTTTTTTTTCCTGTTGAGTTGAGCTCCTTGTATATTAGCTTGGCTATTAGTTGAATTAATACTTTGTGAATATTTTCTCCCATTCAACAGATTATCTCTTCATTCTGTTATTTCTTTTGCTGTGCAGAATCTTTTTAGTTTAGTTAGATCCCATTTGTTTGTTATTGCTTTTGTTGCCCATGCTTCTGAAGATTTAATCATAAATTCTTTGCTTAGACCAATATCCAGGGGAGCTTTCCCTAGGTTTTCTTCTAGCATTTTTGTAGTTTTTGGTCTTATGTTTAAGTTTTTAATCCATTTTGAGTTGATTTTTGTTTATGAGGTAGGCGTCCAGTTTCATTTGTCTGTGTTTGACAAACTGATTCCAAAGTTTATATGGAGAGTCAAGAGGCCCAGAGTAGAAAACACAATATTTGAGGAGGAGAACAAAGTTGGAGGGCTGACACTACTCAACTTCAAGACTTACTGTAAAGCTACAGTAATCCAGACAAGAGGGTATTAGCAAGATAACAGACAAATGGATCAATGGGACAGAATAGAGAGCCCAGAAAGAAATCCTCATAAATAAAGTCAAGTGATTTTTGACAAAGGAACAAAGGTGATTAAATGGAGCGAACATAGTATTTTCAACAAATAGTGCAGGGACAACTACACATCCAAATGCATAAACATGAATATATTCATGATAGCCAAGAAACGAAATCAACCTAAGTGTAATCAGTGGATAAATAGATAAAAAAAAATGTGGTAGCCGGGCGCGGTGGCTCAAGCCTGTAATCCCAGCACTTTGGGAGGCCGAGGCGGGTGGATCACGAGGTCAAGAGATCGAGACCATCCTGGTCAACATGGTGAAACCCCGTCTCTACTAAAAATACAAAAAAAAATTAGCTGGGCGTGGTGGTGCGTGCCTGTAATCCCAGCTACTCAGGAGGCTGAGGCAGGAGAATTGCCTGAACCCAGGAGGCGGAGGTTGCGGTGAGCCGAGATCGCGCCATTGCACTCCAGCCTGGGTAACAAGAGCGAAACTCCGTCTCAGAAAAAAAAAAAAAAAAAAAAAAAGTGGTATACATACACAGTGGAATACTATTTAGCCTTTTAAAAAAGAAGAACCTGTAGTTTGTGACTACATGGAAGAAACCTGGATGACATTATTTTTAGTGAAATAAACCAGGCACAGAAAGTCAATTAGCACATGATCTTACCTATACATGGAATCTAAAAGAAACTCATAGAAGCAGAGTAAAATGGTGATTAGCAGAAGCTGGGAGTAGAGGGTAAATTGAGGAGATGTGAGTCAAAGGATATAAAATATCAGGAAGAATAAGTTCAAGAGCGCCACTGCACGACATGGTGACTACAGTCGATAACAATGTATTGTATGTATTTGAAAATTGCTAAGAGAATAGATTTTAAGTGTTCTCACCACACACAAAAAAATAAGTATGTGAGGTAATGCAGATGTTAATTGGCTTGATTTAGCCATTCTACAAATAATGTATATCAAGACATCAAGTTGTACACCATAAATATATACAATTTTTGTCAAGAAACATAAATAAAGCAAATCTAGATATAGAGCATGCACCCTTCACAAATATTAATTCAAAATAGATTACAGACCTAACTGTAAAATATAAAACTCCTGTAAGATAGCACAGGAGGAAATCTACATGACCTTGGGTTTGGCAATGACTTAGACATAACATCAAAGGCATGATTCATGCAAGAATTGATATGCTGTACTTTATTAAAATTGAAAACTTCTCAGCAAAAGACTATCAAGAGATGAAAAGACAAGCCATAGACTGGGTGAAAATATTTGCAAATCCTGAGAATTCTAAAAGTATTTACATGTAGAAGTTGCAGCAAAACGAAAACTATCACAAGGCACATAAAACAATCAGAAGAAATATTTTCTCCACAGTACCTACAGTCCTTACTCCTAACAAAAACAAAACTCCCACACCCAAGACAAATTTTATGTGAATGGAAAATCAGTTGTTCAAGTTCTTTCTTTTTTTAAAAAAAAAAAGAAGTCATTGCAATATTATTTCATTGAGGTTGAGAGATGAGCAATTGTTTGTTCAATGAACATTTAAGTAGAATAGTTTACCAAAGAGTCTCACTACAGTGCAGTTTTATGTGTGCTGCACAGCTGGAAGTAAAAATGCACACAAAAGAGAAAAAACAAACCACAGAACTATTCAGCTGAGACAGTCGAGCAGCAATGAAAGCAGTCTGGATTTTTTTTTCCTTTTCCACATAAAGATACCATTTGGTTGAATAAACAGGGCATTCTTTGCATTTAAAATAAACTTAATTTTTAAACAGCAGAGGGAAAGGGGGAAATGAAACTAAACCAAACACAAAACAAAACCAGAGATCACTAAGAAAGGAACTTCAAATCAAATTTTTATTTTAATTAAGACAACACCCAACAACAGAAATCTGAGAAGGATATTGATATAAAAAACACCTTCTTCTTCAAAGTCAGCTAATCAATTCATGAGAATGGCATCCAACTACCTATATATGGAAAAGATCTTTGTGTGCTCAAGCAGACCATGTGACAAGGGAAGCTTTTGCTGTTGAGGAGTTGTGGTGGTTACTTACAGAAAACCTAAAAACAATGTGTGCTTCCCCTCTCTCTAGCTCATAACTACAACCCAGGAGGTTATAAAAACAAACGCACATTCTTCCAAGTCTAAACAACTCCTTTGAAGTATCTTCTGCCACATGAAATGCACCTCTGTTTCATTCTGCAAAGAGGGCATAGGAAGATTACTGGAAGGACTCCTCTGAGAAGGGAAAGACTTTCTTGCATATTTTAGAAATCCGTGGCTGCCTCTAAGGGATGTCCATTACTCTAATCTTGCCAAAACATCAGTTGCTTCTCAAGCTCTGGCTAAAAGTCAAACCTTCTCCAACATGTTCTAATTATTGGATTAATGTTTGTTCACTCAATCTTTGTTGATCAATTACCTTCTTTAGCAAAGGATATCAGTACCTAATCAGACCAAACTACTACCACAGTCTGCCTCTTTTACCTTAAGGAAATGTAACTTTCAGAAGCTATACAGTAGGGGATAAACAGGAAATATGACCAACTTGAAACTGGGCGGTGAAGCACTTCCGGCAAGTGAGCTAAGATCTTCGTGACTGCCCCAATTCCTATAGCAATGAGAGGCTAAAGGGAAAGCAAGAATTGGCCCAAAAAAAGCAACGCTCAGATTTCTCCTCTTCTGGCTATATGAACTTCTTTGCAGCTTTAAGAAATAGCTAGAACAAAAGGTAATGGCTCTGAGAAGTGGAGATTTTTCTGGCAATAGAAAAAGGAAAAACTGAGTCTAAAGAACAGATAAATTTGTGAATGATTTATTTCTAGGAATATAGACTTAATGATTCCCTCCGTCCCTACTTTCTACCTTTCTCTTTTGCTTATGTAACACTGAAAGAAGGAAGGAGAGCTAAGGATTTTTTAAATTAACTGACAAGGTTTAAATTTTTTAAACAGCGTATTTGCTTAAAATGGAGGGAACAGCTTAAAGGTTTCTGTAGTATTTTTAATAGTCTTACAGAATTAGTAGAACAGAGATTGGAATCTAGGGATAAACAAAAAGAGATGACCTTGGCAAACTCCCAATATTTTGTTTGAGGACTCAAAGAGTTAATCCTTGAATTAAGAATAAAGGGATATAGTCAGGTTCTTGCAGAAGAGTTGTCTCAGCTTGGAATCATCATTAGATTAAGATAATCCCATTTTTCTAAAGTATCAGGCTCCCTAGAGTGATGGTGGCCTTACACATCTGGCAGAGACAAACATAAATTCTCTGTGGGAAAGAATAACCTTATGGGAGGCTTCAAATTATTTTTATAAATTACTTAAAACTATATTTTTCAACACAGTTCAAAGAAACCAAACATACAAGGAGACGAGATATCATAAAAAGAAAGGAGAAAAAAATGGTAGAAATACATTCTATATGTTGGAGTTATACAAGTCAGATTCTAAGATAATGCTCCTTAATAACCTTAAAAAGATAAAAGTAGAATGACCACTTCATTCCAATTTGTCTGGAGCTTTCCCAGTTTTGGTATTGAAAGTCCTGTGTCCCAGGAAGTCCTTCATTCCTGGTAAACCAGGAGGGTTGGTCACCCTAAAAAAGAAAATGTTGAGAATTTCAGCAAATAACTGAAAACCATAAGAATACGTAAAATCTATAAATGGAAAGTACTGTAACTGAAATTAAGAACTTGATAAAAGCGTATTATAGCACATTAGACACTCTGAATAGAGAAATAGTAAAATGAAGACAGATAGGTCAGAAAAAAAAATACCCAGAAAGAAAAATATCCAAAAGGAAGATAAAAGAAAATACTAAGAAGAGGACGAGGAATATAGAGAAGAGACCTAAAATACGTGTAATTTGGGTTCCAAAAGAAGGGGGAGAGAAACTGGGTCAACAGCAATGTTTAAAAATATAATGGTTAAGAATATTTATGGCTTGATTAAATACATCAAGCCATAAATTGAAAAAGCACATGAACCACAAGCAGGAGGAAATAGCAGGCCCGTCATAGAAAAGTGCTGAAAACCAAGGAAAAGAGAAAATTTTAAGTCGCCAGCTAAAATGAGAGATCACCTACTGTCAATAGATTGGCACTTTACCTGATGCCTAACTTCTAAAAAGAAATAATAAGAACCAAAACAATTTTAAAAACATCCATGAAGAAATAAAAGGTAATAACCTCCAGGACATCTATAGGACAGTATTGGTCACCTACATCTAAATCCTTTAATAAATCCTTCTAAAACTATATAGAAAAACAAGGAGAGCAAATTAAATCACCTGTGACTATGCTTAGAGGATGACAGAGGATATCACAAACATAAAGTTCCATGTGAGTTGGAAAACAAACACTTCAAAACCAGCAGAGCCAGCTTCAGTGCACCTACTACAGCAGAAACAAAGGATGTCTGAAAACGTAAATAAAATAAGAAGGCACATTATGATGTTAAAAGCGATGAAAAGTAAATCACACAATCTCCCAAAAATAAGTTCAACACTGAATGAAGAAATACTTAGAATAGGTGTCAGACCTGGCAGATTTCCCTGAAATGGGGGTAATAAAAAGAAATGCAAAGGAGTGTCGAATCAGAGGTTGCGTTCTTAAAAAGGTACCACTTTGGGGTTGGAGGGAACTCATTTCAAAGGGGTGGCAGTACTTTATAGTCTTGGTGACCATGGGAAAGAATTATAAACAGTGAAAATTAGGTCCTATAAAAACGAAATTCTCAAATTCAGAAGACACACAAACTTCTCCAACCTGCACCCCTTCCCCCTGCAAGAAAGGATGCCATCTTTTTAAAACTGCGCTTTATTATAACAACAAAGGATATTCTTAAGAAACCTGATAATTTACCCAGACCCATGATATCTGTCTACTATTGTTTGGCAGAAATAAATACATTTAAAAATACACAGAATATAGCAACAATATTGATGCAACTTAGTATTAGAAAAAAAAACAGAAAATGAAGATGAAATATTTCAGCTGATGAAAATTCTCACCATAAGACATCCATAAAATACAACACCTTAAACTGAAATAAATAGCTTTAAGTGAGCATTTTCAGATGTTTTTAAGTTCTAGTAGAACATTTTAAAAACATAAAGCAATAAAGATATACAAACACAACCATGAGAAACAAGAGTTGACAGAATTCAGAAGAAACTAAAAAGACAAAATTTTCTGACAATGAAAATAAAATTGAAAGATGTCAAAGGGAGAATAGATCCAACGAAGGTGTAATAAGAGAAATTGAAAAGTGAAATGAAAACAACTGAGTAAAAAATAACATAATCATGTCAGAAATACATAGAATCAAGTCAGGCATCATGGCTCACACCTGTCAGGTGAAACCCAGTCTCTACAAAAACAAAAATTAGCCAGATGTGTTGACACACATCTGCAATCCCAGCCACTCAGGTGGCTGAGATGAGAGGAGCACCTGAAATTGGGGAGATTGAGGCTCCAGTGAGCCGTCTTCATACCACTGCACGTAGCAGAGTGAAACCCTGTCACAAGAAGAAAAAAAGAAAAGAAAAGAAAGAGAAGGAAAGAAAGAAATAGAATCAGTCTGAAAAAAATTGGATATAAAAGACAGGCAAAGAAGATTCAACAGATATAATGTATATCCTAGAAAAAAAGAAAATGAAAACAATGGAACTGAATAAATATTTAAAACCACAATAAATAAAATTCTGTAAAGAAAAGAATATGAGTCTATATATTGAAGAAGCCAGCCACGTACCTAAAAATTGTACTTGCCAAGATACTAAATAATGAAATTGTTAGACTTAAAAGAGAAAAGTGAATATGTAGCAATATGCAAAAGACCAAGTGACTTCTAAAGGAAAGATACGAAGGTTATTGGAAGATATTGCAACAGAAATACACAAAGCGAGACATCAGTAGTGCGATATTTTCAAGAAAGGAGAAAAGAAAATGTGAGTGAAGAACTTTCTATCTGACCAAGCCATTCTTGAAATGCCACGGCTGTTTTATATGTGCACAGTCTCAGGAAATATGGTATTCACAAGCTATACTTAAGGAAGCTACTAGAGGACAAGCCTTATACAATCAAAAGATCGCCAGGTAAGCTATAGCAAAGATAAATAATAACATTTAAATAATAATAAATACTTTATTATTAATTAATGAAAATTAATAATAATTGAATATGCTTAAGTATAAGTCTAAGGCTAATAGAAAGGTGGGGAATAAAGAAGAAAGAATAGCCGGGCGCGGTGGCTCACCTCTGTAATCCCAGCACTTTGGGAGGCCGAGGCAGGTGGATCACTTGAGGTCAGGAGTTTGAAACCAGCCTGTCCATCATGGTGAAACCCCATCTCTAGTAAAAATACAAAATTAGCCGGGCATGGTGGTGCATGCCTGTAATCCCAGCTACTCGGGAGGCTGAGGCAGGAGAATTGCTTGAACCTGGGAAGTGGAGGTTGCATCTGTTTTTTCCTGACGTTTTAATGAATGCCATTCTAACTGCCATTAGATGATATCTCATTGTGGTTTTGCTTTGCATTTCTCTAATGACCAGTGATGATGAACAGTTTTTCATATGTCTGTTGGCTTCATATGTGTCTTCTTTTGAGAAGTGTCTGTTCATATCATAAAAATGATAACAATGATCTGAGCCTTCAGCAAGTCATGATCTTTTTGATGGTAGGGGGTCTTGCTGCTGACTGACTGAGATGGTGGTTGCTGAAGGTTGAGGTAGCTGTGGCATCTTGTTAAAATAAGAGAACAGTGAGGTTTGCTACATTGTTTGACTCTTCCTTTCACAAAAGACTTCTCTACAGCATGTGATATTGTTTGATAACATTTTATCCACACTAGAACTTTTTTCAAAATTGAAGTCAATCCTCTCAAACTCTGTCACTGCTTTATCAACTACACTTATGTAGTATTTCCAATCATTTGTTATCTCAACAATGCTTACATCATCTTCACCAGGAGTAGATTCCATCACAAGAAACCACTTTCTTTGCTCATCCATAAAAAACAACTCCTCATCCATTCAAGTTTTGTCATGAGATTACAGCAATTCAATATCTTGAAGCTCCCCTTGTAATTCTAGTTCTCTTCCTATTTCCACCACATCTGTAGTTGCTTCCTCCCCTGGAAATTCTCCTCAAAGTCATCCATGAGAGTTGAAATAAACTTATTCCAGACTTCTGTTATGTTGATATGTTAACATCCCATGAATCACAAATGTTTTTAATGCATCTAGAATGGTGAATAATTTCCAGAAGTATTCAACCTACTTTGCCCAGATCCATTAGAGGAATTGCTCTCTGTCGTAGCTATAGCCTTATGAAATGCATTTCTTACAAAATAAGACTTAAAATTTGAAATAATTTTAAATTATTTCAGACATCAAAATAACGTTAATCTTCTTATAGATCTTCATCGGAGCTCTTGTTAATAACTAAATGCATCATCAATGAGCAGTATTATTTTGAAAGAAATCTTTTTTTCTGAGTAGTAGATCTCAACAGCGGGCTTAAAATATTTAGTAAGCCATACTGTAAACTGATGTGCTGTCATTAAGACTTTGTTGTTTCGGTTATAGAGCACAGGCAGAGTAGATTTGGCATAATTTTTAATGGTCCTACCATTCTGATTTTTCAGAATGGTAAATGAGTCTGGGTTTCAACTTAAAGTCACCAGCTGCACTAACCTTAACAAGAGAATTAGCCTGTGTTTTGATGCTTTTAAGCCAGACATTAAAATTCCTAGATGGCATATTCTTCCATATAAGACTATTTTGTCTTCCTTGAAAATCTGTTGTTTACTGTCACCACCTTCATGAATGATCTTAGGTAGCTCTTCTGGGGAACTTACTGTAACTTACTGAATCAGGACTTGCTGCTTCACCATGCACATTCATCTCATGGAGATGGCTTCTTTCCTTCAACCACATGAACCAACTTCTGCTAGCTTCCAACTTTTCTTCTGCAGCTTCCTCACCTCTCTCAGCCTTTATAGAAATGAAGAGAATTGGAGCCTTGCTCTGAATTGGGCTTTGGGTTAGGAAAATGTTATGGCTGGCATAATCTTTTACCCAGACCACTCAGACTTTCTCCATTCAGCAATAAGGTTTGCTTTCTTATCATTTGTGTGTTCACTGAAGTAGCACTTCTAATTTCCCTCAGAAACTTTTCTTTTGCATTTACAACTTGGCTATTTGGTGTAACAGGCCTAGCTTTTGGCCTATGTTTTGCTTTAGAACATGGCTTTCTTACTAAGCTTAACATTTCTAAGTTTTGTTTTAAAATGAGAGAAAGTTACTTCTTCATTTCGCTTGAACACTTAAAGGCCATTGTAGGTTGTTAATTGGTCCATTTTTAAATATTGTGTATCAAGGAATAGGGAAGCCAGAGAAAAGGGAGAAACAGGAAACAGCCAGTTGGTGGAGCAGTCAGAACACGCAACGTTTATCAATTAAGTTTTGTATTTTCCATGGGGAAAGTGCCCCAAAATAATTACAATAGTAACATCAAAGATCACTCACCACAGATCATCATAACAGATATAATGATGATGAAAAAGTTTTATTCCACAATTCTCACAATATTCCTGTGACACAGAAACATGAAGTAAGGACATGCTGTTAGAAAAATGGTGCCCATAGACTGACTAGAACCTGGGTTGCCACAGATCTTCAATTTGTAACAAACACAATAAAATCTGTGAAGTACAATAAATGAAAGTATGTCCATATGTAAAATCTCCATAAGAAAAATTTCAAAATATGTATAAAATACAAAAGTGGACATGAATAAATGGAAGGACATATTTTGTTCTTGGGTAACATAAAGCAAAATTATAAATATGTCAATTATCCCCAAAATAATATGTAAATTTAAAATGATCCCAATACAAATATTAACAATTTTCTTTCTGAAGCTAGATAAGTTGATTCTAAAGTTCACATGGAAAATTAAAAATGCAAGAAATGCTTGAAACTGCTGAAAAAAAAGAGAACAATTGGAGAGACTATCCTTGTAAGATAATAGGGAAAATTTAAACAGCATCAGACTGGTATAGAGCCTGTTCAAGATCCAGAAACTGATCCAAAAGCATATGAAAACAAAGATAATGGTAAAGGTAGCATTTCAAATTGCCAAGAAAAAAGGTTTAAGTAAATGGTTTGAAACAAATGAATGGTCATTTGGAAAAAGGTAAGATTGAATCTATACTTTATATCATACACAAGAATAAACTCCAAATGCATCACATATCCAAATATAAAAGAAAAAATTTTCAATAGAAATGTCAGAAAAATGATGAATTCCTTTAACACATGGATGTGGGAAAAGTTGATCTAACTATGACCCAAAATCCAGGTGAAGTTTTAAAGAAATAATTAACATATTTTAATACAGTTTTGAAGAAAACTTTTGCATTATAAAAACAAAAAGGAAACCATAATAAACTAAATCAAAGAACAAATGACAAAGTGGGAGGCACTATTTGCAAAAGATAATGATCTAATATTCCTACAGGAAATTCTTAAAAATCAAATAAAAACCAAACACTAATTTTTTTAACTAAGCAAATTACATGAACAGAGAATTTATCTGAACAGATGTCCAAATGGCCCTTAAAACTAAAAACCTGCTCAACTTCCTTCACTGAGAAAACACTAGTTAAAACAACACTGAGCTGTCATTTTTCTCAAATCACTGGATGGACAAAATATTCAAAAGTCTAACACTACTGGCAAAGCTGTGAAGAAACAGTTACCCTCACAAATTGACAGTAGGAAGAGAAAATAGTAAAATCCTTATAAGGAGTACATGGCAATATCCACAAGTACTATGTGCACATTTACTCTTTAACCCAGCAATCCCATTTCTAGGAATTTATTCTGAAGTTATATCTTGACAAACATAAAACAACATGTACAAAATTAAGTCAATGTCTATTCAAAAGAGAGAGGTTGAATAAACGATGAGGCATCCACACAATGGAGTTTGATGAAGCTATTTAAAAAGAACAAACAAGACCTTTATGAATTAATGTGGACTGTTTTTTTCAGGATGTATTATGTGAAAAAAACAAGATACCAAGGAACAAAGAATGCAGTATGTCGTCTCTTATGTAAAAAAGGAGACATTCTAAATAAAAATAGGAAAAGAAGTGAGATTTTGCAGTTTTGACTTTTGAATTAGGTAAATATTTGCACCTTAAAATTAAATGTAACATAATTAAAAAAAAAACAAACTTTAAACTATCTGTAAGGAGAACTTGACTAATTATGAATTTCATAATATAACCATATGGGAAAAAATATTATTTCAACTAGTATATATTTTAGGAACTGAAAAAAACTGCACAGAAATGTTGAACTTTATTTAGTAAACTTCATTAATGGGTGGTAGTTTGGTTTGTTTTATATTGTAGAATGGAGTTTACGGGTCAATACACAGATATGGTTGGGAACTGATGTTCTCAATGTGACAAAATATAAGACACATATATCTTCTTTATTTACCATATATACATATGGTAAAGAAGATCCCTGCAATGTTAGCTTTAAATAGGAAGAATCAATATGAAATCATGACTTATAAAATTGTAGTTTCTAGCTATCTCCTCTAACAGCCTAGAAGGGATCATGTTGCAGCAGCAATGAGCACAGCTGAAGCCAGATCTTGGTTTGTGTGGTAGGCAGAATCTTACCCTTCTTCCAAAAACAGTTCACATCCTAATTCCCAGAACCTGTGACTATGGTATGCTCTAAGGCTCTTAACTAAGTTGTGGATGAAATTAAGTTTGCTAACTTTGGATTATACTGTTGGACTCAAAATAATTACAAGTTCCCTTGAAAGATGATGGGGGAGGCAGAAGAGTCCATTGCATCAGAGTGGTGTGAGGTAAGAAAGTCTTGACCAGCCTTTACTGGTGCTTTGAAAATAGAAGGTGTCAATAAAGTCAAAGAGTATGGGAAGCCTCTAGTATGTAGAAAAGGAAAGGAATGGATTCTCCTTTAGAGTCTTCAGGAAAGAATGCAGCTCTTCTGATATCCTGGTATTAGTCTAGCAGGATCTATTTCAGACTGCTGACCTCCACAATAATAAGACTTAAAATATGTTTTGTCTTAAGTCACTAAATTTGTGGTAATTTGTTACAGCCGCAGTAGGAAGTTTATACAGTTTCCAGATACCCTTCTCTACCAAAATGAGCCATAGCTAGCTGAAGAAATGACTGATTGCCAGGGCTGGGGAAGGGACAGTTGCAGGTAAGGCAGAAGATTTCACTGTAGCACAAAGCAAGAAGTCCTGAAAGAATGATGAGGACCTTCAAATGGACACAGGTTTGAAGAGGTTCCCACTGGCTAAATATGGGACAATTGGAGCATCTAAAAGAAGAGTGATAGAAATGGTTTATAATATGATGAATAAAAAGAGTATTGATGAATTCATAGAGGCACTAAAAGAAAATTAATACAGAAGATCATCAGCTAATAAATATAGAAATGATGATGGAATTAGAAAATTACACTTGACAATCCCCATGCTAGTAGTAGATTGAGGTTAAGAGTCATTAATGGCTGCTAAAGCAATTTGATGAAAGCTTCAGAGAAGTGAATATTCATATGGTCTCAGATTATCATCTCACAGATTCTGCAGACTGCTTATTAATCATAGAGGGGAATCGTTCTGACACAATGAGAACACATGACATCCGTTTTCTTGCCAAAATTTTTAGCCTGATTCTTACAAGGAAATAATTCAACAAGTCCAGATTTAGGGGCATTTTACAAGACATACAGCCTGTACTCTTCAAAACTGTTTATACCATTAGTGAGAAAAATATCAGGAAGACTGATCTGGATTGATGCAGACTGAAGAGATAGAGCAACTAAATGGAATTGCATCATCCTCAATTGGATCCTGGACTTTGAAACCCACTTAACACACTCTAATGAACAGTTTTGAGAACATTGAGAATTACTGAATATTAGCTAATGTTAATTCATAATATTAAATTTCTTTGTTGCGATAATATTGTGCTTATACAGAATGCCCTGCTTCTTAGAAATATCTTGCTGAAGTAAAAGAAAAGTATATGGATATTCATTGTACCACTCTTTCTATAGTTTTAAAATTCTTCAAAATCAAAAATTGGAGGAGAAAAGAAATAAATATCCTAGAATTCTTCACCTAGTATAAATATTCTTTAAGAATGACTGCAAATAGACGGAGTCTTGCTCTGTCACCAGGCTGGAGTGCAGCGGCGCAATCTTGGCTCGCTGCAACCTCCGCCTTCTAGGTTCAAGCTATTCTTCCACCTCCGCCTCCAGAGTAGCTGGGACCACAGGCGCGTGCCACCACGCCCGGCTAATTTTTTTGTATTTTTAGTAGAGACAGGGTTTCACCATGTTGGCCAGGATGGTCTCGATCTCTTGACCTCGTGATCCGCCCGCCTCGGCCTCCCAAAGTGCTGGGATTACAGGCATGAGCCACCGCGCCCGGCCAAATGACTGCAAAATTTTAACCTTTTTAGATATAAAAAGTAATAAGAAATTTTAATTGGCAAATTTATATCAAAGGAATATTAAAATTGTGCTCAGAAGAAAAATAAGTCCAGATGGAAAGTTAGATGTGAGAAAATAATGAAGAAAAATGAAAATAAGAACTATGTGGGAATACCTAAATGGATATTCACAGTATAAAACAATAACAATGTCTTATTTGGTTTAAAACACCTACAGAATTAAAATACTCAAAAGTCAAGAATTGCAAGAAGCTGGTGAATGCAGCTCAAGTTAGTTCTGAAGTCGTTGCATTGTCCAGAGTAACTCTGATAAGAATGCACACTGCCATCTCTAAGGAAACCAGGAAAAGAGTAAAGCATGTAAAACCCCTAGGCTAATAGAAGAAAAATAGAATAATAAAAAATATCCAATACAGCAAAAAAGGAGGAAAAATGGAACACTGAGGAACAAAGCAAACAGAAAGCATTTAGTAAGATGGTAATTTAAACTCGAACATATCAGTAATTGCAATAAGTGTAAATAAACTAAATGTTCCAATTTAGATGAGGATTATCAGATTGGATTTAAGAAAATCTAAAACAGCCATCTGCTGTTTACCAGAAACATATCTAAAACATTAAGGATAAAGAAAGATTGAAAATAAAAAGATGATCTGGAAACCAACAGCTGATATTGCTATATTAACAATATTGACTATGGTTGGGGAAATAAAGCAAGTCACAATTCCAAAAGACTTTAAAAAAACAAAAGGAGCATGCTTTCTGACCGCAATGCATTAAGCAAAAAATCAATAAGGAAAGTCTCCATATGTTTGGAAATGAAGCACTACACTTTTAAACAACCAATATTCCAAGAAGAAATGGACTGTTAACATGATGACACATCATCCTGGACTGCGTAAACATTTTGATTTGCATGGCAGTGAAAATTAAAACATATTAAAACTTGTAGAATGCAGCTGTGCTTAGAGGAATATTTATAGCCCTAAAATGGATATCTTAGAGAAAAAGTAAAAGCTGAAAATCAACAAACTAAAGATTGGTTAGAAAGAAAAAAAAAAAACTAAAATAAAGTAGAATGAAGTAAATAATACACATGAGTAAAAATTAATAAAAATAAAAACAAATATACAATAGAGATGATCAATGAAGCACTGGAGTTGTGAATAAAATATATAACTCTCTACAAGAGTTTCCAAGAAAAAGAGAAGCAAAAAACCAATGTCAAGAATAAAGGAAAATGGACATCTTCACAAATTCTACAAAAAACAGGGAGGGGGCAATACACACCCAGGCCTGTCAAGGGGTGGGGGGCTAGGGGAAGGATAGCATTAGGAGAAATACCTAATGTAGATGATGGGTTGATGGGTGCAGCAAACCACCATGGCACATGTATACCTATGTAACAAACCTGCAGGTTCTGCACATGTATCCCAGAACTAAAAGTGTAAAAAAAAAAAAAAAAAAAAAGATAGCACATGTATATCAAAATACCATATCATATGCCTTAAATATATATAATTTTTGTTTGCCAGTTATAGCTCACTAAAGCTAGGGGTGGGAGGGATAATAGTAAGAACATATTGCAGAAAACCTTTTTGCCAATAAATTTAAAATTTTAGTTGAAATACATAAATTCCCAGAAAAATACAGCCTATGAAAACTGACACAAGAATCCATATTAGTTGAGTTTTACTAAAACTAGTAAAGATAATAAGTTCACAATTAGAAATTTAAAATTTCCTTATAAAGAAAATTTCTGGCCCAGACAACATTGCTAGTGAATACGAAAAAATATGTGTAGGTAAGTTTCTGGAAGAAACATTGCTAGGTCATAGCACATGTTGTTAGCTACTGATCTCCAAAATGTTGTCTCCATGTACATCCTACCAACAGTGTATGAGACTGTTTCCCGACACTCTCCTCAGTACTCTGTATTATTAAATGTTTTGATCTTTGCCAATTGAATACGTAAAAATTGGCCTCCAATTTAAATGTATGCTTCTTTCGTTAAAAATAAGTGTGCATCTTTTCATATATTTATACCCGTTGCTATTTCTTTTTCTATGAACTCTTCATTTATAGCATTTGCCTACTTGAATATTTGGAATAAATAATGCATTTCCTTGGTTGAGAAGTCAAAAGTTATGAAATAAAACACAATAACATTTTTCTCGCATCCCATCTTCCCCCTACCCAGTACTCCTTTTTTATAAGCAACCAATTCCATTATTTTCATATGTGCCCTTCCAAAGAAGCTCTATGCGTAAGCATGCAAATATATGCTTATGTACATGCATGTGTGTGTTTCCCTCTTTTTTTCGCCCCAAATGGTAGGGAGAAGATGGGGCAGGAGGGAAATATTATTGTATTATTTTTCCCTGTACACATTTTCCCATACTTAAGCCAAAAATTTTCAAAGATTTTTGAGGCCTTCTCCAATCCCAGCTGCCCAAGTGGGGGCACGGGATAGGTACAATAATTTCTACCATCTAGATACAGAATGGGAGGCTTCACTGTGGATGGCAGGAAGAAACCAGGAGAAAGAGGTCTGTTTCTAAGAAGTGTTTCTCATAAGGCTCTGCCCTGAAGCTATTTCTTCCCACCAGAGACCACAGGACCGGATAAACAGCCCCTCCCAAAGTACTGAGAAAAGCAAACAGTGAATGTACAGCAGTGACCCGAGCACATCGAGAGGGGCACAGCACAAATGTGGGCGTCCCAGACAGCAGCGGGACGAAGGATGACCTGTCAGGGGCCACACAGGTGCGAATGCAGCTAGCAATTAGCACTGCCAGCCTGGCAGCAAACCAAAAGCAGAATTCAGACCCAGGAAAGCAGCTGCCAATCCTCTGCTTGGGTGCACAGTGATGCAGTGCCAAACTTGCAGAGGACAGACAAGCTTGAAACGTATTGTGGGAGTGGGACACGACTTGCAATGGGAAGATGCAGAATAGCTGAGATTCTAGAAGAAACAGTGAGTCAAGCACTCAGGGTGGGGCTTAGTCCCATACCAGGATCTCATCTGAGACATGGCCTCTGGGCACCATGATTAACCAGTAGGAATTAGTGTTTAAACAAGATCTTACCTGTATTCTGCATATTGTAATTAGCTATGTGCATATTTAAATTAATTAGGAGACAGTTTTGTATGTATCTTGCCCATAGGATTGTTTGCTTCTGCTCAACTTAAATCATTTTCTTGTTTTTCTGTTTTCCTAATTAAACAACTTCATCAGTTGTTAGGGAACTGAAATCCCTTAATGAATTACCAAAACTGAGCATGAGTTGTGATTATGAATACTTCCATGGAGTATCTTGACATTAGTTTATTCTTCCAATCTTCTACTTTGATCAGTATTAAGCACCTACTGTGTTCCAGACACATCTTAGGAGCAGCAGACATGACAAATGGAGTAAGTACAGTTCATACACTCAAGGAATCCAGTCTGTCATGGGAAAGAGAGACGTGATTAAAATGGATCATTAAAATCCAGTATAAAATGTTCTGCAATAAAAAATATTAACTGAGTGCCTTAAGAGTGCAGAAGATGGAGCCACCAATTCTGCCTTAAGTTGCCAGGAAAAGATTCCCAGAGGAAATGACACTTGAGCTAGGTCTTAAAAGGGATTTACAGGAGTCTTCTAGGCAGAGAAGTGGAAGAAGGCATTCTTGCCTGGGAGAACAGAGTGTGTATAAAAGCACAGTCATATCTGGGCATAGCATCTCCAGGGAGGACTTAGGAGTTCATTGCAGCTGAGACAAAGGTGTATGGTGAAAGGAGAAGGTGAGGCAAAAGAGGTAGGTAAGGCTCAAATTGCTAAAGCATTTGGGAAACCAACAAAACCCAGCCCTGACAGGCTTGACTGACAGGAACTATGGCCACGTGTCCACCTAGGAAGGAAATGCAATCAACCAAGGAGAATGCTGAGGGTGGCCAGTGATGCAGGCACAGGGAGCATGCAATCTAACGAGGACCTTATTGTAATGGGATTTTGCAGGTCAAATTTTGCACATCAGTTATGAGAAGGAATTAACTCTCCCAACCTTACCCTTATAGCACTGATTCTCAACCAACGGGGGTCGGGACAAAACTGTCCCAGCTGATGGGTACTGCAGGCATCTAGTAAGTAGAGGCCGCTAAACATCCGACCATGCGCCGGACAGCCAGCCCCCACAACAGAGAATTACCCAGCCCAAATGCCAGTAGTACTGAGGTTAGGAAACTTGCCCTACACATAATAGAAATATCTTACCCACATACAGATCGCACATTGGAGACACTACTCAATAATAGTTACATCCCTTTTAAAATCCAAGAAATGTAGAGTAACTGTTGATATCAGTGTGTTTCCTGTTCTGTCTTTCCATCTTTTGCTGCATGCTCTCACTTTTAGCTTCCTGAACTAGCTTCCTGTTACCAGCTTCTTCTGTAACACGGTGTCCTCTCTCAAGTTCCTGGCCTCACACCCCTTTACTCCCATAACAATACCTGGCATCCATATGAATATTGTGCATCACAGTATCCGGCATGCTCTCACTTGTGCTTTGTAATTTTAGCCACACATCAGTGCTGTGAAGTAAGTAAAACCGGCATCGTAAGCACAGTTTGCAGATGAGGATCTTCGGATCACATGACCAGCAAGTGCTCAGGTCAGGTCTCCAATTTAATTGGACTCCAGAATCAAAGCCTCCCCACCCCCACATTACAGCAGGTTGCCTTCACACTTTTTAACTGGAGGCTAAAATCTCCCTTAAATGTCTGAACAATGTTTAAGCAATTTCAGTGTTTAATGTATCTATGTATTTGATGATTCTTCACTTACACAGCTGGCCTTACCAGGTCTATTAGCTGTGTGCTGTGTCTTTTGAAAGACTATTATAGATGAGAATGGCCCTTAGCTTTGATGGCCTCCTTTCATCTGATGACTCTAATGCTTTCTGCAGTAACCACAGTCATGCATAAGATACCTAAAGAGCATCTGCCTAGCCTCAGGATCTGCATGCTCAAGATGGAGTTCTTGGTTGTCATGTTTGACTCCCCCTGGTACTGGCAGAGAGTCGAGGGCCATATACCTTAGTCAGTTGGGCCAATCAGAGTGAGAATTTGACACTGAGACTGCAGATGGGATTTAGCCTCTCCCCAGGTGGCTGAAACTGTGACATATAAACTTGGGAGCTATTGGTTTTTATGACTTTCTAGCATGTGAACAAAAATATCCAAATCAAAAGTACAAAACTAGTGTGCAGAAACAGGATAATGAAGCAGATGATTGAAAGTAAAAAGAAATGGTTATCTATATACAAAAGAACAAAGTTGGACCCCTTTTTAATACTACACACAAAAATTAACTCAAAGTGCATCATAGATCTAAATGTAATTGCCAAACTGATAAAATTCTTAGAAGAAAACATAGGAGTAAATTTCTGTAACCGTGGAGTGGACAACACTTTATTAGACATGACACCAAAAGCACAAGCAACATAAGAAAAATTATAAACTGGACTTCATCAAAATTAAAGACTTGTGCTTTAAAGGACATTAAAAAGTTAAATGACAACCCACAGAATGAAACAAAATATTTCTAAATCGTATATCTGATCAAAAGAATGGCATTCAGAATCTACCAAGAACTCTTGTAACTTAATAATAAAAGAACAACTCAGTTGAAAAGTAGGTTAAAAAAATCTGGATAGATCCAAAGAAGATATTAAAATGGCCCATAAAGTCAGAAAAAGATACTTAACATCATTAGTCACTGTGGATTAATCAGAACCACAGTGAGATACTACTTCCCACCCTCTAGGAAGCCTATGTTCTAAACAGCAAAAGCTAACAAGCATCAGTGAGGATGTGGAGAAACTGGAACTCTTGTACATTACTGGTGGGAATGTAAAGTTATTCAGCCACTGTGGAAAACAGTTCTGCAATTTCTCAAAATGTTCAATGCAAAGCCACCATATGATCCCACAATCCCACTCCTACTTATATATCAAAGGAAACAAAAGCGTATGTGAACACAGAAACTTGTACACAAATGTCTACAGCAGCATTATCCGTAAGAACCAACAAGTAAAACCAACCCAAATGTCCATCAACGGTTGAATGTAGATAAACGTGGTGTATCCATACAATGAAATATTTAGCAATATAAGTGAACAAAGTACTGATAGACGCTACAACATAGATGAACCTTGAAAAATTACAGTAAATAAAAAAAGCCAGACACAGTAGCCCACAGATTATATGACTCCACTTGCATGAAATGTTCATGATAGACAAATCAATAGAGACAGAAAGCAGATAGTGGTTACCATGAGCTAGTGGGGTTTGGAGGGATGTGAGAAGTGAGCCATTGGGCACATGGGGCTTCTTTGAGGGATGATGACATGTTCTCAAATTGGTTGTGGTGATGATTGCACAACTCTGTGAATATACCAAATACTATTGAATTGTAGACTTTAAATGAATAAATTTCATGACACATGGATGGGGTACCTCAATAAATCCGTTAAAAAACAAAGAGTAGTCTACTAATGGTATTTACAGGTTTCAGTCCATTTGCAGATTTCATTCACAAGTTTTCTGAGGCCCAGCTGTACGCAGCCCTTAGGATTTGTGGGATATTACCATATGCTAATAATAATTAAGTTCCCTTTTTTGCACAAGCTTGTTCAAGTGGATCTACATTATTTGCTACTAAAAGTATGTGCTAGAATTGGATCACATGCTGATTGTGGATGTTTTTCACTTCACGAGAGCACACTTTGGTTTGTGCTTGAATTGATACTAACTCAGCCTTTAGCTCCAGCTTTTGGTTTTCCTGCTTGACTCAGAGAGATGTTATGAAGTGCCAGTGGGATACTGAATATGAAAACTTTTTGAAAACTTAGAGAAATATACAAATGCATGATACCATCTAGTTCCCCAGCCTCTCAATTTTGATAATTGTTTGTTTCCATAAGCGCATGTATTTGTTTCCATAGTTGCAGTATAGTGTCATTTTATAGGCCAGATACATGTTCTTTTGTAAGTAAGTTGATATTCAGTTTGTTAACACTGTCTCCTAAGAACTAACATGTAAGGTTAGAGTTTACTAGCCTTAGAAGAACTGACAAAACTTCACATCTGAACATACAAGTTCAGGGATCTTAGAGAAGAGGCAAGGATACAATGGGCTCTACATGGCCATACCAGTGTCTGAGAGATCTCACTCTGGCAAAACCATCAGAGAGAATTAGCAACCTGTCTTTCCCAGTGCTATCACAGTGTTCTGATGCGCTAACCCGGGCCTATTGCTTTCTTGCTTGAAGGTCTTTAGGCCTTTTTTTGTTTCCAAGGATAAGGGTAGCATGGTACTTCACGGTCTGACATATCAAGGTGTTTTCCCAACTGTCCCAGCAATCAAGCCTCTCATCCCACTGTAGGTTCTCTTGTATTCTGCACATCATTGTGCTGACTAAATGACCATTTCCCAACTGCACCACATGTATTCACACCGCCACATTTCCATATATAATGCCCACCACCATGAACCACGCACAGGAATGAAGCTGCTCATTCATGAAGCCACTCCAGGGTTATTTCTCTTATGAACCTTCCCTAATTTCCTCTCTGGCCTTAGGCATCCTTTCTTCTAAGCTCTCATCATGTCTTGGAGAAGTCTTCACTTGCACATATATTGTATTGCCATTGATTGCGAAGATACCAAACCTTCACTTTGCTGAGATTCTTCTACCAAGTATCCTTTACCAGGGGCCTGGACAAGGCTGGCAGGGATTCTAATCAAGTGGACGAATGCCGAGGTATGCAGGATATGGGTGTTGAGCTGGAGCTTGGTCACAGGGATAGTTCCAAGGCTAGCAGGCATCTGTATGAGAAATCAGTGTCTGCTATGAACAGCTGGTGCCTATGCAGCACTTGCTGTTAAGTATCTTAAATATCAACGCTGGTGTTGGTTACCAAAGCAGCTTGGAGTAGGAAAAGCTGTGATCTTGGGCTTAGCGAAGTGTCAAAAGAGAAGCCAAAGATTGAGAAATAAAATTTAAAATGAGGTCAGGAGTCCAGCAGATACAAGAATAGAGCACAAAACCAAATAAGGAGAAGCACTGAAGTAAAACACGTCTTACTCCGTTATTACTTATTACGGAATTCCTGAAAGTGGGTTGTTTGTAAAATAAAGAAATTTATTTCTTAAGTTTTAGAGGCCGAGAAGTCCAAGGTGAAGGAGCTGCATCTTGTGAGGACCTTCTTACTAATGGCGACTCTCTGCAGAGTCCAGAGGCAGTGCAGGACATCACATGGTGGTGAGGGGGCTGAGCATGTTAGCTCAGGTCTCTCTTCTACTTATAAAGTAGTCAGTCCCACTGCAGTGATAACCCATTAATTCTTTAATTCTTTAACCTATTAATCTAATTATCTATGAATGGATTAATCCTTCTGACCCAACCACCTCTTATTGGGCCCCTCTCTTAATACTGCCACATTAGAGATTACGTTTCAGCATGAGTTTTAGAGGAAACAAATATTCAAACCAATAGCAACAAAATCGAAGTGGAGAGGAAGTGACGGGAAAAGAACATGGTCTTTGGATTCCCAATACCAGCCTCAAAGATTCTCCCTACTTTCTTTGAGATCTGGTTGTATGAGTCAATCTCTCTGATTCCCAGTTTTCAAATTGGTAGAGCAAGTTTTAAAACCTCCTTTTCGGAATTGAAAAAAAAAAAAACTAGGAGAATAAACATTTTCTTCTCTGTAATAAGCTAATAAAGTCATATAAAGACAGAGGGTTTTTCTCTCTAGTGCACCATGTGGTCCTAGAACATTTCAAAGAGCACACTAGGCTCTCAACAACAAAAACTAGCTATTAATCACCCTGAGAAGCATATTGATAGAAGTACCTGCAAACACAGAGATATCACTCCGTGTTTATCAGTGCTGAACACTCTGTGTTAACTTATCATTAATTTGCTTAAGTTGTTTTTCCCCTACTAGGTTGTGGGTTATTTGAGGACAGGGACTTCATCCCAGTTGCCTAGCATGAAAGATCCTTTCCCATAGGCAATGCTCCTTAAGGAAATGGTAAATGATTTAAGGAAATTCACTGAATGGACCTTGTATGAGACTGAGGAGAGATAGCACGAATAAAGTTTCGAGGCAGAACAACCCAAGTAGACACAAAAGTTAGGATTACATTTTCTTTGCTTTTTGAGATGGAGTCTCACTCTGTCACCTAGGTTGGAATGCAGTGGCACCACTTGGCTCACAGCAACCTCCACCTCCAGGGTTCAAGTGATTCTCCTGCCTCACTTGTAGCTGGGAATACAGGTGTGCACCACTACACTCAGCTAATTTTTGTATTTTTATTAGAGACAGGGTTTCACCATGTTGTCCAGGCTCGTCTTGAACTGTCCTCAAGTGATGTGCCCCCCTCAGCTTCCCAAAGTGCTGGGATGACAGGTGTGAGCCATCATGTCGGGCCACAATTACATTTTCCATGCCCAGGATACCATGGAAGGAATGGGAAGTATCTATGCTCTGCCTCTATCTGAATCGTAAAGGATGAGTAAGTGTTAGCAAGATATGTAAAGGAATCATGGCAGACGTTCACACAGAAATGTGAACAAACACAAGCAGATACAGCATGTGGTGACTTTGAAGGAGTGAGGGGAACAGAGCGTGTGCTCAGGAGTGAGGACTTCAGACTTTATTCCAGGGAAGGGAAAACTATAAATGGGGTTATAGTAGAGAAGTAGAGTGACATAGTTTTGCCATGAAAGAAAGATCGACACGGAATATGAATCAATGAAGGTAAGATAGAGGGGAAACCAGTTAGGAGATTATGCGATACTCTTCCTGAGAGGTGATAAGATCCTGAACAAAGCCAGAATAGGGAGAATAAGGATAGGGCTGGTTGGAAAGTTCTCTGAGATGATTCCCTAAGGCAGGGCTGTGTTTATAAGCACAAACATTTGCCAATGACAGTGAAGTAATATATCAAGAGGAAACACTGTCTTAATTAAAACTATCCCTTTTGAGTCATTGCTATTAGGCTCATTTTAACTGAGATGTAATTTCATGCAGTAAAAGACACGCTTCTTAGTGAACAATTCTATCAATTTCAACAAACATAGCCAAATGTGGCACACTCCTGTAGTTCCAGCTACTTGGAGGCTATAGCCCAACCACCTTAAAAATTATCTCAAAGTGTTCTATATTCAATTCCTCTCCTCTTACCCAACTGTGTTTGGTCTCTAGAGTTTTGTTCCTTCCAGAATGTCGTATAAATGGAATCATACAGTATGTAACCTTTAAATCCGCCCTCTTTCACTTCTTTTTTAAATTTATTTTTATTATTTTTTAAGTTCTGGGGTACATGTGCAGAATGTGACGGTTTGTTACATAGGTATACCTGTGCCACAGTATTTTGCTGCATCCATCACCCCGTCAACTACATTAGGTATTTCTCCTAATGCTGTCCCTCCCCTATACCCCCATCCCCTGCTATCCCTACCCTAGACCCTCACCCCCCGACAGGCCCTGGTGTGTGATGTTCCCCTCCCAGCGTCCATGTTCCTCTTTCACTTCTAATGTATTTGATATGCATCCATATTGTTGCATATGTAAACAGTTTGATGCGTTTTATTGTTGAGTAGTATTGCATTGTATGAACATACCATCATTTGCTTATCCTTTTACCTGCTTAAAGACATTTGGGTTACTTCCAGTTCCGGGCTATTATGAATAAAGCTGTTATAAATATGTGCATATAGGTTTTTCTGTGAATACAAATTTTCATTTCTCTGGGGTGAAGTGACAGTAAGTATATGTTTAGTATATGGTAAGTGTATGTTTAACTTTGTAAGAAACTGTCAAGCTATTTTCTAAAGTAGCTGTGGCATTTTGCATTTCCACTAACAATGAATGAGAGTTCCAGTTGCTCCTGATTCTCACCAGAACTCAGTATTGTCAGTGTTTTTTGTTTGTTTGTTGCTTTATTTGGAGTTGTTGTTATATATAGCCTTTCTAATATTGTACAGTAGTATCTCATTGTGGTTTTAATTTGCATTTCTGCAATGCTATGATGCTGAGCATCTTTTTATATGCTAATTTGCCATTCATATAATTGAGTGATATATGTGATATACTTGAGCGAAATGTCTATTTAAACCTTTGCTTATGATTTTAAAATTTGGTTGTTTCTTTGTTTTCTCATTATTGAGTTTTGAGTGTTCTTTATATATTCCAGACCCAAGACCTATGTCAGATATGTGCTTTGCAATATTTTCTCCCGGTGTATGACTTGTTTTTCATGCTCTTGACGGTCACTTTCAGAAAATGAAAGTGTTTAATCTTGATGGAGCTTAATTTGCCTTTCTTTTTTTCTTTTATGGTTTGTGTTGTTGGTATCATAACTGAGAAATCTCTGCCTAACCCAGGGTTACACTTTGTCCTGCATTTTGTGCTGAATGTTCTATAGTTTTAGATTCAATATTTACGTTCCATTTTGAGTTAATTTTTGTATATGATGCCTGCTGGCAGGTTTTTAACTACAGCCTAGAAAATGGTAGTTTGTATTCCCAGTCTCAGGAATTTTGCCCGCAAACTAAAGAAGGAAGTTCCTTCTCTCCAAACTTTCTGCAGACAGATCAAAAGTGGAAGAGATAACCTGTGGCTAGATCCCAGATAACCTGCAAAAATACTTAAAAGAATTCTAAAACAGTCGATGACTGGATTTCCTAAACACTACATTGTTTATCTAGAGTAAATAATCAGGGAGTCTAGCTTTATCATTATAGCTTGGTTTTTAGGATTCCTGTAAAAACGTCCTAGTGTAAGACTAAACTTAAGATGACTCTTCAGCTTCTGTTTTTTTAACCTCCAACTTCAGAGTTAGACTCTAGTGGCAAGTTTATTGTTTGAATGTCCCCTATGCTATTCCCCGATACATTTTTGGTAGTTAAATTAAAGGCCTGACATTCCCCACAAAAATGTACTGTGGTTTGCTCCTCTGACCCCAAGTTCTTAGCCCTGGTGATACATTAATGAAGAGGGCTGTGCGTCAGTTTTATTATCAACGTGGCTTCTATTCTGATAAATAATTCTTACTAGTTAAGCTAGATAGCAAAGCAGATAGCAGTGCTGGATTTCGCGTGCATGGTCAGCATAACAGCTGAGGTGTGTTTTGGTTGCTGCTGTGGTTGTTGTTTTTATAAGATATTACCAAGTGCTTCCAATGAGATGTGGTAACATTTGAACCTTGGGCTAAAGCGGTATGTTTTGTATTCGGACCAGCATTTACAGTGGACGACTCTAGAACATGTAGCTGAATTTATTGGACTGAGGATTGCAAAGACTTTTAATTGGCATTTCCATTAACAGAGTTAGACTATGGGGCAGGTCACAAGGTTCTTGTCTATAAGGGATAGAAAAGCACCACTGTGACCTCAAACCAGACTGGAAGTAGGAAGAAGTAAAGGATGCCTTATTTAATAGAGTTTTTCTCATGGAGAAAATTATATGTGAATGGAAGAATTTTTATGGGCCATTTAAAGGGTATATGGGGCTAGATCTACTAGGATAAAAAAAGAAGGTGGTCCAGGGACAACAGTTTATAAACTGCCTGCTAAGGAGGGAGAGGCAGACAGGTCATCTTGTTTCCTGAGAGGGGCTTGCCCAGGAGACCCTGGATCTTTCTCAGGACTTGTTTGTAGTCACTCTCAGCCTCTTCCCTAAATGGATGTTCAGTATCTCTTTTTAAGACATCATAGTAAGACCCCCCCACCCCCAGATTATTAGCCTACCTGGAGGTTCACATATCTCTGGCTTGGCTTTGACCTAGAAGTAGTGGATGACTTTGCTGACACTTTAATTCAGATAGTCACAGGACTCTGAGAGAGATTTAGTAAAGACAGAAAATATGGCATTCAAATTCAGTGTTCAAGCAAAGCTTGAGCAAAGCTTCAGCCTTTGAGCCACGGGTTATGAGAACTGTTGCATTTGGAATTAAAGAATGAGGTTGGGTTGTTGGTTGGTAGGTTGGCTGGTTGGTTAGCTGGTTGGTTGATTCAGGGACTGTGTTGTAGTTGGGGGAGAGGGAGAGGATCTATTTCCAGCCACCCAACAGTGATTGTCTTTAAAAGGTAGCCGTGGATGGATGCCTTTATGACAACTGTTGGCGTCTGCACCTTGGTCTAAGAAACTAATTGGAATGAAGGAGGGGGAGCTCCTTATATTCTCCTGACATATAAATTGTGATGGAAAAACTCTTCACCTTCCCGGGTTCTGAGGATGTAGGTAGGAAGTTGTCACTACCTTAGTTGACAGAGGGGAAACACTGCAGGCCTGTGCTTTAGAAAACATCTCCTGAGGCCCCTGCTGAATCTCTGCACACATCAAATGTCCCCCAAAAGCCCAGAGGGAGTGAAGAGCTAACCTGCTTTTCCTTGCCACCCCTACCCCAGTAGCCCTGAATTAAATGACTCTGTGAATTAATGGCCAAAAAGGGAAGTCAAGAGGGTTGGTGAATGGGGTCTGCACAGATCTGCCTGGGACAGATATTTATTGCAACAATTTTCAGTATTGACTTCAGGTTCATATTAGCTTCAAATCTCCATTCTACAGTATTTCCTTAGCATTGCGGCAGAAAATTTGAAATGTTTCCTTTTGTTCTTGCTTGGGTGAAAATCCTGAGAACGTACAGGAAATATACATGACAGTGTTTAAGGATGACTGTGACCCAAGCCATTTGGTAAGGGTATAATTGTTCTTAGAAACTGAAGCCAGCTTACATTTGTTGTCCGTATTTCTGAAAATTCTGTGAGGAAATGAAAACCATGTACTCGTATTGTATTTAAATGAATCATTCTCATAACAAGAATCTGAAAGTGCTGCCAACCACTGGGCATCTGAACCTCTGCGGGCTGCCAAGGAGCATAGTGACTGCAGCCCTTGGTGTGGACTTCAGCAAATAACACATCCCCTGGATGCCTCTTCAGCCCCAGTTGTAAAGTGGTGGCACCAACATTTGCTACTGTTGCCGACCACTGCCCCTACACGCACACCCAAAGCAGGCTCTGAAGATAGACAGCATGTTGTGAAGTCACTGGGGATGAAAGGTACTAAAACAACATAAAGGGACTTTTGCGAACTAACCTCCCACCCTGCAGATTCTACCAGATGAGAAAGGAGCAACCATTATTATTAAATAATACTGTTCTGGACAGGAGCCAGGGCACCCAAGACTCTTTCTCTCTAGCACCATTTAAATGCATGAGAATCAAAAGAAGGCAATTTCCCAGCTATAGTCAGCCCTTCATTACAAGCCAGCTCTGGGGGTAATTAACCTCGTCTTCAGAATTATTTCCTGCCCTGCATCCTCCCTACCTTACATCTTTGCTGTGACTTATCCTCCAGGAACCACAATACTCCTACCAGTTCCTCCCTCCTCCTGAGAGACCTCTACACTTTGGATTCCTCTGCTTGTGATAACAGCTATGATTTACTTTGGTCTTTTTCAACGAGTCCTCCAAGTGCCAATTGTTGAAGGATAGCCTTCTGTCGCTAAGCACACATGCTAATAGACATAAATCTGTAAGCAGTTTTGGGAAGTGATTGGGAAGAAAAAGATACTTCATTTGCTGCAGAGGCGATGAGGCAGAAGATGGAGAGGCCCGGTAGGAAAGCTATCCAGCCAGCTGCTCAGAGAGCCTCACAGGATGCCAGCCCCTTAATGGGGTTCACATATTCCAAGAGCTGGACCACAGCAAATGAAGACTACAAACTGAATTATCTGTTTTCCACTGCGTATCAAACTGAAGGTAAATAACTCAAAGTAACCAAATTCATAAAAAATGGTTACAAAATCAGAATTTCTGCTTGCTCTTTTAATAAGGTAAAAGAGAGCATCCAACTAGACCCACATGTTTCCATCTGCTATCAGAACATGTTATTCTCTTAGGAAAATCTTCCCAGGAAGACAAATGATAAATGATTGTTAATGCATTGCCTCTCGGAAGTGTGTTCTCACATGGGCAGCATCAGTAGCTTGGGGAAGCTTGTTAGGTTCTCTGCAGATATAGCCCAAGAATCAATGCAAACTCTCCCAGGGATCCATATGCCTGCTGAAGAATCCTCTGATTTAATGGGCATGAAACTTGCACAAGAAGAGTTGCACAGAAAATCCATTTATCCAACAAGCATTAGTGAGTCCCTCCTCTGTGGGAATGCAGAAATTCAAAGAAAAATCATTTTCCTAAAGACAAAAGTCCTCTCCCTAGGAGAAAAGTGTGTAGAGATTTAAAATGCAACAGAAGGTGGTATGATAGAGCGATGTACAGGCTTCTACTGAACACCAGGGAAGAAACTCCAGACTAGATTAAGAGAACATAAAAAAAAGAAAGAAAAACAAAAGGCTTTCTGTGGGAGGTAGGGATGGGTTGATATCTGAAAGACTTTTAGTGGAAGAATATAAATTAGATAGATAAAATGAGAAAGGTGTTTATAATTTTTAAAATATGGGAACAACTTAAGTACCCAACAATAGAGAACAAGTTAAGTCATTCAAGGTGAAATGTACAAGGTTTTTTTTTTTTTTTTTTTTTTTTTTTTTTCTGGCTGTGGACAAACCTTCCTGTCTTTAAACAAAATATGACATAGGAGCGTTACATGTAAAGCAGCTGAAAGCAAAATTGTACTTTCTGAACTGAAAGTGAGGAGTCCTCCCCTGCTTCCCCCATCTCTCAAGGCACCTTCTGCAGGATCCCTGGTCAACCTAAAATTGGGTGGCAATGCAAAAACGCTTGCTGTAAATGAAAATAGAACACGACGGAAAAGTCTCCAGGGTGTGCTAAGTGAGAGGAGCAGATTACTACCTGGGCAGCCTCTTTCCTAGGTCATCTTGTCTGGGTGTGTGGACATCCCCAGACCCAGTGGGTGCACAAAAGGCAGGTGTTTGGGGTTTGGAGGGGTGGGAGATGCTCAGGGTGGGGTAGTTGCACAAGCATTTGCCAAGTCCCCCTGGAAAACAAAGGAGGCAGGCCAGGTGCTGGATGGGGCCACAACCGTCCTCAGTTTACTGTCCTACTCCATGATGGAAGTCACAAGAGCCCAAGAATTCTATTTTTGACTTTAGGCTTCCAGATTGCTTAGAAGGTTAATATTTCAGGGTAGGTGGACAGAGCATATTTTTTTCAACAGTTTGTTAGCTTGACTTTTGACTTTTGAATATTGAGATCTATGGTGTGTGGGAAGAAGAAAATGAAAAGGTATCTTTTGACTCTTTATTGCCTTGACTCTGTTGTTTGAAGAAGAAATCCTCTTGCCTTTTTATAGCCACATCCACCCCCTCCTTCATTCTCCACCGCTCTATCCAGTTTCTAGTCCCTGGCAAGGACTAATCAATTTTCCATTTTTTGTTGTCGTTGTTGTTATTGTTTTCATTTCAATAATGTTACATAAATGGAATCCTAGAGTATGCTACTTTGAAGGATTGGCTTTTTCCATTGAGCATAATTCTCTGGAGATTTATTGAAATTGCTGGATATATCAATAGTTTGTTTCCTTTTGTGGTTAATATCCCATGCTATGAATGTACCACCATTTAAGCATTCACAGTTTGGAGGACATCTGGCTGTTTTCAGTTTGAAGAGCTTACAAATAATTATTTGGGGGTCTTACAAATAATGCTGCTAGGAACGTCCATGTACAGGTTTCAGGTGGACACAAGTTTTTATTTCCCTGGGACACATGCCAAAAATCCAATTGCCAGGTCATACAGCAATGCATGCTTAGTTTTATAAGAAACTGTGAAACTTTTCCAGAGTGGTTTTACCATTTAACTCAAGCAATTTTAAAAAGAAAGATATGAATTTGTACTTTGTGGGCTCTTACCTATCTCAGAATATCTGTCTCTTGCCTTCATACAAATGATAAATTGGCTAGGAAAATTATTCATTTCACATTACTTTTCGTTAAAATTCTGTAGACTTTCTTTCAACATTTTCTGATAGTCTATGATTCAGAGAAATCTATTTCTAGCTTAATTTTTGTTCCTTTGCAGGCAACCAGTTTGTCTTGTTTGATATTTATATGATTCTTTCCTTTGCCTTTAAAATCACGGAGTATATTTTTTTAAAAAAGTTGGCCTTTCTTTTAGCTCTGAAAAAAGTAACAAACCTAAACTATGTTTTCGATAATTGATTCTGTTGTTCTGAGCTCTACCGGTCTTTGCCATATTTATTACCTACCTGCTCATCATTGTCTTATATTTGTTCTTTCTTTTTGCCTTTCGTGAGAGCATCTCAAGCTTTTCCCTGCATCAGTGGTTTATTTTTCCACAGTGTCAGTTCAGCATTGGAGCCCCTTCATCTGGATTTAAATTCTGCCACTCAATTTTAATGCGATTTCAAACTCTCCATATCTCACATAACTTTCATTTCACATCATCCTGTTGTCTTAACCTCAGAATAGCCTCACTACATCTCTCTGCACCTACTTCAAGAGATCAAAACTTCTCACGTTCGCTTGAAATCATAGAGGGTGCTTCTTTTTAAACTAGTTCTTACAGTCCATAATTTAAAAAAAAAAAAAACTTTCCCTAAGTTTTCAAAGTGATGTTTTCTTCTCTTGTGCTGCAGTATTTTAATTTTTTTTAATTGAGGAAAAATTTACATAACATAAAATTCACAATTTTAACCCGCCATAGGTGTGTGTCACTGGCTTTTAGTATATTTACACTGCGGTGCAATCACTAGGACCACTCTCTAGTTCCAGAACATTTCATCAACCCAAAAGGAAACCCTGCACCCAGTAAGCTGTCGCTTCCCTTTCCTGCCTACTCCCCTGCCAACCACGAATCTGTGTTCTGTCTCCATGGATTTGCCCTTTCTGAATATTTCATATAAACACCATCGCACAATATGTGGCTTTTTGTGCCTGGCTTCTTTCACTTAGCATAACGTCTTACAGTATTTTTTTACTAGTAGGTTTTTTATTTTTTAGAGCAGTTTTAGGTTTACAGCAAAATTGAGTAGAAGGTACAGAGATTTCTCACATGCTTCCTACTCCCACATATATGCAGCTTCCCCCACTATCATCAACACTAACAAATGTACCAGAGTGATGCATTTGTCACAACTGATTAACCTACACTGATACATCATGATCACTCAAAGTCCAGAGCTTTCATTAGGGTTCACACTTGGTGTTATATTTTCTATGGGTTTGAACAAATTCATAATAACATGTCTCCACCATAAGTATCATACAATGTAGTTTCATTGTCCTAAAATTCCTGTGATCCATCTTACTGAAGTATTTTTTAATGTTAATTTCTTGGTGTGATCATTATTCTCAGTCACATAGTTAACCTGGCCACTATGTTTGTCAAGAGAGAGCACAGCTGAGTTGCATCACAGATATTTTCTTGGTGGTGGGAAAAGCCCCTTCTCCACTCTACAGCTGTGGAGTGCATAGAAGTGGCAAGACCTTATTCCAGTCCCCAGTGCTTGTGGCCTTCATCCCAGTGCAGTTGTCTGGATCAGACTTTCACTTCTCCCTCTCTTCTCTCACCTCCAATGGCTAACTCAGAAGCCAGCTTTGTTTTCAGAAAAAGCGGTTGACGAGTTTAAATACGTGTTTTGTAATAATAGGTTTGAAAATAGGCTTCTTCTGAAAAGCTAAGGAGCAAAAGGGATGCTTTCTGTGTTTGAGAGAGTTTGTGTAACTAGAAGGCAGAACAGCACTGTGCTTGACAACTGAGTTTCAGGAGCCTGCGGGCCTGGTTTGCATTCTGCTCTGCCACTTGCAGAAAGGCCACAAACACATTTCATAACTGCTCTGTACCTTAGTAAAGGAAAATAATTCCTGTCACTGCCATCTGGGGAATTAAATGAGTGAATACTCATTCGCAATGAGTATTACTTCATCCTCCTTTATAATGAGTATTAAATGAACAAATACTCATTTGTTAATACTCTTTGCTGCGAATGTGGCTTGTAGAACTACCTGATTTATAGAAAAAATAATAGAATGATATTTTATATTAGAAAAATGAGTTGATAATTGTTCAATTAAAGCATACGTTTTTAATCAAACCATATGACAAATCATTGTTCATGTCCCATGTTTTCTAGCAATTCAGAGAGCCCGTGACTCTTCCAGATTTATTTCATTTCAACATATGGAAGAAGAGGAAAGCAACTCAATAGCTCTCATTTCTTTCTTCTAAACACAAGGTTTATTCCTGATCTTCTTCCTCTACTCCCAGAAAAAGTCTTGCCCAAGATCAACTCTGCCACCTCAAAATAAGCATGCTGTCCTTTAAGCTGTGATGCCATCATGATCAATGTACCTGAATAAGAAAAGTATGTTCTCAGTCAGGGTCTATCTCTGTTTAATCCAATCCTGACCACCTTCCTGGAGTAGGTAAGAAGCAATTAAATCAATCTTTGAGATGGTGGTGCCGGGAACCTTTTAAGTTTCCCAGGTGATTCTACCATGAAACCAAAGAGAAAAACTGTTCTTCTCAAACTTTAAGAAGTTTTATCCTTCTTTTTCTTTTTAACCAGAGTTCTCGACTTCTGTCATTCCAGGAAGGAGCACATTGTAGACACATATATGTTCCAAAATTTTGACATAGCCACATTTGAGCAAGGATCCAGGCATATATTCCTTCAAAGAAAAAACGTTTTCCAGGAAAAAAGTTGAGAATACTTGGAAATTTAAGGAATTCTAAAAATATCTTTGTCTTGGGACTCCCAGCAGGCTGGACTGATTCAGATGGTCCCCATTTTAAAGAACGTGAAACAAAATGATCATGGAGGCCTTGGGTGTTGCATATTAGGAATGAACCATCCACCTCCCCTCCTAGACAAAAGGCTTCTACTGACTTCAAGAAGAGTGACTGATTCTGCCAGAAGTTGTTTCTGCCTATTTGGGGTTTTCAGAGCTAAAAATAGCAAAGATTATGAAAATATTGTATGTAAGTGACAAATACTACACAATGATCACATCCTAGTCAATTATCATATCCCAACAGTAGCCTGGTGGGCTGATCATCTTGGCTCTAGTTTTCTAAGCGGCCAAAAATTTGTCTGTGCCTTAGTTGCTGCCTCTATAGAAATATTTAATTCAGAAAATTAATATAGGTAATTAAATAGTGGTTACCTTTCACTCACACAAAATGCAATCATTTGGATACCTGTTATATGGGAAAGATAACTGAACAAAGCACTCTAGAATTGGATCTCACTTTCTTACTGAGCATTTGCTTTTTCCATATTGTATAACCTCTCAGAGACCTAGTTTCCTTAATGTTTGGCAACTGAAATGTCAGTATCAGTAATTATATGAATGAATGAATGAATGACTATTAGCTCCCCCTGCCTATTAGGATTTGGGCAAGTACCATTTCAGAAACGATGGTCAAAATGTTTACAAACTGAACAATATCATAAAAAATGTAAGGTGTTGCTATTGTTAAAATCAGTAATAATAATAATGGTAATCTAAAACTGATTATGTAAGCAAAAAGAGCCTTAGTTTGTGCCATCGAAACACTGCCTCAAAATCCAAGCTGTGGATTTCCTATATTGTATTCATAAAAGAATTACAATTTTTTAAAGCTCTTACACAAAACCCAAACACACTTAAAATATGCTTTTTTGTTGGTTTGTCTTGGTTTGGTTTTTGAGTCAGGGTCAGGCTCTGTCACTCAGGCTGGAGTTCAGTGGTGCGATCACAGCTCACTGCAGCCTCAAATTTCTGGGCTCAAGCAATCTTCCCACCTTAGCCTCCAGTAACTGGGACCACAGGCAGTGGCCACCACACCCGGCTAATTTTGTTGTTGTTGTTAGAGTCAGGGTTTCGCCATGTTGCCCAGGCTGGTCTCAAACACCTGGGCTCAAGCAATCCTCCCGCCTCAACCTCCCAAAGTGCTGGGATTGCAGGTGTAAGCCACCACACTTGGCCTAGAATATGCTTTAAAACTTAATAATTTTTTATTAGACGGTTTTTTATTCACATCAGAAGCATCAGTTTAGAAGGATGGGCAAGGTGACCAAAAAAGTGAGAGGTGAGAATTGATGCACTGACAGTGAGAAAGAGGACTGGGAAAAAACTATTGAAACTTCTGGACTCAAGGACCAGACTGTGATTATGTAATGCAGATGCAAGTATCCCACTCTTAGAGAACCCTATGGGTATCATTTTATTACAGCATTTTGCAACAACTGATATTAATAGTGATGACAAAGACCACATAATTAGTATGAGTATACTCTAGTTAAAATGCAAAGAAATGATTAGTACACATCTTTGGAATAACTTCCATTAAAAATGCTTCTTAAAAATTTTGGTGCTTTGAAGAGGAATTGTCAATTTTCCAGGAATATTACATCATTCTGTATTTCATTCCTCATGGGTCAGGTTTTCTCTGCCTTAAAGATTGGTACTAACTCCAAGCAAGACCTTTCTGTGGCTTCCCTCCCAAACTGTGTCCCCAAATGTGAGGACACATTAGCTAAAGGGTTCTCCAAGCATAGTCCTGGGGACCTGCTAACCTGCTAACCTGCTAGATCTCAGAGATATGAAAGTCCCTTTGTGAGTTCTTATTGGCGGGTGACTCATAATTCTGTAGAACCTTACCAGTTAGAGAGCTACTTTTCCTAATTGAGATATTAAAGACAACTAAAATTTGATCATTCATAGACTAAAATTAGCAACTTCTTTGAGTTTGTTGAGAATCCTAAATTAGTATCTTTTTTAAATACAGCTGCCACACAAGGCTCTAACTTTACAAATACCCTACTGCGCATACACATACAGACTGTAAACTTTTCATTTGGAAGAAGATGTACTTTGTTATTAATTTGTCCTTTTTGCTATCTTAAAGTCATTGTAATTTTTAATTACTGTCATTTTTTGCTTTTTAAAGTATAAATTACTCCTTGACCTGATCATTTGTGTTGAGAGTTGATTGGTTAATCCCACAGCATAGTGAGACAGCTGGATCAGCAATTTTTCTGACATAAAACTTCAAATCACTGGCCTTTACCACATACTTATTTTGCAATTCAAGCATGACTCATTTTCTATTACTAATACGTATATGGAAAATCATCCCATGTTTTGTTCCATACAATGCCTGTGCATTTGCATTGTTTATACTCTGAAGTTAACTATAATGATATTACTGGAAGATTTTTTCAGTTTACAGAACACAATTTCATAATATAAAATCTTGCATAGAAGTTAATATTTTTCACCTATACAGTAAATAATAAGCAATTCATATATGCTTCTACCATGTTTATTTGTGTATTTTATCCTTCGTTCTTTGTTACCCCAAAGTTATTTTCTACTAAAGAGTAATAAATGGGAGTTAGGAACAGGGGAGCTTTGGCCCACTTCAGAATGCTGAGATTAGGAGCGCAGCGGAAGGGGAGAACGGAGTAATTAACCGAAGGAAAAAAGTCAGGGAGCCTTAAAAGAGCAGTTCTCTAAGTTACCAAAAATCATACTGTTCTCCAGAATATATCATTATAATTAAAACAGTGTTATACAGGAAGACCCATCCAAATTGTTTGCCCATGAGTTCCATAAAGAAGCCAAATATGTGTGACTCTGCTCGCCTGCAACAGGCATCTCCTGACTCCTCTGACTGGTCATCTCACTATATGCAGAGGAGAATTTACGTCCCGATCATTTTAATCAAACTGAGGTTCTCTGTTGGCCAAGGAAGTGTGGGAATGTTCACTCCCCAGAATGCTGTGCAGGGCTTCCTCCTCACCTCAGAGGCAGATTCTAGCTCCTTGCCTCTGTGTTCTAGACTGAGTCACAGGCATCCTCTCAGCATCCTTGCTCCCTCTTGCTGCTTTTAGTTGCAGTGCACTGCTTTCTGCCTCATGTTTCATTCTCAGCTTTGCCTCTTTATCTTTGTCATTATTAACAAAGCAAAACACCTTTCTCTTCAATTCATAACCTTAACTTGGGCCTGTATGCTACCTTGAAGATCTTCCCTGGATAGTCTACTTAGCGGGTGGTTTAATCCACTTTTTAACATCTGCAGCAAAAGCTCTGTTTCACAGGTGAGAGGCATTGCTTCTAGTAGGGCTCTGGTAGTAAGTACAAGAGCCACCAGTCCTGGGGCCAATTCTCTGACATATGAATCACTATCACCAGCATAAACAAAAGCCTGTCCTGTTAACTATCTTCTTGGATACAATGTACCACTACTAGTTGGTTCTCCATTCTGACTATCAGGAAACAATGTAGAAGCCTATGGCAGGGAAGGGCACCCACAGAGTAAAGTGATGGCCCCCAGCTTCTCTGGTTGAGTCAAATCCTGGCTCTGAGTCAGGGGTCATAGCGTGGAGAAGAGATGAAATGTTGTGTCTTAATAAGGTGATGGGTGGGCAAGATATCTTTAATCCATCTCTATGAATCTTACAGTTTGTGAAAATTCCTCAAAGATTCTGTCAGCTAATGTTTTTCTGAGAACTATTTGTGTTTCTGCATCAAGTTTAATGAGAAGTTATAAAAGGTCATGACTTTTTAAAAGTACATTTAACAAACTATTTAAATTGAAAACAGGGACCTCTAATTTTAAAATAAATGTTTGAGACTCTTCTCCCACAGTCACCAGAAAAAAAAATTAAGGCAGCTCTGAAAACCAGACTCACAGGTAACATTTTGGAAAGTTCTTAGAGGTATTCCTAAAAATTACTACCAAGCATATTTAGTTGTAGCTGGATTGAAATGCAGAACAGTCTCGTACATGCTTTGCCCTTCAAAATATAAGATTTCCCTTCACAAAGTAGGTAGAACAAACGTTCAAACTTCCCTCACTGTCTACTTTTAGGCTGGGCATATGTGTTCTACAACTGATGGGAAAAAAAGAAAAAGGAAACGTGGATGGCCATTACTGCCAAGGCACTGATTTCTGATGCACATATTTATGCTCATCAGATCCATTCAGTGCTCCACGAGTTATCGTCATTCCCTTTTTACATTTGTACAGAGGTTCTAGCTCAATGGAGAAGCAGATCTGTTTCATGGGCAGAGCCTCCTGCCCACTCCCAAGGGGCACTGCTTCCTTCAATTCAGTCTGATACCAAGCTGAAGAGCAACCCAACCCTACAGTCAATTCTCTGACAATATGAATGACAGGCATCTGTAAAAACCCAGCCTGTTAAGTGAACTCTTCCATCTGTGTTCTATGCCTAAGTAAGAAGCAGAAGGGAATACATTTTATCCATGGCTAGATAGTTCCTTTCACATAAAATGCTATGGGATGGAGCCAAGATAGAAAGAGTCCTGGGAGAGTAGACCCCTGGCTGGGAGTTTTCCCTGGGTGTATCTGTTGAACTAAGTCTGCACTTATACAAAATGTAAGTGTTTCCCTAATTTTGAGAGCACTAGGCAGAGAACAGGCGAATATTCCAATTAAATCCAGAAGAATTGAATAAGATGAATAACAGAAAAGGGAAATAATTGAGTGCATTGACCTGCTCTACTGCCTTCCATCCGAGAAAAGTCTTCATGGACCCAAGTACAGGTGCACAGGACCAAGGGTCTGAGAGTGTCTCACTACACTTAAGGATAATTCAAGAGAAAACAACCACAATAATGGTATAGTATCTATGGTGGAAATACAGTACCACAAGGAAAAACTATTATCTGGAAGCCTTGGAGGCACAGTTCACCTCTGGCAATTATTTTTGACAAGACACATGAGAACATTTCAAAAAAGGGCTGATTGGTGTTCCCAGTAGGGCATAGAAATTTAAAGCTCCTGGGAAAAGGAGAACAAACTTCTGTAAAAAAAAAAATCAGAGATAAAGAAGAGATATAAAACCAACCGCTTGAGAAGCAGAAAGGTAAATTGATAGTAAAACAATACCATTGCTTTATTTTTGTGTATGTATACATAATATATATCACGTGTAATGCATAAAATGAAACGATGTAAGTTAAAATGCTAACGGCAATATTAAGGTTAATTTTAATTGGATCCTTCATGATTTTCAGCATTATTTGTGTTCTCTAAAGTAAGCATTTTTATAAATAGAAAAAATAAAAGTGATTAACAATAATGCTGTTTTAATTATAAAGACAATATAATAATGTAATAGAAAATTTTTTAAATAGGAAAAATGTATAACTCAACGACTGTTACCATTTTGTGATCCCTCTCCCTTCTTCTTTTATATTAATATTTTATATGTTTTAATAATGCTATACATAAATTTTGTTTTTTATGTTTTCGGTTTATGTTATTTAAGGATTTCTATTAATTTTATTTTGCTGCATAACCTTTATAAGTGTTTATGTCACAGCAGCAAGACATTTCACCAAAAAGCTATATAATAATGTGTTTAATGATTCTCTTATTGATAAACATTTAACAGACTTTCATGTTTTGGAATTATGAAAAATAAACACCTTTTAATTCTTTTAGAATAGTTGCTTAATTGATATTCCCTGCAATAATTATTATCCTTATTTAATCCCAAAAATAACTCTTCTAAATTAAGTTTTCTTATCATTTCCATTTTTCAAAAGAGGGAATTCAGCCTTAGAAGGTAAGTATCTTGCCCCAAGTCTCACCATTGATGTGTGGTAGAGCCATGCTCACACCAGGCAGTCTGCAAGATCAGTTCAAACTGCCTTGTTATTTTTCAAGACTGATTCTTCAAAGATTAACATTGCTAACAGCCACATCTAAAATTTCCCACTTTATGGAATCTTTACTGGCAACTAGGTATTTATGTTACATTTTTGATGATATAACCAGCAAGGGCGAAAATAATATGAAATGTTTGTCCTGATCTCAGCATGCTACACAACGGCATTATTTTCTGCATTAAATATTAAGATCATTTAAAGTATCATCTAAATATAGATCAATGCCCTCTGAACAATAAGTAACTAGACCCATTCCTACTCATCCTATTACAGATTCAGATAAGTAGGACCTATTCAAAACAAAAATCAAAGCAAAGCTGGGCACAGTGGCCCATGCTTATAGTCCCGGTTACTCGGGAGGCTGAGGTGGGAGAATCACTTGAGGCCAGGAGGTCAAGACCTGCCTGGGCAACATAGCAAGATCCATTCTCTTAAAGAAATTAAAAATAGGAAAATAAATCAAAGCAAAATGAAAAAACACACAGCTCACCCTTGCCATGTGATGCTCTGCATTGTCTCGGGACTCTACAGAGTCTCCACCTGCGAGAAGGCCCTCCACCAGATGCAGTCCCTTGACCTTGGACTTCCCATCCTCCAGAACTATAATAAACAAATTTCTTTTCCATATATATATATATATATATATGTGCATATATATATGAGAGAGAGCCCAAAAGAATTTAAACTAAAACTAAAAATTCTTGCAAGAGTAAAATTAATGTATTAAGAATAATCTGTGTGTCACATGGATACAATGTTGTTGTCGGTTTTTTATATTTTATTTTTTGAGACAGAGTCTGGTTCTGTTGCCCAGGCTGGAGCACAGTGGCATGATCTCAGCTCACTTCAACCTCTGCCTCCTGGGTTCAAGTGATTCTCCTGGCTTAGCCTCCCGAGTAGCTTGGATTACAGGCATGGGCCAGCATGCCCAGCTAATTTTTGTATTTTTAGTAGAGATGGAGTTTCACTATGTTGGTCAGGCTGGTCTGGAATTCCTGATTTTAAGTGATTCACCCACCTTGGCTTTCCAAAGTGCTGGAATTACAGGTGTGAGCTGCTGAACCCGACCTGGATACAATATTTCAAATAAAATGCACTGGATGAAAAGCCTCTTCCAAAGGTCCCAGAAATAAAGGACTGTGGATTAAATGGAGAGGGGTTTTGCATGAAGGCCTTGACTTAAAACTGAAGGTTTTCACATAATGGTAGCCCTCAGTCTCTCAGATTGCCTTATATAAAAACTGCCTGTGTTCCCGAGGGGAAAAGGAGAGATTATAAATAAGCAATTGCCAAAATGAGTTGTAAGAGAGTAAGGAATAAAGTAACCACTATGTATCTACATAACAGCCAGACTGCAAAATACCTATTTCACCTTGAAGTGTTCAATTCCTAGCTATAAAACACCATGGCCATCAGAGGACTATATTTGTCACAAGAATGAGCTATTTTACATTTTGGCTTGGGGACACTTCTCAAAATAGGCCCCATTACGGTCACACCTGTCTTCCTACTTGGATGCCTCTCTTCACCCATCAAAGTCCTTCCATGGGATCGTGCAGGGAGGAGAGTAGAAGAGGAGCTCAGGGATATACCAAGGAGGCCCTGATTGGGGTGGGCTGAGCACAGGCAGCCCCACCCTCCGCCACACACACACACACACACACACACACACACACACACACACACACAGGCCTGTGTCTGAACTACCAGGCAAGAGGGTTCGTCAGCCTTCACATCTCCATGCCATGCACAGGCACTGCCAGGCTCTGCCTCCCACACCTTCTGACTGTTTGCCAATTCTACATTGGCAATTTGCTTTGGATCCAATTTCTTGTTTCCAGGTTCCTCCTTGAACTTGATACTTCATGTCCTCCCATGCTCCCACAACTACTACTGGCCCTTTTCTCTCATGCAGCGGCCACAGTTACTCAGCCCTATCTATTCCCATGTGGAACCCTGGCTCAGAGAACCAACTGCTGAGCCTAAAGAAAACTCTTAGCTTCTGACTTACTTAGCTTGGAAGGTCTGATAACTAGGATCCTGTGGATGGTAATTCTTAGGCAGAGTAATTAATACTAAGGGCTAGAAAAGTTCAGAGTCTAGAGGCCAATGTAGAACCCAAAGGGACTGAAGAACTCTTTCCCAAGACACCTATACATTTTTTAGCACTTGCTCTGAAATGAGAACCACAGTCTTTGCAAAAATTTGAGAAGCACCAAATCACAATAATATGTTATAAGATATAATGGCTTTTACTAAAAGAGCAGGAAGAGAGCAGAATTATGTCCTAGAGATGAGAGTCCTGTCATCAACCTCTGTGCTGCAGTTTTCTTACCTGTAAATGGTCGTAATAATTGCAATGTCTACCTGTCTATAGAGTTATGGGATTAAGTGAGCAAACATGTGCCAAGGGGTTAGAATGGTACCTGGTACCAAGTAAATGCTCAGTCGGTGCTGGCTATATTATTAACATGTGCGGCAGTGGAATAACGGGGTGATGACGTCAGGGGTGTGGCCAAAGATTGTCACTTACCTAAATAGTGTTCAACAATTACTTCATGAGGTTATTCTCCATGTAAACTAAGAGTCTCTATGGGAAACCAACCAAGTAATTTACATTTCTTTTGTACTCACCAGCATACAGCCTCCTACGGGTAGAATCAGCAGAATCTCACCAATATTTCATGAAGCAACTTACTATACGTACTTCTTTGCATACTCTTATTTTCGCCCTCCAAGTCGTTACAGCCCTACAGATAGAAGGCTGGGATGTTAGTCTTCAAACTGATGTAGTTGAGTAATTTTTGATTTGCCTTATGCCTTTTCATTTTTTGGTTTTGAAAACAGAAATTCAAATATTGTACTCCTAGATCTTTAAGAGAAAATACTGTACTCCTAGATCTTAAAAAAAAAAAAGGTAATAAGCAAAACAGAGACAATAGGCAAGCAAAGAGGAAAAACATTTGTGCTTATTTCGATGTGATTCAATAACAACGTATGGAGAAGGGTAAGTCTGCAGGTGCGCAGTGGTTTCATTGCAGACATAGTAGGTCTCCAGGAGTTCCATTAGTAGAAATGCCACCAAGGTCCTTGGAAGAAATGCTAAAGGGAATCATGGCCCAGGCCACTGAATATCTATGTGGGGAAAGAGATTGGGGCTGTAGAGCAGTCAGCTCTGCGGAAGTCAGAGCTCACCAGACAAAGAAGATATCTGTGGTAATGGAAACTGTACCAGCAAATGCTGCTGCTGAAGATCACTCAATAATTTTAAAAGCATACTAATAGCATGCACAGCATGCATATTTTGTGCCAGGCTGTGTGCCAGTGTATTGTAAATGCCATGGCAGAAAGACATCTTGAAATACAAATGTCTGTACTTCTCTTTCTTGTTCAGCTCCCATAGAACCTGAAGGAGAATGAGGACAGTTGAAATCCAGAGAGAAATAAATAGTCAGTGTTGGGTGCTAATTTCCAAAATAAGTTCTTGATCCCAGATCAGAAACAATACTTCTGAAAGCCCAAGTTTTTGATATGCAAGAGGAAGGTTTTTAGGAGAAGAAAAGGCTATTAAGAACCGAAAAGAGAAGGCCTTAGAGGAAGGAGGACAGAGCTTCTGTGCCAGAACTAGAAGCTGAAAAGAAGATGGAGGAAGCCCAGACTCCCACGCTCCCCATGTGGACTTCACCCAGGCTCCAAGGCTGGGACATTCCCCAGGAGCAGCTGAAGGGGACCTGGGAAGAGGACCAGCTGTGCATGCCAAGCCAAGGCCTACAGACCATCAGGATTCAGCAGTCCGGTGAGAGTGGAAGCTGGAGACAGCCATCCACTGGGGGCTGCCAGAAGTAGGACTGGGATGGTGGAGAGGAGGGAGTTGCTTTAACAGCCCCTTTGCAGGGGGTGCTACAGTGACATAGTTAAGGCAGTGGTGCACTCTTTCACTATTGTGTGGCTTTGAGCAAATTACTTAAACAGTGGGTTTTAGAAGCAGAGCTTCTTTGAAGCAGGAACCTTACAGGGTGTTTGTTCTCAGGTAAAATATACACTGAAGGAAGCAGGATAGGATGGGATGGGATGGGATGGGATGGGATAAAATGAATAGAAGGGTAGATACGTGGCTGCAACTGAAGTTATCCTTGAGAGACTTCATCATCCACCTGAGAGAGTTCCAGAAGTATATGACAAGGGAAATGGCAATGAGGCAGAACTTAACAGGGGGAAAATTGCTTACAATGTATCAGAATTAAAGACATGAGTCTTCTTAGAATGTTAAATGTTTGTGGTAAAAATTCAAAGATAAATACTAAAAATAGACAATGCATACCTCAACTCTGAAATTAGCAGGGTGAGAAAAGTGAGAAAAAAAAAGTGTTAATCACAAAAGTAGGAAAAGAAACAGAAGCAAGGGGGAAAATATGAATAATAATACAAAATAAGACAGCAGACATAAATCTTAGTGCATCAATAATCATAATGAATATGAATAAACACACCCATTGAAGACACACTATTTAGTTGTCTTGGAAAAACAAAAACAAGAGCCAAATATATGTTTCTATGTCCCTTACATGAAACGCTAAAAACAAATACAAATTCAAAAATAATAAGATGGCAAAAGATATACTGGAAAAATACACACCAAAAGGAAACTAATGAAAAAAATATTTGTACTGATGCTGGAAAAATACAGTAAGATGAGAAGTCTAACACGGATAAAAAAAAAGACATATTATAAAATGATCAAGAAAACAATTGGTTCCATAATCAAGAAATTGAACGCACTTAAAAACAGAATCTCAAAGTGTATGCAAAGGATTGTAAAAAGGAGTTAATAAATCTAGAACTAACATGGAAGATTTTAAGATATCATGCTCTAAGCATGGTAAATAAATAAGACAAAAAATTAGTGAGATTACAATCAATCTGGAATACATAACTAAACTCTACTCCTGAAAAAGAGAACATTCAGTTATTTAGGAAACATATATAAAAACTGACCAATTATTAAGCAACAAATGAATACCCATGAATTCCAAGACATTAATGTTCATGCGTAAGTTTTTTTTTTACTGAAAACAATTGAATTAGGTATCAACAATTAAAAGAGAAAAAAAAAAATACTGTGTAAACTAAAAATGAATTTTTAGAAAGACATGAATTAAAGAGAAAATCACAATCAACATTACAAAGTATTTTAAACTAACTGCAGTCCAAGTGCTACAAAGCAAATCTTGAACCATGTTCTAAAGCTAATTGGAGGCTAGATGTGGCGGCTCACCCCTGTAATCCCAACAGTTTGGGAGGCTGAGGCAGGCAGATCACTTGAGGTCAGGAGTTCAAGGTCAGCCTGGACAACATAATGAAACCCCCATCTTTACTAAAAAAAAAAAAAAATATCTTAATATATATATATATATATATATTAGCCGAGCATGGTGGCAGGTGCCTGTAATCCCAGCTAGTCAGGAGGCTGAGGCAGGTGAACTGCTTAAATCCAGAAGGCGGAGGCTGCGGTGAGCCGAGGTCTCGCCACTGCACTCCAGCCTGGGTGATAAGAGTAAGACTCTGTCTAAACAAACAAACAAAAAAGCAACATTGAGAGGGAAAATTCTATCCTATCATACATGTATGTGAAAAAAAACAGGAAATATGAAAATAAATCAGTTATGTGTTCAGCTCAGGAAGCTAGAAAAAGAACAGGACGGCATAAGCCCAAAGAAAGCAAAAGGAACAAAATAATAAAGATAAAAGTTTATGAAATTGGAAAAAAAAAAAGATGTAATTTAACAAACTAAAAGGAGGTTCTCTGGAATGACTAATGGGATAATTATCTACAATCAATTATTAAAAAAAAAAAGTAGTTACAAAAGTAGAAGGAAGAAAAGATAAAATCCCTGAAGCAAAATCTTTACTCTCCCTGCAAAAAACATCAGGACTAGATGGTTTGAAACCTCTGTTATGACAAATCTTTAATAAAAAGATAGCTCTTCACATTCTTAGTATTATACACGCTGTGTCTAAGAATAATAAAAGAGTAAAAGTTGTCCACTCATTTTCAGATGCTACTATGGCTTGAATGCTAAAGTTTAACAAAGAGAATATTAGGTAAGAAAATTAGACTAACTTGTTTAAAATGGCAGACTGATCACAAACATTTAACTTCTGTTTCTCCTGAAATTTCACTAAAATGTGAGAAAAGAAATGTTTAAAAGCTATTAACTCACAACGGTAAAGTGAGCAGGAAAAGACACAGTGGACAAAAGGCTAAGTGATGTAGCCATTGGGGTATTAATTTGGCAAGAAACCAGTTGTGCTGCAAATTCCCTGAGAGGGACTGGGGCTGAGACCCCTGCTGAAAATAGAGCACCTAGCAAATAAACAGTGGCTGAGCACCTTGGGATCCGTCCATCAAAGCACAGCCAGGAGACCACCTTCACCCCCATCCCATCCCGTCCCATCCCCTAAAGAAAACCAGTTTATTTCCTGGCAAATGGAATCTGATAGGATCTGGACTGTCTTAGTCTGCTCAGACTGCTATAGCAAAATACCATAGACCGGGTGGCTTAAACAACAGACATTTATTTTTCACAGTCCTGGAGGCTGGCAAGTCCAAGATCAAGGTACTGATTGCTTCCTCACGAGGACCCACTTCATGGCTGGTGGACAACCACCTTCTCACTGTGTCCTCATGTGGCAGAGAGAGGACACTTGTCCCACCCTCAGGACCTCCCTAAGCATAATCACTTCTCAAAGTCCCCTCCTCCAAATACCAACATATTGGGGTGAGAGCTTCAACATATGAATTTTGGAAGGGTGCAAATATTCAGCCCATAAAATGGACTTCCTAAAAAGAGAATAAGAGAACATATACAAGTCAAATTCCCCAGATTTTATTAATAATTAAACTCAGAAGTCCCAAAGTCCAAATGGTTTAGGGAAATGGTCCTTTCCTATCCGAAATAGAAATGAAAACTCCTTACCCTTTTCTTACATTGTCTTTCTTTTTCACTCCCGCCCATATCCGCCTTCCTCATGGTCTTCCTGTACTTACTCGCACACCTTCTCTCTCTCCACCCTAGATCCTAGTGGCCAAGTTCTTTAGTTACGTTCTTTTTCTTTCCTTTATCTGAGTAAAATTTGTTGCATTGAAATTTGTTTTTTTGGCACTTCAAATTACATGGAAGAAAATGACCAGGTAGACAAATAGTTATGGTATGTCTCATTACACTGGTGTGCTACTGCAGGACAGAGAATACACCTGACACACAGTAGGAGTATAATAAAGATCTTAAGAAAGAAATGTTTGGATGAAATAATTAGAGGGTGAGAGGCTGTTACACCTATAAATGCACAAAACTTAGTATTGCAGAATTTGCTGTTTGAAGGGCTGTCGGGTTTTTATGTTTATGTGTTCTTACTGGTATATGTGAGTGAAACTAAGAAAAAATACAGGTCATCAGAGAATCTCTGGAGATTGAGAATTTTAGGGAGAATGAGAAAGCTAATAGAATCTTGTGAGATGCCTCACCTGGTGCAAGAAACAAGCAAAGAACAAGCCTTCAATGACTATCCTTTCTCAGGAGCCAGCAGACACTCCTAGATGCCTTTCTTCCTTTGCCAAAAGAACTCTGATTATATTGGGGTATCAGGTGTCAGTGTTCTCAGGGTTTGAGCCTTAACTGGCATTCACGGTAACTCTAGTGCCCTCTGCCAGGAGGTGGGTGTCATGTGGCCCACACCTGGCCAATGGACATACTGGGAAGTCTCCTGATAGACTTCTGAGACAGAGGCCTTCGTGCCTGCTTTCCTGCTTTTGGATATTATTGGGTAGGGAAACGCTGCTGAACGCCTGGGCAGCCCATCTCATGACCATGAGGAGACAGCCAACACAATCAGAGTGAAGCAAACCCAGCAGCCTCACATTGCTGAGCTGTCGGAGTAAGTGATTTCAGAATATTTCTGGGTAGGTGAGTTGGTAATAACCTCTGCAAATCATTCTATTCAGCTATTCTATTTGCTTGAGGTCATTGCTGTTTTTATTATTGTTGTTGTTGTGTGTGTTTTATAGCAGAAAAATATCCTGATATATGGGACAAAAATGACTCTGATCTAACCCCACCAGACACCTTGCAGCCCCTGCAGCACACAGGTGCAGGAATTTCAGAAGGCGTCAAGATCTAGTGGGGCTAGATTACATCTGTAATCCCAGCACGTTGGGAGGCCAAGGCGGAAAGATCAGATGAGATCAGGAGTTCAAGACTAGCCTGGCCAACATCAAGAAACCCTGTCTCTACTAAAAATACAAAAAACTAGCCTGGCGTGGTGGCGCACACCTATAATTCCAGCCACTCGAGAGGCTGGGGCACGAGAATTGCTTGAACCCGGGAGGAGGAGGTTACAATGAATTGAGGCCACTGCACTCCAGCCTGGGCAACAGAGTGAGACTCCTTATTTTTTTAAAAAAGCCATCAAGATGTTTATGATTTCTTGAAAAATCAAAAGGTGCAAGAATATAGACATTGACCCACAGTGTCTCTCAACCTTTCCCCCTAAGAAACATCACAGTTCTCCCGTTTAGTTAATATAGGCACCTAAACTTGTCACTGGCAAGGGGGAGGCACTTTCTTGTTATAGTAATAGACACGGAAGTGCCAGTAACTCGGCTTTGAGCTCTTGTCATAGCCTGCAGAGAGCTCCGCTTCCCTCATTTTGTATCTACAGTAAGCACTCAGAAGGTGTACACGAGACCAGCCATGCTGGATCTGCTGTTCTCAAGTTGCCAGGAGAGAGATGCCTTTGCCACGGGTCACCATGGCGATGGCACGTGGCCCATCTGGCATGTATGCCTTGGATAATTACAGGCCCAGGGACCTGAAGAACACTCCTTAGTCTAGTTCCACAGCTCTCGCCAAAGACCACATCCTGTGGTATTAACTATTAAAAAAAAAAAAAATAGATGCAGATCTTCTGGTTTGCCTTGCAAGGCACTGCTATATCTCGGGGGAAACACTGGGTTCTATCTTCTGCCAGTCTGCAGGAAATGCAGAGAAAATGAAATCCCTCCCAGGTATTAAGATAAATAAAATGTATGTAGCATGAATAACTTAAAAAGTAAAGTTAGAAAGTATCTTCAAAATTCTTCGGAATAGATAAAACAACAAAAAGGTATTTAGGCTGATAAATAAGGACAATTTCTGATGTGTGAGTTTCTTTAAATTAATTCTGTTAAATGTTGCACTGTCATGATTTTTAAACACTGTCATTATTTATAGTCCCATAAAGTAACTCTTAAACATGCTGAACCAGTGAGAGAGTCTGCCCCAGGAATTCTGAATTCACTTAAAGACTAGTTAGAAAACTAAGACTGGTCAGGTGCAGTGGCTCATGCCTGTAATCCCAGGACTTTGGGAGGCCGGAGCAGAAGGATGGCTTGAGCCCAGGAATTTGAGACCAGCCTGGGCAACATGGTGATACCCATCTCTACAAAATTTTAAAAATTAGCTGGGTGTGGTGGCTTGTGCCTGTGGCCCCAGCTACTTTGGAGGCTCAGGTGAGAGGATTGCTTATGCCTAGGAGGTTGAGGCCACAGTGACCCCTGTTTGTACCTCTGCACTTCAGCCTGGCTGACAGAGTGAGACCCTGAGAAGGAAGGAAGGAGGGAAGAAAGGAAAAAAGGAAGGAAGGAGGGATAGAAGGAAGGCAAGCGAAGGAAGGAGGGAGGGAAGGAAGGAGGGAAGGAAGGAATGAGGAAAAGAAGGAGGGAGGAAAGGAAAGAGAGAGGGAGGAAGGGAAGGTATGAGGGAGGAAGGGAGGGAAGGAAGGAGGGAGAGAGGGAGGGAGAGACGGAGGGGACTCTGCCTTATGATGCCGGGATCAGCCCAGACTTCAATTCACTTTTCAATTCACTTAAATCTCTATCTTTAAAGAATACTTTGTCAAAACCAATCTTCTTTGCAGGGCACCTATAATCAGGCATTGCCTCATCCTCTAGTCTCTGGCTTGCTGAACAGTAAGACTAGTATAACTACTACACAAACTAATGTACTGAGTATATTAGTAAGGCCTATTATAACTATTAAATTCATATAAAATCTATTCTGTGACTTATGAAATCTTTCCTTGTTTACTTCTTATCTGACTTCCCCCACTAAGTTTCATGAGCATGGGACTCTGGTTTGTCATTCCTGAATCTAGAACCCTGGCTTTGCATGCGGTGAATGCTTGATGGACAGCTGAGAATGGATAGATGGATGAGGAGTAATCTGGTTTAGATATTTGTCCCTGCCCAGATCTCATGTTGAAATGAAATCCCCCATGCTGGAAGTGGGGCCTGGTGAGAGGTATTTGGATCATGGGGGCGGATCTCTCATGGTCTGGTGCTGTCTTAACAATAGTGAGTTCTCACGAGATCTGATCATTTAAAATGTGCGGTAACTCCCCTCCCCCTCATTCTCTCTGTGTCTGTCTCACTCTCTCTCGCTTGTTCCTGCTATCGCCATGTGACATGCCTGCTCCACCTTTGCCTTCTGACATGATTGTCAGATCCTGACACCTCCCTAGAAGCCAACCAGATGCCAGCACCATGCTTCCTGTGAAGCCTGCAGGACTGTGGGCCAATTAAACTTCTTTTATGAATTATCCAGTCTCAGGGTTTTTTTTAATAGCAATGCAAGAATGGCCTAACACAAATAGTACGTTCTAGCCATGCTGCACACCTTAGAGTTACCTGAACGCACAGATTCTGAATATATAAATAGCATCACCAACTACTCAGTTTCTCAAGCCAAAAACCAGGAGTCAGCCTTTATTTCACCCTGTTCCCTCTCTATCAGAAATACAAAGATCGCTGTCTCTACAATCAAAATGTGTTCCAAATTCATACTTTTGTTTCCATTTTCACTTCATTTCACTCTGGTGCAAGCCAACATTACCTTTCATTGAAATACACATTTTTGCCCTTCTTGTTTCCACTCTTGTCCCTGACCCTTCATTTACTACATTGTAGTTAAACCTTTAAACATGTACATCAGATATACCACTTGTTTTGTTAATTATATAATAAAGAAAATGAACATTGTCACACCTTGCTCATCAAAATTCTGTCAACAAGAGGTGATTGTTTAGTGCAGATTCTTCCTAACTTGCCCTATTCCTGCATGGGTATATACTTATACACACACATAGTATATATACACAGAGTATATATATATATATATATATATATACTCTTTTAAATATATAATACTCTTCATACATGTTATGGTCATCTTTCCAGATAAACATAACAGCTATTCAATATTTTGACAGTTGAATGAGTAAAATAATAAATGGCTTCTTACATTACTTCTGTTTAAATGAAGTACAACATGTGTAAGGAGCAGTGGGAATTCCAATAGATTTGTGAACATTCGTGGACTTGATTCTGCTAGTGAGATTATTTGTAGAAACTGTCAAATGATAGGTAGGTGTTCATTATATATGTCATTCCTCACACTGCAGAAATTATCATATACTCTAGAGATGCTCTAGCCAGGGAGATTTGCTACTAAATTGAATTCTATAATTTCTTTACTCCCTTCCAAGTGTCTACAATGATCTTCCTGATAAATATTTTCTTAGGGGATACAGGCATTTTGAGTCAGCATTTTCTCATGATAAATTTCCTAGTCACTTTGTACATACACAGAGCCAAACTACAGTCCTGAAACACTGCAACAGCAGATGCATACAATGCTGTACATACCACATACAAAGTCACTTTGCCTTAATACACAATGTAATGAATAGAAGATAGATGCCTACAGATTTATTTAACAAAAATTAAATTTCTTTAGTTGGATCCAAGCTATTTTGAGTCAAAAACAAAGGGAAAGGCACTATATATGTTATTGATTTAGATAATAAATGTCTCCTTTCGGTGGGTAATGCTAATTGTCAGAGATTACTGACTGCAGGAAAATGCGAGATCATCTGTGTTTCATCAAAAAATACATCATCTCAAACCTTCACTAATTGCATGAGGGGTCACAGATAATTTTCTATCATGCAGAAATCACTACAAAAATAGACATCATGCTTATATCATGTTCAGCAACAATAACAAAACAATATATTGTGAAGTTCCTATGTGGCAGGCGCTGTACTAGTGCTTTACATAATGTATATCATTCAATCTTTACAGCAAACAAATAAATTATAATTGTTGTCATTTTTGTTTCACAGATTAGGAAACTGACTTAGAGCTAGAGCCTAACTAGGAACAGTCACATTCTTGAGCACTTCTCTGTAACATGCCACTTAAAACACAGAGTTCTAAGCCCTAAAGATAATGCTACCATTTATTGATGAAGAAAAGCAACCCATTAGATGTTTATATTTGTTGGATGTCAGAGTGTGGTTGACAGGTTCACAAATTGCCTTCTTTATTCTAATTCACGGACGCAAAAGTGGTAGCATTTGTTTATAAGAAGACAGGCATTTTGAGTCAGCATTTTGTAGCAATGGTCAAAGATCAGATTGAGCTGAATATTTGAAAGCATGATGAAAACAACACAATTATTCCTTAGATAAGCTTGGAATGAGATGACAAACAAGTTTAGTGTAATTTGACTGCTTAGAGAATCTGTAATTTTAACATGTTACCAAGGTGGTGGACATCTCCCCTGGAGCCCATCAGCTCAGAGACAGAGACATAAAAGAGTAAACAATAAACTGGTTCAGACAATTTCAACTGAATTCAGAAAAATGAAAGACAAAAAAAGAAAGCAAACCCAAGCACAAAGTCAATGTGCTAATCAAGAAAGATAATGCTACGCACCAAAAGTTTGTGTCCTCCTCAAAATTCATATGTTGAAATTCTAATCCCCAGGGTGATGACTTGAGAAATAGTGCCTTTAAAGGGTAATCAGGTCAGGAGGGCAGAGCTCTCATGAATGGGATTCACACCCTTATAAAACAGGCCTGAGGGACCTCCCTCACCCATTCTGTCATGTGCAGTTACAGTGAAAAGATGGCCATTCATCAATCAAGAAGTCATTGTGTTACCTTGCTCTTGGACTTCTCAGCCTCCAGAGCTGTGAGAAATAACTTTCTGTTCTGTGTAAGTCACTCAGGCTATGGTATTTCGTTACTGTAGCCCAAATGGATGAAGAGAGTTATGGTGACATCTTAATCATATATAGGAAAAACCAAGAAGGCATTTTAACACAATTTAAAGAGAATACAATAACTCATGGAAGACAACAGATTCTAGGTTCAAAATCGCCTTCAGAGTATGAAATGAAGAGCCAATACAAAGAAGGTTAGAAGGATGTATCTGTACACTGCTTCATTAACATTTAACATCAACAAAAGAAAGAAAAAATCCCACTTGTTTGCAGTGTGTTTACCAGAGCTAAATAAGAGCAAAGGGTGCTAAAAATGCTGGTCATAAAGGTGACAATATTTGTTTCAAGTTCAAATCAAAATATAAAATAATGATGTCCTGGATACCCTTTCTGTTTATGTGGCTTCAGTATGCATGATACAGAGAAGTGTACAAGACAGACACTGTCTGTGACCTCGTGGAGGTTATAGTCTAGTTGGAGAGATGCACGTTAATCACACTATGATTGGGTTACACACAGTATATACGGCATGTGTATGCATATGTGTGTGTATAAAATCCAGAATGTAAAGAAGAATTACAGAGTGCCAAAGACAAGGATATCATGAGAAAAGAAAACTATATAGTTTAATATTCTTGATGAACATAGAAAACTCTTTAACAAAATATCAACAAATCAAAACTGGCAACATACAAAAAGAATTCTACACCATGACCAAGTGGGTTTTTATCTCAGAAACATAAGATTTGCTTAAAATACAAAAAGCAGTGGATATAATATACCATAGTGATAGAATAAATGATTTATAAAACATATTAATCAATGTAGAAAGAGCATTTGACAAACTGAGTATCCATTCATTATTTAAAAAAAAAAAACACCAAAAATATAAAAATAGATTTATATATTCTGATAAAGAGAATCTGTGAAATATCCACATCTAACATCATTTTTAACCGTAGAAGACTGAATGATTTCCACCTAACATCAGTGGCCTGCTTTTGCAGCTTTCATTCAACGTTGCACCAGAGAGCCAGTGCAATAGGGAAGAAAAAAAGGAAAGAAAAAGAATTAGAGGCAGCTAGATTGGAGAAGTAAAACTCTTTTTAGTTGCATATGACATAATTTTGTATGTAGAAAGTCCTAAAACCACTAGAACTAATTAACTATTTTAGCAAAGTTCAAGATACCAGATCAACATACAAAAATCAATGGTATTTCTACTTACCAGCAAAGAAAACCCTGAAAATAAAATTTTTAAAATTGAATTCAAAATAGCAGCAAAAAGAATAAAATATTTAGGGCTAGGTTTAGCAAATAATATGCAAGATATATGAACTAAAATCTAGACAACACTGCAAAAAATTAAAGAAGACCTAAATAAATGGAGAGACAGTCCATATTTATGAACTGGAAGACTCAAAAATAATATAACAGCTTTTGACAATTGAACTTTAAATTGAAATCAATCCTTATCAAAATTCTTATTGGCATTTCTGTAGAAGTTAAGAAACTGATTCTAAAATTTATACGAAAACAAAAGATCTAAGGTAGCTAAAACAATTTTTTGGGGGGAAAAAAGAAAATATGGGAGCCTCATACTACAAAATTTCAAAACTTACTCCAAAGCTACAGTAATAAATACAGTATGGTATTAATGCAGGATAGGCATGTGGATGAGTGGAATAGACTTGCGAGTTCAGAAATACATCCTCATGTTTATACTCAACCTGTGCTCAACAAAAACGCAAAGACAAATAGAAAGGAAAAGGATAGTCTCTTCCACAATGAGTACAGCAGTCTTTGGATAACCACAAAGCAGAATGATAAACTTAGACCCTTACCTCACATTATATGCAGAAATTAACACAAAATTGATTATAAACTTAAATCTAAGAGCTAAAAATATAGAACTTCCGGAACAACTGAAGGGAGAAATCTTCAATATCTTGGGATGGGTGAAGAATTATTAGATAAGAAATCGACACATGCTCCACAAAAGAAGAAGCTGATAAATTGGACTTCATCAACATTAAAAATGTTTGTGCCTCACCTCACAGAAAAGACAAGACAAACTGGGAGATAATATTTGCAAATCATATATCTTGTAAATTACTTGGGTCCAGAATATGTAGAGAACTCTCATGACACAGTAAGATAAAAAATTTCATTAGAAATAGGCAGAATATTTTAAAAGAAATTTCACTAAGAAGATATGAAAATGGCTAATAAACACATAAAAAGACGCTCAAAGTTGTTACAGAGCAACAAAAGTTAAAGCCACAATGGGATACCACTACACACTCACCAGAATAACTATACACAAAAAAACAGAGAACACCAAGTGTTGTTGAGAATATGGAGAAACTGGAACACTTACAGATTGCCAGTCATAATACAGAATAGTATGGCCACTTTAGAAAGCAATTTCTCAGTTTCTTAAAAAGTGAAATGTAACTCACCATGCAACCCTGCAATTTCACTGCCAGGAATCTATCCAAAAGAAATTAAAACATATGTCCACATGAAGCCACTTATATGACTGTCCATCGCAGATTATTCATCATCACCAAAAACTGAAAACAAGCAAAATGCCTATCAATTGATAAGTAGATAAACAAAATGTAGGGCATCTGTACAATGGAATGCTATTCAGCAAAAGATGCTACACATAAATACACCACAAATACATTATTTAAGTAAATAAAGTCAGATGTAAACAACTATATATTATATGATTCTGTGTATATGAAATGTCTCCATAAGGCAAACTTAGATGGCATATTAGCAATCCCAAAGACTGAAGGCAGGAGCAGGAATTGATGCACGTAGACATGAGGGATTTTTTTTTTTTTTTTTTTTTTTTTTTAGGTAATGGAAATTTCCTAAAATGGGATTGCAGTGATGACTCTACAACTATAAATCTACTAAGCATTATTAAATTGTATACTTACAATGAATAAATTTCATGGAATGCAAATTATACTTTAATAAAGCTGTTTAAAACAATCATAAGGCTGACTACCATGAGAGAGTGTAACAGGATGACCAAATTAGATGGAGAGAGTGAGGAAAATCACTTTTAAGGAAAATACATTTGGTTTTTTATCTGAAAGAAGACCAAAATTTTGTAGTGTAACATTAACAGTGGGGTGAAAGGAAGATAGAACATAGGGAGGAAAAAACAGCATTCCAAACAGAAATAATCTTATGCATAAAGATGAAAAAAAAGTGCAAGAGGAAGATTGATAGGCGGAGGGAAATGCAAAGAACAGATGGAGAAGTGGAAGGGGCAGTGGGCAGGTAGCGTGAGATTAGCATGAAGCCAGGATCCAGGTTTCACTAAAGGAAAAATTTTGGATTTTATTTTAAGAGCAGTGAGAAAGAATTGAATCATATCTGGCATTTAGAAAAATCACTCACTACAAATCAAGGGCCAGCCAACGTTTCTGTAAAGAGCCAGATAACAAGCATTTCAGGCATTGTAGGCCATATAATGTTCTGGCTAAAGTCACCGATGTCATCTATTGCTCAGTCCATGACACATTTAAATACTCTCCAACTTGCTCTCTCAGCAGCATTCAACCCAGCCAGCCAGTCAACCCTTTTGAAATACCGTTTTCCTCGCTCTCGTGTCACACGTTGGCCAACCTGTAAAGACAGGATTTTCTTCTATATTTTTGGCCACTCTTTCGCTGTCGCCTCCTTCACCTGCATTCAGCCTACATGCTGGACTTCAGGCTGTGAACTAGGTCACCTTGGCTTTCACCCTATATTCATGCTCAAGATGATATTATTTGTTCCACTGGTTTTTTTTTTTTTTTTTTTTAAACCAAGTTTTACTCTTGTTGTCCAGGCTGGAGTGCAGTGGCACAATCTCAGCTCACTGCAACCTCTGCCTCCTAGGTTCAAGTTCTCCTGCCTCAGCCTCCCAAGTAGCTAGGATTACAAGCATGCACCATGAGGTCCAGCTAATTTTGTATTTTTTGTAAAGACGGGGTTTCATCATGGTCAGGCTTCTCTCAAACTCCTCACTTCAGGTGATGCACCTGCCTTGGCCTCCCAAAATGCTGGGATTACAGGCGTGAGCCACAGCACCCAGCCCATTGGTTTCAAATAACAACTACATGTCAGTGACTCCCCTTTGCCTTAAAAAATGTAATTCAGGCTGGGCGCAGTGGCTCACACCTGTAATCCCAGCACTTTGGGAGGCTGAGGCAGGTGGATCACAAGATCAAGAGATCAAAATCATCCTGGCCAGCATGGTGAAACCCCGTCTCTACTAAAAATACAAAAATTAGTTGGGCATTGTGGCATGCGTCTGTAGTCCCAGATACTGGGGAGGCTGAGGCAGGAGAATTGCTTGAACCCAGGAGGCAAAGGTTGCAGTGAGCCGAGATCGCACCACTGCACTACAGCCTGGCGACAGAGTGAGATTCTGTCTAAAAAAAAAAAAAAAAAAAAAAAAAAGTAATCTACTATTTTATAGATATAGTCAATTGCCTCTCCAGACATCTTCACCTAACTGTCTCACAAATACTTCAATGCATGTTCAAACTTAAACTCTTCATCTTTCTTCTCAAATCCCAGTAAACTGGTACCGCCATCTACCTATTTGGTCAACAGACAAGGGAAAATCAAAATTCTCTCCTCCTTCCTCATCTCGCCTCCACATCCCATTTTTAACCAAATCCTGTCAATCTACTTACCAAACATACCGTCACCCATCTGCCTATCTCATTTCCACCACCATCACCTGATTTAAATCACTGTCATCTCTTACCTGGGGTTACTGAAAATAGCACCTAATAGGCTCTCAGCTTCCTTTGCCTTCCAGTTCATTCCACACGCACCGCAGTTTGGATCATCTTTCTAATCTACTGAAAAACCTTCAAAACCTTAGGTTAAAAAAGTAATTCCTTCACGAGGTGAAGAGATTGAGACCATCCTGGCCAACATGGTGAAAACCCATCTCTACTAAAAATACAAAAATTAGCCAGGCGTTTGGCGCGCGCCTGTGCTCCCAGCTACTCGGGAGGCTGAGACGGAAGAATCGCTTGAACCCGGGAGGCGGAGGTTGCAGTGAGCCGAGACCATGCCACTGTGCTCCAGCCTGGCAACAGAGCAAGACTCCAAAAAAGGTTATTCCCTGAGGTTACCCATAAGTGCCAAATAAGATCTGACCACTCCTTATTTCTCAAGCCCTGAGCCCATTCTTATCCACACACAAACACCTGTGACGTTTATCCCACTGGTTTCTCTACTTCTCATATATACGAAGTTCCTTCATGTTTGAAGGACTTATGCATGTTATTTCCTGAGCCTTGGAGTTTATTCCCAGATCCTGCCCACCTTCTTTGACAACTCCTACTCAACGCTTACATGTCCCCTGCTTGAAATGCAATTTTCTGCCACCTTTGAAACAGAATTAAATAATTTAGTGCTCCTGTTAAATTATCTTGTAGTGCCTGAGTTTTCCTTCATAGCACTTTTATCACATTCAGTCTCCATATTTACATTTATTTGTTTGAAATCTTTCTTTCGCACTCGAATGCGAGTTCCGTGAATGCAGGAACATTAGCCCAGAGCCAGCAGATAATAGGTGCCTTCATAAATGTTTGTTAAATGAATGGATAAATAAATAAATATTAAGTGATTGAGAATAAAAAAAAGACTTGGAGGGTAAAGATCTCAACAATTAAACCCGTATCTAAATTCAGTCACTAAGTGATGCTCAACTCAAGGATCTTAGAGTAACAGTCATGGTTCACATTTATTAAGTACTGAGGAAAAGTTGAAAGCACTTCATGTGTAAAGTCAGTTAAGGTAAACAAAGGCCCAGGACCTTATAGATGAGAAAGCGAGGAAATAGAAATTTTAATTAACTTACCCAAAAGACACAGAGCTGGGAAGAGGAGAAACTGGGATTCAAACCTAAGCAGTCTGGCTCCAGAGCTTTCATGCTTCAGAACTATTTAATTCAGGACTTCCCAATTGGTGAGCCATGAATGAGTTACAGATGTGCCAACAGAAATTGATTTGTTCAGCCCTGGGGTAGCCAAGCTGGTAGCCTCAGGATGGGAGCAGCCTTGTGCAGGGCTTTTCAAAGGGTAGCAGAGCAGGTCTAAAGGCATATTCCAATTCTAGGAGCAGGAATGGGAAGCCCCAACTAACGCTTCCTGCTCTGCTGCAGATGCTCTGAGCACACCAGGCTTGGTTGTCTCCCTCTGCAGCAGCCGTGGAGCAAGCCACTGTGACTGTGAACTAGGTGCTTCTGGAGATGCTGGTGAAATTCATATTCCAGGCGCACCAGGGGCACAGTGAGCCTCCCAAGATGCTCATGGTTGTGAAGTAGGAAACTCTGTCTTCCCATAATTGAATACATGTCTCGTTGTAGATGACATGTCCTTTCAGTCGTGGCTTAGCTAGCTGCAAGGTGTCTGCCCTCACACTGAACATGGATTCTGCTAATGCAAGCTCCACCATTATCTTGAAATGCTCTGTTTAAGACTGTTTGATTGCTTTGGAAATCCTTTCTCATTTCCACCTCTGTCAATGAAAGAAAAAGAGCTTTTAGACATTTTAATAATTTCAACTTTTGTACCATTTTGAATGGTTGCAAAATAAAATATTTTCAATGTTTTATTACCTGTCTCTGTGGATGAAATTTCTCATTGACAGTGACTATCAAGACTTTTAAAAGATGAGCATTAAAAACTCTTAATTGGAAGTTCCCTGTGAACATCTGAAACCTAAAATCTGTTATATAAAAGTTATGTTCATGGAAGCCAGCTCAAGTATTTCACCAAAGTCCTCAGATCTGTTGCTTCCTACATTTGGACTGCTAAAGATGTGAGGTTTCTTGTTTGTGGTTTGTTGGTATGGTTTTTGTTTTTTCTTTTAAGGAGTGAAAATAGCAAAGGGAAATCAAAATTACAAATTACAAAGAAAATTTATTTTCCAACTATCACAACCCAAGTCTTGGGTAAGTCTTCATGTACTTCAGTGCCATAGGAGGTAACTTGGAAAAGGAAAAAGGAAAGAGATAAGAAAAGAGAGTAACTCTTATTTTATTTTATTTTTGAGACAGAGTCTTGCTTTGTCACCCTGACCTTGACCTCCTGGGCTCAAGCAATCAATGATGAAGTGCAATGGCCTGATCTTGGCTTACTGCAACCTTGATCTCCTGGGCTCAAGCAATCCTCCCATCTCAGGCTCCTGAGTAGCTGGGACTACAGGCATGCAACACCATGCCTGGCTAATTTTTGTATTTTTTGTAGAGTTAAGGTTTCATAATGTTGCCTAAGGTGATCGCGAAACTCCTGGCCTCAAGTGATCCACCCACCGCAGCCTCCCAGAGTGCGGGAATTACAAGTGCGAGCCATCGTGCCCAGCCAGTAACTTTTTTAAGAAGCAAAAAGTGTGTGTGTGTGTGTGTGTGCGTGCATGTACATGTATATATATATTTGTAGGAGGATTAAGAAGAGGAAAAGGCAAGGAAGAGAACTAACATTTAAAGATCTGTTATTCTCAGGGTCTACACTGGGCCCTCCATGAGTGTCAGCTCACTTGGTCTCACAAGCACCCTATGAAATAGACAGCATCACCTGCATTTACAGATGAACAAATTAAGACAGAAAAGTTAAGTTGCAACCTCAAGGCATGAACAAATTTTGAAACTAAATCTTTCCAGGTTGAACCTCTCACCCTTTTCCTTCCCACTAAGACAGGCTAACAAATCCACAAGTCAAATATGGCCCTTCACCTGTTTTTGTAAGGTGGCAAGCTTAGGATGGTTTCTATATTTTTTAATGGTTGAGGAAAAAAAGATGCGGAATAACATTTTGTGACACATGAAAACTATAAGGAATTCAAATTGTAGTGTCTATTGGTAGACATTTATAGGAACACAGCCCCACCCATTCCTTTGTGTATGGCCTTTGGCTGCCTTTGTGATACAATGGCAGAGCTGAATAGTTTGTGTGGACACACACGTTATGGCCTGAAAAGTCTAAAATATTTGCTTTGTGGTCTGTTACCTGAAAAGTTTGTAGGCCAGGCACGATGGCTCATGCCTGTAATCCAAGCACTTTGGGAGGCCGAGGCAGGCAGATCACAAGGTCAAGAGATGGAGACCAACCTGGCCCACATGGTGAAACCCCATCTCTACTAAAAATACAAAAATCAGCTGGGCATGGTGGTGCGCACCTGCAGTCCCAGCTACTCAGGAGGCTGAGGCAGAATTGCTTGAACCTAGGAGGCAGAGGTTGCAATGAGCTTTGATTGTGCCACTTCGCTCCAGTCTGGCAATGAAGCCGTACTCTCTAAAAAAAAAAAAAAAAAAAAGTTTGTAAAAGACTCCTGGTTTTTTTTGAGAGTCTATGATTGCTTAGGAAACTTTATTAGGAAGAAGAAAAAGTGATTGTTTTGGCCCTTAAAATACTCTCCTAAATTCCGAGAATAAGGCCTGGTACAGTGGCTCATGCCTGTAATCCCAGTCACTTTGGGAGGCTGAGGTGAGTGGGTCGCTTGAGCCCAGGACTTGGAGACCAGCCTAGGCAACGTGGTGAAAACCCATCTCTACTAAAAATACAAAAACTGAGGTGAGAGGATCACCTGAGCCTGGGGAGGTTGAGGCTGCAGTGAGCTGTGATCTCACCACTGCACTCCAGCCTGGGTGATACAGTGAGATTCTATTACAAAAAAAAAAAAAAAAAGAGAGAGAGACTAAAAGAATATTAAATGATCTCAAATTAATATTTTATTATAATAGAAATATTAACATTTGGTCACACGATTATAAAATAATTTTTCCATCTACTACATGTGTATTCTCACCCTTTTCTTATCAGCATGTACCTATTTAACTTGTGGGGGATTGCCAAGGAAGAACTCAGCAGGAGGGAAAGATGGAGCCATGGCCCTTTCCTGGCTCTGCTGCTAAGTAAATTAAGCAAATCACTTAATCATCTTTGATTGAGATTTTCTTATCTCCAAATTGTGGACTGGACAAGATAATCCCTAAAGTCCCTGATAGTAATAAAATGATAGGCCTCTGTGATTTAGAACATAATTTTAAAATGTTAAGTGATCACTGAGGTTTATAGCAGTTATGGCTTTGCATTTATGGTAGGTCGGTGGCCATATTTATGATTTATTTTAGTCAAGATTCTTCATCAATATTTCCACTCCCAATAATGGCACTGTCCCTATAGGAAAATATGAGCAACTTTATGATGATTTGCTTCTCAAGAAGATTTCCAGGGATACATTGAGGGAAAAACTATATAAACTTTTATAGTTCTCTGGTTTATCACCAATTTGAGATATGGAGGTCTTTAGGAGAGGACTCGAAGGTATGCTGCTATGTGTTTTGAATGGCCTCTTGTTATATTTTTAGTTAAATAATGTACATGTAATTGATAATAAAAATAGTGCATCCCTTTTCCAGAGTGTTCCATCCATTGACATATGGATCCAAACACTGAAACAAACACTCATTGTATTTCTTCGTGGTACATATTTCTACCAGAGATCCTGGTCTATTCTGTCTGATGGATCAGATAGGAAGGCTCAAAAGCAGCATTGTTATTTCACCCAGGACGAGATCATTTTATTCTGCATTGCCACTGTGTTGCTCACGCAATTCAGATGGAGTTGGCGTAACTATAGAATAGTTTGCAAAGAGAAAATCCTTGTATGAGGAGGCAGAGCTAGGGCTCCTGACTATATGCTACATCTACCTTCCCTGAGGAAAGAGCTGAGCAGCAGGAACGGGTGGAAGCATAGTTCAGGAGAAGGGTACTGCAGCTTCTGCCCGTGGCAGGGTCAGTGATTTCTAATTCCTTCCTAATACTTGGGTTTCAGGTCAACCAGTCATAGAATGAAGGACTGGACCGTGCACTACACACTTACACGGAAACAGAATAAGAAGCAGACGCCTGGTGGTGGGCCAGAAAATAAATGGAATATTTTGCATTCTTCCTTTCTGTAACTTTGTTTGCTTTGACCCCCTGAGATCTCAGGACGTTTGTAGCTGCGTAAGAGTTGGAGTCTCTCAATACACTAGATGATGACTGTACATTGTCATGGTTAGAAGTTAGAAGTTCTTAATCATCAGATAGCCTGGAAACCCACACTGATCACCACATCAGTCCTGGGAGATTTGGGTTACAGGCTAAAACCAGGTCCCTGCACATACAACTGGGGGCTGGAGGAAGGACATCGGTGGTTACAGAAAGCAGTTTAAAATGTTCATCCTTTTCCTTGTTCCTCCTATGTCTAAACACCTTGCCAACATCTGCCTCAAAGCAACACAGAACAACTGCATCTATCCCCAAACTCTGAAAAGCCAGACATTAGGCCTGCCCCTGTACAACCGGCTTAATGGAAGCAGCACATTCAAAGGCTGTGATTACGGACTGCCTCGCCTTGCTCGGGGTGTTGACACAAAAAAGACTACAGTGCACATAAATCATTTTCAGAAGGTGTCAAGGATTTCACAAACTTTTATTAGAGTCCCAGCAGAAAGGATATTGTCCTTCAAAAAAAAAAAAAAATCCTATCATCCAATGAGTCTTTAACTCCCAGGGACTAAACATTTACCAGCCATTGAAGATAAGAGCTTCAACAGTGTTGGGACTGGCATAAAGACATAATTTAGTGAGGGGAACATATCTTGGGGATTCCCTTGGTTGTAAGTCATGAGTCCAATGTAGTGCTTTTTTTCTCTTGCCATATGCACAGTTCTGCTCTTTTAAAAGCAACACAGCTTCATGATATGAACAGTCATTCTTGCCCTCTTAGGAGGCCATATGCAGTGCTCAGAGACATCCTTGTCGAGTAGAAAGAAAGCATACAGTTGCTAATATGTAAATAAATGAGAACAAAAAACTTTCACATTTAAGTTTATTCCCCCAGATCATTCCTCCATACAAGGTATGTTGGGAGAGAGTTAAAACTGGGAAGATTGAAAAACAGCGTATGGGATCAGGAGGTGGGTTTAGTTGAGCCCTATGAACGTGTCAGGAGTGGACAGGTATCTAGACCTGGCAGCATCACTGTCCATTCCCCTGTCAAGGGTAATGGGGGTGGCATAGTCCTTCTACCCCAGGCACATGGATCCCGGGGATTTAGAGTTTATGAAATCCACAGCAGCATGTTATCACGTGTTTGAATGGACAACTGCAGAACCACATGAGGTGGAAGTTGGTAAGGGAGGAGCTGAGAGTGACAGGAGGATGCCTAGCCCAGTGGTCTTTCAGAGCTGCCTGCAGTGGGCCTCTGCCCAAAGCACTTCAACCCAAACCTGAGTTGAGAGCAATCTTTCTGTATCTCCGAGGTGCCCTGCATGCCACAAAGCCCCCCAGTTCCTATTTGAGAAGAATATTTAGCTTCATTTCTTTATGGTCTATCTCCCTTCGTGGCTCCCATTTTTCTTTTTTCTTTTCTTTTCCTTCTTTTTTCTCTCTTTCTTGGTTTCTTTCATTTAGCAAATGATTGTTGAGCTCCTATCCTGGAGCCATTCTAAGTATCTTTAAAATACGGAGTGAAGAAACCAACTTGAGTGCCTATGTGCCTGGCATAGAACAAGTATTATTTAATTCTCTAAATTATTTTATAAGGTAGATCTTAGAATTCCATTTTACCTGTAAGGAAACTGCAGCTCAGAATGGTTTTGTCATTTGCCCAAAAATATATGACTGAGAAGTGGCAAAAGTAAAATTTACTGTGGTTCATTGGGCCCAGGCTTTGTTATCAACACTGAGTTGAACCTTAAGGGCCAAGGAGTTTCCATACTGACGTGGCAGCAAGTGGATGGACTGAATACTTTCCTCCCACTGCCACCATCACTCAGAGCTTCTGGAAACGGGATAAGAATAGGAAGGCCCAGTCCAGCATAAACCAGTAGAGCCTTTTGTGAAGGCTCCTGGGAAGCGAGCTGGAGCTGAGTTTATGATTCTGGGACGTGAGTCATTTCCCTTGGGAAACACAGGTCTCCTTGCCCATTCCTGCTCCAGAACATGGTTCAACTGGCATTATTTTTAAAAGTCTCTAAAAACTCCTAAAACCTTGTCTTTAATAGAAGACCTATTGTAAAATGTGCCTTGTCTAAGTGAAAGCCTTCTCTTTGGGTCTGAGAAGTATGCAGGACTTTAATTACCGCCCAAGTCTCTCTTATTTGGGCAAGCCTGAATGAATTCCTCATGGCTGGGATCCTTCTCTGGGAGACCTTAACTTTGATGGCTAGCTACCCAGCACCTTCCAATCAACACTGTGATTATTTTACTTTTTTTTTAAGGTGTTTTATTCTGACTTTCTGATGTAGCCTTCCGATAAGGCCAGAATCTGGATAATCTAGGCTAACTAACCACTTTTTGGCCTTAATTGCCTGGCCCATATAAAGATAATTTACTCAATTCTCCACTTCATTTTTCATGTGTAGATGAAGTCTGACTGTAGTTGCTCAGGCACTATTAATTCAAGTTAACAAGCAATGAAGGCTGCAATAAATTTGTATTTCAGGCTCAACTTTGATTTTACTTACAATCTTCACACAAAAGTGCTGGTTGGCAGGCTTCTCTTTGAAATGTGCTCTGTGGAATGATCCTACATGTAACCTTGTATCCTTAGGTTCTAAAACTTATCTAATTTTGGTAGAGCTTAAGAAGTTTATAGAATGAATATTTTTTCATTGTTATTTCAAATGATAGTAAGTGGAACATGTGTTTCTCTAGATAGTATCTACAAGAAACTAATTTCTTTTGGGGGAGAAATTGGATTCCTAAGAACCTTCTGTGAGTAATAGTCTCCTCAAATAATCTGGTGACTTTGTGTATTTTAGTAGAAATAACTAGTCAAAATCAGCCAGGTGCAGTAGCTCATGCCTGTAATCCCAGCATTTTGGGAGGCCGAGGCAGACAGATCACCTGAGATCAGGAGTTCGAGACCTGCCTGGGCAACATGGTGAAACCCCGTCTACTAAAAATATAAAAATCAGCTTGGCATGGTAGTGGGCGCCTGTAATTCCACCTACCAGGAGGCTGAGGCAGGAAAATTGCTTAAACCCAGGAGGTGGAGGTTTCAGTGATCTGAGATTGCGCCACTGCACTCCAGCCTGGGTGACAGAGCGAGACTCTGTCTCAAACAACAGCAAGAAAGAACTAGTCAAAATCAGTCACACTTTCACAGGTGAGGTAGAGCACAGCCTTAAATCTAAACATCTCAAGCTTCCTACTTGAGTGTGAAAACATTGTGAATGTGGACTTGAGGCTCAGCTCATTTTCAAAAAGTAGGAAGAAAGAAGAAATTTGCTTTCCTTGGCATCTACTAATCCAGATAGTAGGTCTACTCCTTTATTTACACCATCTCACTTTTTTAAAAATCATGATAACTCTGTGAGATGGATATCACGATCTCCAATTCACAGATGGGCAAACTGAGTGAATTGATTTAGCAAAGCTACAAAGCTAGTAATGATGGAGAAATGATTTAAATCCAGGTCTGTTCTATTTTATATGCATCTGATCAATAGTAAAGCCTGAAAGAAGTGAGTCTACGAGTCACTATCATAAAAGGCAGAACTAGATGCTACACGTAATGGGCAAAGAGAGAGCTACAGGTAGAGAGATAGATAGACAAACTACCACATACCAACTTTTCTGTATAACTGGTGCTTCTTTTCCTAGTCATGCTGCACTCTGAAAGGGATGCTATAATAACAAAGGTGTAGAAACCATCACTGGCTCGCAGCACTTGGCTATTGGAATCCTGAACCACAGAGTTCCTATGTTCTTCCTTTCCCTTGCTAGGATTCTCTTTGGTGTTCATAAAGGTCTCTCATGGACACCGTAAGCTCTTTACCAGTTCACCTAGTCTTGGCTGGCTTTGCTATAGTTTTTTCTGAAAGGTGATCATTTTTTCCTGTTATCATTCATGTTAACTTCTTCCTCTGATCTCACAGCTCCTCCTCTGAATCCCACAGAGGTGGGGGAGCGCCCTCTTCCCAGAGGTACTGTGGTTCCCAAGCTCATGACCACTGCTTCTTATCTTCCCTTGAAATATCCCAAACTCTTTGTTATATTCCCAGGTGGGTGGCCTCCATTTTCTCCATCTCTTTTGTAACAAAATAGAGGAGGCTGTATTCACCAAAATTCCTCATAGGAATTCCTTATACTTGTTTGGAAAAAACACACTGACAAGCTGCTTGGTGTAGGGACAAGGTGGTGAAGCTTAAAAGACAAGATCAATATGTACAAGACGCTCTGAACAATCTAAGGAAGATGGGTCCTGCCAACTGGAGGGCTGTTTGCTTTGCTGCATACTGGAATCTCTCACAATACACAGTTTGGCAGGACAGAAATGAATTGCTCTGCCTAAGGAAAGAGCAGGCAGTGGGGTTGGGCACTGAATAGAAGGGAGCATAAATACAAATATCCCAACAAGGGCACGACTAGAGAAGGACAAAGGGGAATGCTGGAGCCATTTGCTGCGATGTGTTTGATGTCACATCCTCTCCTTTATAGGCGGTTTTCCAAAAGATTTGGTAAAACCTGCAGTTTATATAAGTGGATTATTTAGGGCAAAGGTAGCAAACCCATGATTCCATGAGTGAGGCAAGTTTTGTAAATAAGTGATGCTGCAAGTATAAGGCTATAGGGAGTGGTAGAGACTGTGGCCAAATGAGTACAGGCTTCATCTGAAGGCATGCAAACTTCGCTGGTGCATATCAAATTTACATGCATTGGCAGATGACATTTGCCCTACAGGCCACTGCTCGTTACTCAGCTTTAAGGAAACTCAAAGAAAGGTAGAATATTGGTGCCAGGTGGATAAAAGATGGTTATGAAGGTAGTGGAGAGGCCTGAGGGATAGAGGGACAAGTGAAACCACCAGGACACACGCATAAGTTCCTAAGGAACGAAGGAGAGACCTCAAGAAAACACTGGTTACTAAAGTGCTTGGTTTGAGACAACTGAGAGAAAATTATTTAGAAAAAGCAGGATAGAGAAAATCATCTCTAGGCTGCCTAAATGATCAGTAAAATCCACCATGCTCACCTCATGCCCAGTGTGAGCGAATTTCCAGAGGAGCAGGCAAGGATCTGAGTATAGGATATGGGTCAATGTCACACAGCTTCCACAGGGCCTCTGAAATTTGCAGAAATCCAAAGAGAGGGTTTTAGATCTTCCCAACTTGTGGGATTGGCGGAGGTCCAAGCCAATTACAGCTACATCTCCAAGGTGAAGAGGGACACAGCAGACATCTGGGTTACATTTATAATCCCAATGTTCCAGGAAGATGGAAGAACAAGTTACGCGGGTGCTGAGTGAAAGACCCCAAGAAGGGCCCCGTGTGCGATGCACTTAAAAGCATTCCCCCTTCCTGGCAGCTGGCCAGTCAGCGTGGGGAAGCTCAGGCCCAACCACTCTGCCCTAGTGTTTCGTTTCCTAAGGCACTCCTGAGAGATTCATGTGGCCAGGGATCTACCTTTGTTCCCTAGTACTTTCTTTCCATGCAGGCTGGCTGGCAAAGTGTGTGCAGAACACACAGAACCACCAGGAGTCAGGAAAGCAGAGCAGGCACGAGGAAACCTAGAGAGGTGATCCCCACCAAGAGGAATATTGGATCTGCTTAGGAAAGGTCATTATTTTCTGGGAATGCAAACTCTCAGACTGATTATGAAAATGCAGCTGCCTCTGGCCACCTTCCTTGGGTGCCTAAAGAAACTTTGTATGAAGTGTGAATAAACTGGAGCTGAAAGATGAAAATAGAACCCAGTAAACATGAGTGGAACCTCTAGATCCTGTCTTGCCTAAGACATACCTACATGTTTCTGGATTTTTAGTCAATAGAAACACCCAGCTGGCACCTCTTAAGTTTAACTTTTGCCAATTGGAGGTGGAGTTTTGTCCTGTGCAACTAGAAGTTTATCAGAACACATGGACTATCCTCCTGGAACTTTCCAATAATTAACTGGGGGCTTCTGTGCAGGGAGATGGAAGGACTGCCATGGTAAGTGAGGGGAGAAAAGTATTCATATAACACAGGCCCATGGCAGGGATCAGAGGAGCACGTGAAATTTGCTTCTAGGTTCATCCTTTGTTCTCTCCATTGCGTGTTCTTCATTCTTTTCCCACTATGTATTGCAGTGTTGTTAGGAGTTGAATTATGTCCCCCGGAAGAAAATGTTGAAGTTCTAACCCTAGGAACCTCAGAATATGATCCTACTTGGAAACAGGCTTGTTGCAGATGCAATTAGTTAAGATGAGGTCATTCTGGAGTAGGGTGGGCCTCTAATGGAATAAGACTTGTGCTTTTATAAGAAGAGATGCCAGAGACGAAGGATGCCGTACGAGGACAGAGGTGGAGACTGAGAGGAAGACGTTGTAAGCCACAGGACACCGGATTGACAGCCACCACCAGAAGACAGTAAGAGGCAAGGGAGAATTTCCCCCTCCAGGTTTCAGAGGGAGTATGGCCCTGCATGATACCTTAATTTTGGACTTCAATCCTCTAGAACTACAGGACAATACCTGTCTGTCCTTTAAGTCAGGCAGTTTTTGGTACTTTGTTACCGTAGGCCTAGAAAACAAATCCGAGTATCTTTGAGTCTCCTCCTTCATTGCTGCAACAACAACAAAAAGTCTGTCTTAAAAGCTTAATTATCCTGAGGACTTACTATATTAAAATTTCTTAAGATATTTGCTTTTGAAAAGAGAACTGATGAAACATGGCAATAAGTCAGTGTATAATGATAGAATTTCAGACATCAAGGAAGGGCAATGACAAAATGCTGTAAGTCTCTAAGTGCCTGTATATCACAACAAAGTTTCTAGCACTGTGTTTCGGGGTGCCTTTGGGTTTTACAGATGTCTCAGGAGCCATTGCAGAAAAGGGGGTGAGTGATGAGAGAAAGGCTTAGGGGGCTGGGCTCTGAGACCTCACTCCAACTTCAACCAGAATAACTCTTTTATATTTTTGGGATTCCACGTATTATTTCATTTGGAAGGCGTTCTGATATTAACACAGGAAGTCACTGCATTATGACATTATTTAACCCATACTAAGGAAAAGTGGTTTTTGTTTCCTCCGCTGTTTCTGCAAAATGTGCCTACTTATATGTATGTCTACCATTAAAGCAGAGTTGGACACATAAGAGACACAGCATTATTCTCCCTCTTTTGTGTTTAGCTATTGTGATGGGCATGGGGGAAAGATTAGCGGCTTTTGCTTTGTTCTTGTCTTTTAAGAACTGAAAAATCAAGATCTTCATGATTCAAAATGTGCTAGAAGACTGAAGTAAGAGTAAAAATATCTAGTTTATTCTATTTGTTGATTTATTGGCTGTCTTTCTTTTTATTTATTTATTTTTGCCATTGGGTGAACAGAGAGGCCATCAGGACGTACTATTTGTATTCATGTGATAGAGGCAGAAGCAGTACATGAATACTAAAAACAATTGTGACTGATGCTGGGAGTATATAAAGGAAAGAGTGCTTGAAATTCTTTTCAATTGTAAAAGCGTAATTCTTACACACTTGTATCCCTCTATACTTTTCCATGTATTTCTCATTGGAAACCCTCAGCCATCCTGGGAGGTAAGCGACCTGGCACTCCTAACACTATCCCCCAGATGGGTTCAGAGCCTATGGAGGCTCAGAGAATCCTCCCAGGCCTGAAGCCAGTTAGTGAGCACCGAGATGGGGCTGCCACAAGCCTTCTGAGACTCGTACTCTCTGCGATGAGTCAGTGGTGTTTTGTTTTTTCCTGAGTGGTGAGGTTGAGGGAAACCTTAAAACAAATGGCTAACAAGGGCCTTTAGCCCCTACCTCCACCACTTCCACCATAAAACCTTAAGTCTGTCGCTGCATTCGTCCTGTCATTGTGACAAGGAAGGAGTCCCAAGAAACAAACAGTGAATACCACCATCAATTTCGTTAAAAGATTCTTCAGCTAAGCATTTGAATCTCAAAATGCTCTTCAAATCCTAATAGCTCATCATTCATCCACCCACTCTCTTCTTCAGTCAAGACACTTGGCGGCGACGCCACACAAGCCGCCGGGAGCTCTGGGGGCTTCTGGCCGGGTGGGTGGGTGGACCCGGCTTACCCAGGAGGAGGGGAAGTTGGAATGTCACAAGGGCCTTATTTTCTTTCTTTCTTTTTCTTCCTTTGTTTCCCCCTGAGAACTCCTCTTTTAAGTTACAGGTCCAGGTTGGATACACTGAAGGAACGTACATGAACATGGACTGGCTGGTGGAGGAAGGAGGCAACATAACTTACTAGCACGGGCCTCTGAAAAGGAAGCAGGGACAGAGACACTTTGCAGCTCAAGGAAAAGCAGCACGTTACGAGTCCAGGCTCCAAGCCCGAGGTCTTTGTTGTTGTGTTTTTTATAAAGTGGCCCACAGGGACAGCAGGCAATGTGGTGGGAGCTTCTACTCACTTCGCGGATTTAGCCCTGAGGACAGACAAGTCCAGCGGAGAGAAAAACCCTGAACTTCCAAAGGCATCATCCCGCGAGAGAGGGAATTTCGGGGTTGGCCTGAGGAAAACGTAAAACAAGCAGATGGGGAGCTAAAGGTAGGGGGGCGGTGGTAATCAGAGAGGCCTTACAAGAATAAAGGGGAGTCCAGCCCTAGAGCGAGAGTGAGAAAGAGGAGAGGCTGGGTGGGAGAAGATGGGAGCAGGCACGACGCAGCCCGGGCGCCAGGGCGCGCGCTTGGGGGGCGTCCCGGCGGGGCGGCGAGGGAGGGCGGGGGTGACATCACGCCAGGGCCCCCTTCCCCTCGCCGGGTGGGTGGGGCTTCGGCGCGCGGGCGGGCGCGGGGTCAAGGAGGGGGAAGAGGAGGAGCAGGCTTGAATGTGTCTATGTGAAGACCTGGGAGGGGCGGAGGAGGCGGAGGGCGGGGAGGGAGCGCGCGCGTGGCTCGCGGCGCCCGGGCTCCCCCCGCCAGCCCCCGACCCCGGCCCGCGACGCGCCGCCTCCCTGCCGCCGCCACCGCCCGCCTCGCAGCTGGGACCTACTTCGGGCTTGGGGACCTGGCGGGCGGGAGAAGCGCGGGCCCTCGGCACGGCCTGGAAGGAGCGAGAAAGCAAAAGTAAGGCGAGCAGCACTCCAAGTTTTCCCAACTTCGCCCCCTGCGGCGGCAGGCGTCCTGCTGCTCTGCGCGTCCTCCCTGAGCCAGAGAGTGGCTGAAAGAAAAGGGACGGGGCGGAGGTGGGGGCGGAGGAAGAGGGAGTGCGAGGTAGCGGGGAGAGTCCGGCAACATCTGTTAAAACTTGAGGGAGGAGGAGCGCGGGGAGGAGGAAGAAGGGGAGAGGAGGGAAGGAGGGAGCGCGCGGGAGGGGAGCGCGGAGCCTAGGGACAACTTTTCCATCTCGTGAGTAGCGCAGACTGCGCGGGGTCGGGCCTGGGGGCTTCTCCACCCAGCGCGGGGTTCCAGGCTGGGATGGGACCTTTTTCCAGAAACTCGATTGGATGCCAGGAGAGGCGTACGGCTGGGGGTTTCTTTCCTTCTCTTTCCCCTCCCTCCCGCAGTTGAACCAAATCAGAACTGTCACTCAGGGCCTGTGAGTCAGAAGGGATCGGATTACACGATCCCCGAAACTGATGCCGGAGCTGCACGAGCGGGAGGGAGCGGGCAGGGGCAGCGCCACCGGCGCGCTCGCACACTCGCACTCGCGCACACCCGCCGCTCCCACTCGCCCGCGCCGCTCTCCCGCCTTCCCTGCGCGCCCCACGGCCACCCGCGCCGTACCATGCCCGCGGCGGGCGCACCCCGTGCCCAGCCCTGCCGCTCGCGGTAGCCCAAGCCGCCCGCGGCTGCGCGGAGCCCGGAGCCGCCCGCCCGCGCCCAGTCCTCGGGTCTATGGGAAGTTCGGGGACTTGACAGCCGCTGCTGCCGCAGGTACGTCCCGCTCGAAGTTCTTTGTTCCGCAGCCCGCTCCTGTGGCCGCGGCCGCGCCTCCGGGGCTAGAGGTGGTCCCCAGCGGGGCGACTGGATGGAGTGAAAATGGCTGTCAAAAGGCGCCCAGATTTAGAGAGCCGCCCGTGAGGCGTCCGAGCAAGTCTTGCATTCGCTCCCTCCTCCTGGAAGCTCCTTTTCCAAGAGGCTGACCCGCCAGCCGGCCGGAGACTGACGGGAGATTTTCACTTCCCGGAGGGGGGAAGAAGTTTGCGGCAGTGGCGACGGCGGCCCTCGCCTCCGCCCCCACCCAAAGGTCCCGAAGAACTCCGCGAGCCCCGCTCGCGCCGGGCTCCTTCCTCGGCGCGGTGGCGCTCTGCGGCTCGGGCTTCGGGCGCGCACGGCGCTCGGGATGGGCGGAAGGAGGCGGGCGGCGAGGTGAGTGCGCGCGGGGCCCGCCGCCGCGGGGGCTTCTCCCGCCCGGGCTTCACTTCGGAGGGCGGGGGTGTGGAGTGAGCGGATGGAGAGAGGCGCGCCTCCGTAGTCCTAGAGGAAAAGTGAAAGTTGTACCATCTGTATATGATTTGGGATTCTCTTTTATTTCTTTTCCTTTCCAGGGGCAGCGCGCACAGATACACAATAACCGTGGTCCATGCAATAATCATTTAAGGTGCCGCATTTACACTGAGCAGCAGGGGACAGTTACTTTCTTGAGTAGCAGCGGGAAAATAGGCGGGAGAAGGCAGAGAGGGTGTAAATATTGATCCCAAACTTGGAGAGTCTGTGAAGCGACTTCTAAGTAGATTGCCCGAAGCGGACGCTAGACTACACACCCGGCCTTTTATCCTTCCCTGAACTTTGTGCTCCTGTCCCCGATTGCACCTCCTTCTGTAAGATGCCGTCCCCCGAAAGGCGCTGCACCCCAGGCTTCCCTTCCTGACCCCGCGTGGAAGGAGGATTAAGGAGGTTTCCTCCGCCGCTGCTCCTCCTGCCCCAACTTCTCATCTCCCCAGTGCAGACTGCCGGGTAGATTCTGGCCTTGGGTACAGTGCTCATGGCCCTCTGCCAGTTTATATGTACATATATTTATGTAAAACATTTTCTCCAAGCTCTTTGCCAGCTGTTCCACATTTTCCAGCTGCCACTTCAGTTTGAAATGATGGACTGTCCGCGTCTCCAAGTCAAAGAACCCTTTAGTCAGAGGTATGGAGGGCCGGCCGCTGTGCAAATACATGGCAGTGCCATTAGCCGGGCTGGTATTATTAGTTCTAAAAAATACCTCCTGCTCCCCTTTTCCTTTCCTCCCTCTTCTCCCCAGTTAGGCTTTCCAGAGCACAGTATATATACTTCGCTGAAAATTCGAGTAATTTGACCTTTCCCTCCTAAATGTGATTTTTGTACAGAATTTGGATGAGGCCGGTTTTTTTTTTTTTTTTTTTTTAGATCCCTGAAATACCTGTCTGGTGGAAATAAATTAACTTTTAAAAATAAGAGTTTCAGCTTGAGCGCTTTGGGCATGGCTGGTGGGGGGCCTGCACCCTGGCCATCTGAAATGAGCTCTTTTCAGTCTATTTAAGGCAGAAACCATTCATCCTCCCCATGCTACACTTTTTGTCTTGTTTGATGTCTTAGCATATTATAGACCGAAATCTACAAGAATTGGCCTGAAGTATTAATTTTGAGTATCTATGTAATTGCTCGGTAATTTTGAATAGGTGCCTTATTGATTGATTCCTGTAATTATTTCATTTAGGTTTTAGATTAAAAATTAATAGTAGTCTGACAGTTTCTTAATTACATGTGTCAAGATTATTTTGAAGGAGGAAAATGCTATGTTTTAAAATAGTGAAATAGCCTCAAAATCTTTTCATTTTTCTAAAGCAGAACAGTATTTCAGTTGAGGGGATAATATTAAAGCTGCCGGTATTGGTTTTAACAATGTAAACTCTGTGAAGTATCTAAAGAATTTGTTTATGTTAGGAAATATTGGTCTTAACAACCTAGTACACAAACACTTTGTCCAGTTAGACTATATTCAAACCTAAAACAAACATGAAATAACATTTAAATTAGTTGTAATAGCATGCTTATACAGAGTAGAGAGTTTATTTTATACTAAAAGCTATTTAATTAGAAACTCCCCGCCTAAGGGGAGATCCTTTCAGGGTATGTAATTCTTAAAGTCAGCCTAGGGAAGCTTTGGTTTAGGATGCATGAATGAGTCCAATGTGAGAGGTGTCTGGTGAAATTTCACACAAGCAGAAGCACTTTAATAAAAGATATAGATTGTATTATTGTTAATAGTCTGGTAGGTCCAACTCGGATGCCTACCAAGCATGCCTTTAACATGCTTGTGTTCCTTGATTGAACCTTGATATAAACACATTTCTATTGTATATCTAATTTGCAAAGGACCATAGACAGAAATGAGAAAATTCAGTACTGATGAAAAATGGCTCTGTTGAGTTATTTCATTACTTATTTAATGAAAGAATTGTTAATTTATCAATTTGATGACCAAGCCTAAAAGTTGGGCTTTCCTTTGTTTCTTGGCCATTGAAGTTTCCTTAATTACCTGCATGCTGTAAGGGTTTTAGACTTCCTCTGTGCTCAGCCATTCAGAGGTCCTTCCTTCTGTGTAAGGTATCCCGCTTACTGAGACCTCTTCTCCCCCTCCTTTTTTTTGAGGATAGCGTTTGGGAGCTTAGGAAAGGTAATAATTTAATGATCATTGTTGCATGCACTCACTTACATGGAGACAGTAATATACCAAGAAAAACCAGTCTTGAAGGAAAAGTGAATCAATGAGTCATGAAATCCTCAAGAAAACCTTAGTAATGGAATGTTAATGCTTTTAGACTATAGTAGCTTATCTTAAAAGTCAGACTTTTCTTCTTTATGCAATTGTTGTAAATCCCCAGCTAAAGAATTCTTTGAAGGAGGTTTTAGTTTTGCTGGCATTCATATTTTGAAGTCGGTCTGATTTGTTTTGGAAGATTCAAGAAATTTTCTGCCAACTTGTATCATGAGAGGCAATTAAAATGGTGAAATGACTTTGAGACACACACACACACACACACACACACACACACACACACACACACACACACACATTTGTTAAACAAAAGGTTCCACTCTAATAATGACTTCAGGTTGTCTTTTCATTAAAGCCTAGGAGAAGATGCTGCCCTAAGCTTCACGTTGTCATTTTTCTAGATGAAAATTGATTTGTTTCTGGTTTCAAAGCAAATAAAGGGAGACAGAATAAACAACAACAGGGCAGGGGTACTGCTGCAAACTTTTTCAAGTACTTTCAGTGTATTTTTCATCTTTACTTTTATTTGATGGGCCTGTGAAATAGAGCTGTAGACTGGTGAAGACTTTAAATGAAATTTCACACTTTGATGATTTTTTTTAAACTTTGATATATTGACAGCAAAAGGAGCTGCAAAGCTTTTATATAACTTGAGCAGTAATGCCAAGCAGCAGTCAAACGTCTCTATGCATTTGTGTTTAACTGCAGAAGAAAAACATGTCCATGGGCAGTGGAGGTTCTTATCAACCCCCTAATCCCAGATCCCAGCAAACCTTGAGGGCATGCCTCAGATCTTGCTGAAATCACTGTAGACTCTCACAGTTTGCAGATTAAATATGCTATGTGTTCCTGGCTCCAGCAACAGTTTTATGAGCTCACTAAGCTTCCTGTTTTAAGATCCTTTTCTTAAGTTTTTAGGAGCTGCTAAAGGCAATGCTGTCTGGAGTAAGTGGTACTTGTTAATTTAGAGACACTTTAGATATTTCATTCTCTTTTTAAAAATTGCCAAAATTATTATTTTTAAATTGAAAGCCCAGTCACTCCTGGGAGAGGGAGGAGAGCTGTTTGAAAGAAATTGGATGTTAAATGTGTTTGGAAGTGTATTTGATCGCAAACTTTACATGGTGTCTCAATTGTTTTATGGCACTTTTCTTCTGCCTGGCCCCCGAAAATGAGACTTTTTCCACTTGTACTTCTAAATGCACTATATTTGAGTGCCAGATTTCTTCACTACTCATTACCTCTGTGAGTGTCTTTTGGTTTTTTTAAATGTGAAAGTGTTTTTTGTTCTGTGTGTGTATATTTCAACCCGACAAAATGTCTCAGAAAATCTATGGCCTTCTAAAGAAGCTGAATGAAAAAGCCATTACATAGTTAATAAGGTGGCTTTGGAACATTTCAGCCCCCTCCTGAAAGGCAATATTGTGTTGAGCTCCACATCTGCATCTGTGGTATCTATAGTTGTATCCTCATATATGGCGCTTTTGCATTTTGCATAGGAGTCATAATTAAAAAAGAAAATACTTACATCATTGTCCAACAACATGTCATATAATTCCCAGGAGAACCCTAGCCAATTTTGTGCTTAAAGGTTATTCAATGAATGAAATTGTGAAAGCCCATTTGTCAAAGTACTGCATGGTTTCTGTTAGTGTTCAAGCCCCAAATTCATTGTCTGCCCAGGTCCAGCCATTAGTCATCAGTGTATTAGTGCTGCCTTCAGGCCATGCTGCCCAGCACTTCTTCACACCATTATAGCTTTGAAAGTGTACTCTGTCGACTTGTAGAATTACTGCTCTGATTTCCGCTTGGCTGGGTTTGAGGTAAGTCCCCTCCCTACCTTCTAGCTGACTGTAATCCTTGCTTTCTTTTAAAGCTCCTTTCCAGAGATTTAGGGGAAAACTTTCTTAAGGGCCGTGTTGGCATCATACTGTGGTTTTGTTGTGGCATGCACTGTACATATAAATTGTACCTGCAGTAAATTGGATTGACTGCTGGCCTGAAACAGCTAGAGGGGCTTTTCTTTTCTTTAAGAGGGGAGGGGGCTAGGCAGTGGGGGAGGGTGGCACAGGAGTACATTTGACCACAAGTGTTTTGATTGTGTTCTTCTATAATTTTTATGCCACAAAATTAAATTAATTAAGTAATGGGAGATAGGTGCACTTTTACTGAAATCTTTACTGGAGTAACTTCGGAATGAAGTGTGACATTATATGGCTTATTTCCATGTGGAAATTTTTAGCTTCTGCTCCTTTAACATTTTTTTTAAAGATTGCATGAAATGCCTAAGAAGGCTCCAGAGTGCTTTACGTTACAAACTATTGATTTTTACAAAAAGAGACTGAAAACTCACCATTTAGATGAAAGATAAGTTTCAAATTGCAGTAATGAAGGACTGAGGCAGTTAAGCCCTATTATTGATTTCATTTTGTGATATTTTTAAAAAGAATGATTCAGTCTGAAGAAAGTTAGCAGTGTGTAGAGAAACTTCATCCAGCAGCTTAAGAACGAAGCCTTAATGACTCTGATGTATGGAAACCTGGAATCCAGTGGCCAGACGTGAGGAGCAGGCCATGCCACTTCAGGACAGCGTCTGCTGTTTGAACTGTGGATACTACAATGAAATTCCATCTCAGAGACTTCCATTGAGAGCGTGTGTAGTTTGGTGTAGGTTACACTGGCAGTTTTGTACATGCAAGGGGGAAAAATAAGACAGCTAAAGAATTCTGTCTGTGAACAAGCAAAGTTTATAGGGTAAGTGGACCATGGGATAATTTTTCCTGAATAAGCGTTAATTACAAATGCTTAAATTCTGAAAATGTTGCTTTTAAATCTGCAATTAAGAACCAAGAATCAAAAGTTCAAAAGTTGGGAGGATAAAATATGGTAAGTAGTACTTCACAAAAATATGTTAAATACCTTTGGGATAGCTATTATAGATGATTTTAACATGCAACAGGTTATTGGTCTAATATTTGTGATGGTTTAAAAGTAAATTACTATTCATAGAACATACACTCTACTCCCTTATACTCCCTTAAGCTTACTGTGAAGACACATATGATTCTAAGAAACCAAAGCTATACCAGTTCTATAAGAGTAATTAAAGTTTTTTCTTCAGAAAATATGTGAAAACTTTTAATTTCTATAACCCTCAGGGAAGTGAGACAAGGGACATATTTGATCAGTCATGATGTTTTTGTGATATATGTGGATTTAAGAAGAATACAGTTTTCATGAGCTTAGCTGATCTGTAGACTGATAACTGACTTCCAGATTTCCTTCTCTGAGAAGGATTGCCTGTATCCAGCTAACCCCGCAGAAAGCGGAGGTGCCAGTTTGCTCCACATTATTGCTCATTCTTTAAATGGCACCTGCTATGCAGGCTGCTTCCTGCAAGGCACATAGGACTCATAGTTTTACAGAACTCAGAAATGGTAACGAGTATTAAATAGAGACCTCATACTCCCCTCAAATGTTTCTCATCAAGTACTTCTGGCAGCAGAGAAAGAGTAGCTGATGATCTTTTCTTTTAACTGCAAATGGCAGAAAAGTAAAACTGGCTCACAGAAATGTCATTTGTGATTTTAACTGCAATAGTAATGATTACTTTCATGTCAAATAAGCTTTTCAGTGGTTCAAGTTAAATATATGGATTTCTTAAAAGTTTAGACGGAGTTAATTTACTAAAGCCAAATTCACTTAATCCATAGCCAGGCAATTATTTCCCCTTGGGGTAATTTAGTTCCCCTTAGAGTAATTCCATTTGGGGATGTCTGTCATGAATGCTGCTTATCTGTGATTAGGAGCATCAGAAATGTAGGAAAGAAAGATTGAAGACAATAGGCAATGGATTTGGGGATCCATGAGCTACCAATGGCAAAATGGACAGAAGCTTTCTTATTTCAGAGTTAAGGCTCTAAGCTTTCCTGATTATGGAAAAATAATCATATGTAAAGGTAAAATAATTATACATGAAAAAATGGTTAAAAATTAATGAAGATTTCATTAAGAACTCATGAAGCTGGGCTTTTTTTTTTTTTTTTTTTTTTTCCTTTCTTTGCTTAAAAAGGAAGGCAACACAGATAGGGAAGGGAGAGGAAAGGAAGCCTTAGGAATCCTGGGAACTGTTAGGGTGTCACAAAGGTTACGCATCTCTAATTGAATTTTACCTTCAAGAAGATATTTTGAACACAAAAAAACATCAACCACATTAAAAACCTATAAGAGGTTTTCCATGGTGCATGAAGACTTGAAATCCACTGAAATGTTTTAAATTCCCTACATTTTGCTCATTGAAACTCAGACTATTTCTCACTTCCAGAATTGATCAAAAAGTTAAAATCAACATTAGTTTGTACTTCCTGATTTTGGTTAAAAAAAAAAAACCCTCTCTAAAGAATTTATTTATTTTTGAGAAATGGGTTATTAAATACAGGGAGGTACATATCTTTAATAGGAGTTTTACCTGGATGGTTACTCCAGGAGTAGCATCTTCAAGTAGCAGTTGATCTACTAGTAATACAAATATGAGAGCAATGTCACTCTTCAATGATCAGGGTAGGTTGCCTCAGAATTCCTTCCAACAGGCTGCTTTCTTCTGGATTTTTAAAACAACAAATCAAGGAGCTTATTCAGCTTATGAAAATACAGGCAGGTGTAAATAAGTGTTATTTCTCTGGAGGAAAGCCTTCTTCCACTGGAGCAATAGTTCCCTAAACTACACAGAATAATTTCTCACTTAAGGCTGAGCCATGGTGCTGTTAATAGCACTGCCTCGCCTGGAATGTCTTCTGTTTCTGATCTCTCATTGCCAGTAGCTGTTTTAACCTATCACAGACAGATCAGGTTATCATTAATTAGGCTTTTAAGTCAGTTGTTTTAAATCTTGAAATGCACTAAGAAAAAAAGCGAAGAGAGTTTTTGCCCAAGTTTAGGCAACTTAAAAATAAACCAACTGGCTTAGGGAAACAAATGAAGTGGTCAGCTGTTCAGGAAGGATGCACTCTTATGATTGAAGGATGCTGTTCCACTTCGCCCTGCATTCGAAAGTTGTTTCAGTTACTTCAAACATCATTTTAAACGTCGGCTTTGGCATGGGTACTTCCTTTTTAAACATGTCAGTGTTCAAACGATAAAGCAATCCTGCTCCCATTGGGGTTAGAGGTTTCACTGCAGAGACTTGCAAGGGGAAAAGCTAATTTTTGCACATGTTTCCACAATTGTGTCTTTTCATACTTTCTATTTGCTACAGAAAGCCTCTGGTTGTCAAGGGTGGACACTAGGGCTCCATTCAGGGCCTCCCCGAGAGACAGTGAGGCGAAGTGTCTGTGTCTTAGCCATTCACAGCACCTGAATCTATGTATGGCAGCTAGTGAAGAAAAACACATTGGGGGCCAGGTTCACAGAAGGTGAAATAGACGTTTTGTGTGCGAAGCATATACCTATTGGTTTTGTGAAGACTTTTCAAGGGATCCCCATGTTTTATTGTAATGCGACACACAGGGTGGTTGCATTGCAAAGTACCTGGGAGACTGCAGCTCCCTGAATTCAGCCAGTTAAAAGCCCTCTGAACGCAACCAGGGCCGGCTCCTGGAAGTGTCTGCTGGAAACGTGGCTGGGCCAACTGTAGAGTTTGCAAATGCCCCTGAATATTCCCAGGAGCTGGCTGACTGGCCAGAAACGCCTTGATACAGGCCGCATCTCCGCACTGGAGCGAGACTGCTGGGCGCTGCGGGCGCTGGAACTCACCTCCCCACCCCCACGCCGCCCCCAGCCCTCGGCGCTTTTCCCTTTCCCGCGGCCTGGCTGGCGGAGCTGCATTGTCTCGCGAAAGGCCGCTTCAGGAATGCGGATCAAAGCCGGGCCTGGGAGAACCCCCTCTGTCCCCAGACACCCAGAGCCATCTCTGAGCAATCCAGCATGCTGTGTGTGTTGGCGCGCGGACTGGGGCGCGCCGGGGCCGGGAGCACTCGGCGTGGACTTCCCCGCGCTGATGTAATGATGATGGATGCGGCGACGCGGCTGCAGACGGCGCTGCGCGGGCCGGGAGCTCCCGCTAATGAACCCACCGCGCCGCCGCCGCGGCCCGGGACCTCGGGCAGGGGAAAAGTGGTGAAAGGCGTGAAACACATCCCTTGCCACCGTCGGAGGAAACCAGAACCTGAAGGGAACTCGACAGGAAAGCGCAGAGAGCGAGCGAGCGTTCAAACGAAATTGGCCATACCGGCACAACCTGAGCAAAACAATTACCATAATCAATGGGGACTCGCCTTTGTCACGTTGAAAGTTTCTGCCTGGGGCTCCCCTGGTCCCCCGCCCCTTGCCGCTCTAAGTGGTGACTCTAAAGAGGACGACTTGACGCGTTTGTGTGCAAGTGCTGTTTAACATGCAGGTCCTCGCAAGAATTCGCCAGTGTGGTAAAGGGTGCCGTTCTCTTCATGCTCGCTTTCAAATGCAGACATGCACTACAGCATCACCAGGTCAGTGGCTCCAGGAAGCTTTAAATGCCTTGTGTTGTAGGAGGTTGACGCAGGTTCAGATTTATAATTTAGAAAGAAAAGACCCACCTGCAGGCAGGTTGCAAATAGGAGACGGATTAGATTTAAAATAGGGTCTGGAATTAATTGTGCCCTGGGTTTAGGCCTCGGGGAAATTACAAAAGGTTCAGGGACAGTTGAGTGGGAAAAAGCCTTGACTGTTTGCTTTCGGGAAGGAATGTTTATCCCTCTTTTTACCTATGAAACTTCAAACTTTAGGAGGGATGTACCATTAGAGCAATTTTCCTTGGTTCCTTTTTTTTTCACTGAGCTACTGGGACTCAAATATCAGCTACAAACATTTTTCCCCTTAAGCATGAAAAGTCAAGGGGCATGCCAGCAAATCTTGCATGTATTGTAATGTTTCAGTGGTGAAAGGGATTGAAGAACAGTGTAGAGTTGTAAGCAAGGAAACTATATCAGGGGAAAAAAGTATCATTTCATTCACATCTGAAAAACAGTGGCTTGTTTTCCTCAGGGAAAAGTCTTTGAAGTGAAGCAGAACTTAAAGTTTTCCCTTGATGCTTAAGTTCTAAATTATACTTGATTATTTAAAAAACTCCAGGTTTTAAAAGTGTCATGGAGCTACTGCCCTAGTGGTGTTACAGGATTCCATGAGGAATTTTTACTAGTCACTTCTATCACGAATGCTTGATGGGACCAGCTCAGGACTGAGTTTCCAAACTCCTCTTACTAGAACTTGAAAATTCCATCACCACAACTCAAAACGGCCACGGTTTGCCGCTCACTGACTCTTCACCCACAGTTTGATGAGATGTGGGTGTCTAGAATGTTAAAACTTTCTCCTTTATAACTGACAGGGACAAAGTTGTAAAATAAGCTGATATAATTTATAGGAATGTACAGGAAGCAGATGTCTGATTTGGCACATTGCCATCTTTATAGCCCTGTTCCAAGCAGAAACCACACTTTTAAATAATTAGTTACTAACTAATGAGATCCAAAAATAAGTTGTCAAAATAGAAGAAGGGGGTAGATTGTTGAGTGACCAAGGGCCTGTTTTTAAAAAATCCATTTCAGATGGGGGTTGGGGGTTTGGAATTAGTATTCTCTAAGACCATTAATTAGTGTGATTTCAGTCAGTGCCTGGAGCTTTACCTCTTCTCACTGAGCCTCTCTCTATGGTGATGAGCACTGGGAGGGTTTTATTGCTTTGTTAAAGTCCTTTGCCTTGGGGGAAAAACCAACAACTCCACAGAAACCAAGTTTGTCAAGGAATTTTGGGAACTTGTCTCCTGATTCCTATTAATTAGCACCCTCTACTTAGGAAGATACTTAGCTCTTACTAGGAATCCCATCTCTTAATGGGGTTTTCTGATCCATTTGCATGTTTCAGTGTGCAGTTTTAACGTTGTATGCTCTACCCAAATATGGCCAATAAAACTGTTATGTGTGTCGAAGGGAACAATTATAGCGTAGTAAATGCCTGTTTATCTCAAATGGTTAAGGACAGAGTGTTTGTATTAGTTAAATATTTTTGCTAAAGTTTTTAGTTTTTATAGAATTTGCCAGTCTTCAAGGAAACACTAAATATGAAAAGAAAATGTATGTAGCTAAACCAACAGTGATTGAAATTCAAGACACTGCAGTCCTGTAAGTCACAGGGTCATTGAGGCTATCATTTATGTGCTCAGTAAACTAAGCACATAAAGTAAATTCTCACGTGAACTAAGTGCTGGGAAAGTAAAAGCCTTGTCCTCATGGAGCTTACAGTCTGGAAAGGGGAGGTGGATGTTCAGCACAGACTTTTCCAGATGAAGGAAAGTTTATTGTCATTGTGACGGGTGCCAGGATAGGTTTGTGTAGGCCGTTGGAATTCAGGATTCTAGGGTGCAGCTCATTCATTGATTCATCTGGTCAGCAAAGACTTCAGTGAGTATCTGCTGCAGTGGGTATACAGCAGTGAGCAAAAATAAACATGTAGAACAGTTGTTCAAGGCTCACACTGGTAATCCCAGCACTTTGGAAGGCCGAGGCAGGTGGATCACAAGGTCAGGAGTTTGAGACCAGTCTGGCCAACATAGTGAAACCCCGCATCAGCTAAAAATACAAAAAATTAGCTGGGTGTGGTGGTGTGCACCTGAAATCCCAGCTACTCAGGAGGCTGAGGCATGAGAATCGTGAACCTGGGAGGTGGAGGTTGCAGTGAGCCAAGATCGCACCATTGCGCTACAGCCCGGCTGACAGTGTGAGACTCTGTCTCAAAAAATAAAAAGTAAAAAAACAGCTTTGGTGAATCTGACAATTAGTAATGCTTGCTAAACTTGAGGTTCCTGGGTACCACCCTCCAAGGCAAATGTGTTGCATGAATCTGAATGTTTAGCAAGCACTGAAGCAGCACTGACACAAATGGTTCTTGTACTGAATGAGAAACAGTGACGCCAATGGTATTGGATTATTCTTATGGCATACTTTAAAGATGATATTTAAATCAATTTTGAAGGACCATTGCAAAAAATAATTATTCTGAGATTGTTAGAGCTAGAAGGGAC